>NW_026068119.1:84837-117951 GCF_014885135.2 Alexandromys fortis | reverse complement strand
AGAGAGAGAGAGAATCCCTTTATATTCTTCCTTGCATCTTCTTCCCACACATTCACAATTTTGCATAAGTGACATTTGACTAGATATGGTACTTCTTAAAAGTCATAAATGCCTCTATTTGAAAAATTTATAGCCAATTTCGTGCAGGACTTTAAGGTTTTTTTCTTTCTTTTTTGAGACCGGGTTTCTCTGTGTAGCCCTGGCTGTCATGGAACTAGCTCTATGGACCAAGCTGACCTCAAACTCACAAAGATCTACCTGCCTCTGCCTTCCAACAACCGGAATTAAAGACATGTGCTATGACCACCCAGCTTAAGGTTTTATTAACAATCTCTTTCATTCTTCTATCATCTATACTGATGTCTCCTTTCTTATTTTAAGTCATGTTATAATAAGGATTATGAGAAATTATCTGTTTCATTGGCCCTTTCTTTTGAGTCTGTGTACATGCATATTTGTGTGTCCACATGTTCATATATGGACTTCTGGCAGTTTATTTTATTTGAGTCAGGGTACTCACTAAAACTTGGGCCCACCAATTGGCTAGATGGGCTGTCCAGAGAAACCTAGGGTATCTTTTATTTCTTCCTAGTCACTGCAATGGTTACAGATACGTGTTGACTTGCTCAGTTTTTAAATGGGTTCTGGGGATACAAACTCAAGTCCTTATGTTTGTGAGACAGGCACTTTTCCCACTGAGCCATCTCCACATCCCCTCATTGGACCTTTCAAAGGAAAACAAGCTGAAACTTTCCTTACACTTTCAATTTTTCTGCTTCATTAAACTTCAGTTTTTTTCTTGATTATGTCCATCTATCATCTCTTGTTTAATTTTAGATTATTTTCTGAGATGAAAATTAACCTCTTGGATCATCTTTATTGAATAATTGAAGTCTTCAAAAATCACCATTTCCCCCAAATAAGGATCTGACCATATCTCAGAGATTTGCTATTGGACAGCTCCTTCACTTTGTATTAGAGATAGCTCATGGTTTTACCTTTTGTTTTCCTCACAATGTAATGCTGTATAGAAGAGTTTATCCTAACTTCTGAGTATTTAAAAAATCTTTCCTTCATTAATTATTAGTGTGCCATGTGTGTGTGTCCATGTGCACTTACTACAGTGTTCCTGTTAAAGTAAGAGGATGATATTCAGGGAGTCATGACTTTTCTTCTAATATGGGTTACAGGAATCAAAATCAGATTGTCAGGCTTATGTGACAAGTGCTTTTACTCACTAAGCCATCTCACTCACCCAAATCACCTTTAAATGGGGGTTGGGGTAGGCCTTATGTTTTCTAGGGCTGCCAAATCAAAGCACGCCACAGTGCTAAAAGGCTAAGATTAAGGGCTCACCAGGGTAGGTTCCTTCTGAGTTTTTCAAGAGAATCTAGTCCATTTTCCTTCCCTGGAATCTGTATGGTTGGCCATTCTGTGACTTGTTGGCATATGCAGGACTCTCATTTCTTCTTTCATCTTCATATGACATGATATGTGTATATCCCTGCCTGAGAACTCCTTTATTACTTATTACTTCTTAGCCACACAGGGTCCAAGCCCACCTTTATTACCTTCTTTTAACCTGAGCTTTAGTACAGACCTCATTTCCAAACTTGCAATCCTCCTGTTCTCAGTCTTCCTAGTGCAGAGATTACAGGTGTGTGTCACATGTCTCTTTACAGCATCATACCTTTATAAAGTGTTCTAGATGCTGGAAAATCATGTCTCCTTAAGAAATGTTGGTCTTGCTGGGCGGTGGTGGCGCACACCTTTAATCCCAGCACTTGGGAGGCAGAGGCAGGAGGATCTCTGTGAGTTCAAGGCCAGCCTGGTCTACAAGAGCTAGTTCCAGGACAGACTCCAAAGCTACAGAGAAACCCTGTCTCGGAATAAAAAAAGAAATGTTGGTTTTCTTGGGAGAAGGTTGAAAGAGACGGGAGAGGCAGGGAGGGGAGCAAAGAAAAATGTAGCGCTCAATAAAAATCAATAAATTAAAAAAAGAAATGCACTAGGGAAAATGATGGCTTTATTTAAAGTCAATCTCATCTAAAATTATGTTTACAGCCTCATCTAGACTGTTGTTTAACCAAAACCTGAGTTTTGTAGCCTGGCCAAGGTGGTATATAAAATTGTTCCCTGACTTTAACCTAGTGCTTATCATCCACAGAAGCAGAGTGAAGCCTCACAGAGCACTGGGCTGGCTGCTCTGCCCTCAGACATGCAGATGTGACATTTTGCTTCCTCCCTAAAGTCTCTGTTTTATGGCTTTGCTTCTAGTGGGTGCCTCCCAAGTTTCCACTTTCCTCCCCTATGCAGTGATTGGCCTTGGCTAGCATTAGGATCCAAGAGCTGCTAATTTTCCCAAGCTTTCCAGCCAGGGTTCTAATTGTGTTCTCCGTAAGCACACAAACAGAGGGCAAAGGGATATTATGCTCACAGCAACTTCCTGGGGCAGCAGGACTTGTGGGATGCTTAAATTGCTTGAAATCTACAAAACCAGGCTTGGTGGTGTACCTCTGTAATCCCAGCCATAGGAAGACTGAGGTAGGATGATCACCAGAAATTTGAGGCCTCATTCCGCTCCAAAAGCCTTTACAAGGACTCATACGCACCTCAAAGGGCTAGAAAAAGGGCTTACAAAAGAGAGGTTACTATCAAAAACACAGAAGAAATGGATAGGGCGAGGATCTTTCAACAGGAAAATGCTGTAGGATGTGATTGGCCTTGCTTTCTTGTGGATAAAACTGGCAGAAAACTCGGGGGCCAAGGGCTCCAGATGGCTTCAGAGTGACTTGAGTCCACTGAAGGCCCATTGACGGCCATCACTGGTCTGCTTGTTCACCTGCAGGGTGCGCTACCCTGCATTCTCACCATGACAGCTGTGAGCTATGACTGTCCATGCACACTCAGCCTTAGGGTCTTTGTAACAGGCTTAGTTGTTCTGAGTTCCATCTTGTGTTACTGCCTGAGCATCAGTAGCACCAGGGATCACAGCAGGTGGCCATTTCTGTCACTGAGCCCAGAGACCACTGTATGGAAGAAAGGGCAGAAAGATTTTAAGAGCCACAGGACCAAGGCATTCGCTCTGAGATTTTGTCCTCTGTATATGATGGGGAAGTTGCACCCATGAAACTTATAGGTTAGATGCAACCCCAATTAAATCCTAGCATCTGTGGCAATGCAACGAACTTGGATTATGTAAAACAATTTTGAAAAAGAACAGCCATTCACAATATCTGATGTCAAGATGTACATAACTACAGCAATGAAGAGATTATGATGTAAGATAGACTAATTGTCTTAGCCAGTTTGGATACAATAGCAAATACAATACCATTGACTTGATGGCATAAACCAGGCATTTATGACTCATAGTTCTAGGGTCTGGGAAGTCTAAGATTCCACTTCTGGTAAGGACCCCTTTTCTGGCTTGTGCATGCTTATCTTCTCACGGTAGTCTCACACTGTAGAGAGAGGAGACACTAAAGTTTCTTCTTACAAGGGCACTGATTCCATTACCAAGGCCCCGAACTCATGACCTCCCTGAAGCATAATTATCCTCAAAGGCTCTATTTCCTAACACTATCCCTTTGCAGGTCAGGATTTTCAAATATGACCAGAGGTCTGGGGACAAGCATTCAGTCCTTTGCCATGAGTGATGTGGTGCTACCAAGAATGAAGAAATCGACTCATACACATATGGCCACCTGCCTTTGCACAAAGGCACCAAGGTAATTCAATGGGGGAAAGACTGTCTTGGCAACTGTGGTGCTGGGCAAATGGAATACCCTCCAGAATGGTTTTTTAATTGATCTCATACAATACATAAACTGGGTTAGAGAGCGAAACCTAAGAGTAAAGCTACAGACTTTCTTTAAGGACTGAAAGGGCTTTTCAAAGTATGGCCCTATGGCAGAGGATGGATGGAAATGAAGGTGGCAGTCCCTTCTCTAGCAATACCCAGGGGTCAGTGGGGCAAGTCAGTGGGTGAACACTGGTCTGAGTCTTCAGGCTGAGAAAAATGCTTTTTGAAGCTCTCCCATGAGTCTGCACAGTAGAGATAAATGTACAACCTGTAACTTTCTACTTTTTTCTTTCCTTTTCTCCACCAGTGCCATTCAATTTTGTTAGGGTCCCTGGGGGCACCTTGAAATTTCCAGGGAAAATCCAGACACTAAATATGATATAGGTTTCATTTTAATTTTGCAGTGTAGGCTGTTTGATGTTAAAGGGAAAAATCATCTTTTAGTTCTCCCAATTTCTCCTGAAGTTGATTATTAAAACTCCTCCCTGATAGGAAACAGGAGAAGGTTGGTAACCTGTTCTGGCCACACAGTTCCCAGAATAATTAGCTATCATATATAGCCCACTTTCCATCCTAGCACCCTTTGGCTTTCAAATAGTTATTTAAAAGTCTGTGTGAAGGAAGAAGGGGAGAACGTTCTGCATTATCAGGGGTTCAAAGCTGAGTGTGGTGGCACATGGCAAGTCCTGCGCTCCAGGGGTGGAGGCAATGTAATCACATGACTGCAGGAGTTCAAAACGAGCCCAGACAACACAGGAAGACCCCACCTGAAAAATAAAAGAAAGCAAAACCCAACCCAAACAAACAAACAAAAAAAAAACCCAAGACTATCAACAACAAAATCCAAGTCATGAAAAGCTCTATAGACAAACATAAGATAATGTCTTAGTGATTTTTTTTGTTGTTAAGAGTTCTTAACTGCGACCCCAAAAATACAAAGTAAAAGCCGGGCAGTGGTGGCGCACACCTTTAATCCCAGCACTCGGGAGGCAGAGGCAGGTGGATCTCTGTGAGTTCTAGGCCAGCCTGGTCTACAAGAGCTAGTTCCAGGACAGGAACCAAAAAGCTACGGAGAAACCCTGTCTCAAAAATCCAAAAAAAAAAAAAAAAATACAAAGTAAAAATTTAAAATACATAGTTTGGAAGAAAATATTGTTAAAAATATATTTGATGAAGGGATGTCAGTAATTCTTTGTAAGAAGACAAACAACTCAGTTAAAATGGGCAAAAGATAAACATACTTTTCAAAGGAAATGTGAATGGCCAACAAGTGCATGCAAAGATGTTCAGTGTTTTAGTCACGAAGGAAATGCAAATCAAACCCACAATTAGTTACAACTTCCCCCACACTAGGGTGGTTCCACTAAGATAGACACAATAAGTGCCGATGAAGGCAGGGGAAATTGGACCTCTCATACAACAGCTATTAGGGATATGAAATAATGCGAGTGCTTTGGAAATGTTTGGCAGTTCTTCCCCAAAGTTAAACAATGTGTCACCATGTGAACCAGCTCTTCCACTCCTAACAAAGCACTCAAGGGAAATAAAAACACGTTCACATTGGAATGTGCATACAAATACTCATAGCAGCTTTATTTGTCTCAAACTGGAAAGAATGTAAATACTAACTAACAGGCATCAACAGACATTGGGGGGCATGTATACAATGAGATAAATACCAAGTGTGGATATACACACAAACACCTGGAAATATCTAAAAAATGGCACCGAGAGACTAGACAAACACTGTGGAAGTCCACTTACAAAGAAGGTAATCACCAGTGATGGAAAGCAGTGGTTATAAGGACGGGGGCACGGAGGAGCAGAAAGGAGGAATTATAAGATACTGAATGTTTACTGACTTGACAATAAGGATGGTTTTAAGGGTACAGACACCCATCACAATCCATCCACAATGGCACACTTTAAGCTGTATATACCCCTACCAATCTACCAAAGAATGTTAATGAGTCAGGAGGCCTCCAAATGCACAGTAAGCCTTCATTTCTGCTCTCACCATTCTCGGGTAATGGAGAGAGACCAGGCTTAATCAGTCCTATTGAACACAAAAGGAGGCACTGTTCTCACAAACATGCAAGGCCTTGAACTTGATACAAATGTAAAAAATCTTCAGAAGCCAGGCATGGTGGCCCAAACCTGTAATTCCAGCACTTAAGAGTTAGAGGCAGGAGGGTTAAGAGTCGAAGGCCAGTCTGGGTTATACAAGCTTAAAACAACATCCCCCAAAGAAACCCCCTTACAAAGAAAGTGTCCAGGAATCTCAGAGGGCAATTGTTTTGTGAAATCACAGATGAATTGGGGCTCACAAAAACATGAAGGCAGCTAGAAATGCCAGGGCTAGTGGGGACTCAGAGGAAGGTGGCTGGGGTCACTCGAGTCCTTCCTCTTCTTTCTCACTACCTCTTCATGGTGGCTGTCTCACTGCAGAGATTTCACAGACCTCCAAACCATCTAAATGACCAGAGTGGCTGGTGAGGTGTGCACTCACACCCCATATCAGTTCTCATTAACACTGACTTCATTTCTTGTTTAGGAAAGTTGCTCCTCAAATGGAACCAGCTAGGGTCTGACTTCCTACACATGGCATCCTAGGTGCTCCATACTCTACAGTAATTGAGCTCCCGACTCAGGACTGTCCGGTCCTGTGTGCATTCTAGGCTTCCCTAATACACATCCTCCCCACTTCCAACCAAGGCACTTTTCAGCAACCCCCCCCCCACACACACACCTGAAATCCCTTATATTCTATTCCTTGCCTGGAAAGCTACAAGGTGGGTGCTTTCATGCTGCCTGAAACTTGGTAGCAGAAACAAACAGAAGGCAGGCATTGTGGTGCCTCTTCTGAGACTGATGAAGTTTTCTGATAAGGAGCCTGTTGGGCAATCCTGGTCTCAGAGTTGCAGTATGGGGCCCTGTGAAAAGCCTGCACCCTGGGCAGACTAAGACAGGCCCTCCCACATGGGAAGCAAGCCCTCCCCAATAACTCTAGCATCACTGGGCTCTTTCTAGGTTAGAGTTGACTTTTGCTTGTAACCTTGAACCCACTACCTGTCTGTTTACTTTAAGCCCTCTCCACATGGGGGAGCACCTTTCCAAGTAGCTGTCGGCTTTTCACCCAACAAAGATGTTGAAAATTCCACCTCATGATAAATTAATTCCGAGACGACCATCTATGAGTTTCCTGGGACACTGCTAGGCCATTCCCACAGCACCTGAAAAGCAGCCAAAGTCTTTTACAAGACAAAAGGGTAAAGTTTGGTGGGGGACAGGAAGAGGAGGAACTAGAAAACAGCAGGGATTCTGATAGTTTAAGCTTTTATAATCTAGTTGCCCCTCAAAACACACAAATGAACGATCAGCCCCATTCCCCATCCAGTTTGAGGGATGAAGCACAGGCTTCAGGCAGGAAACAAGGAAAAGCACAAGTGTCCCTCTGGTGACTTTGACTTTCTTCCAGGAGAAACCTGTTCTGTTCATTTTGCATACCTGATTAGCATACCTGAGAGAACTCACTACTTTGCTTGCTGAAAACATCTAGGAACAGGAACTGAAGGAGGAAATGGACCAAGAGCTCTGCTGCTATGTATGTAGGCAACCAGTGGAGACCCTGAAATGCTCCAGGATCCCCACTCTGAAGGGCTCTACAGCTCTCCCTGCAGACCCACTTCCTGCTGAAAATGCCTGTACATGACCCTTCCTCTAGGAACTCAGCCTTGGGTAAAGAAGCTGGTGACTGTCTCG
This sequence comes from Alexandromys fortis, assembly GCF_014885135.2. Taxonomy (NCBI): domain Eukaryota; kingdom Metazoa; phylum Chordata; class Mammalia; order Rodentia; family Cricetidae; genus Alexandromys; species Alexandromys fortis. Next base: position 110,384 of record NW_026068119.1, on the reverse strand, counting down.
GAAGATAGGCATCATTCATTCATTTCCTGGAGCCATAGAAGTGAACACCCAAGAGTATGTGCCAGAGCTTGCACAGAGCCTCCCACTGTGGGCACCTGCTCTGTGTGAGGCCTAGTAGATCGAGCAATTACTTTACCAGGGACTTAAAAGACACTGTTCCTAGCATTTCTTTTTCTATTGGGAAACCAAATTGACGCATACTCTGAACTGCTTCCATGAAGTCAACCACTACATAACTCAAACCCAGCAGATCAAGGGAGCAAGGCTCTTTCACTAGTACCCAGGCATGGGGCTTGGAGTGCAGACACAAGGCTGAGCAGCTGCAGGCTCACAGACAGGAGAACAATCACAGGACAGGGAGACAGGGATCTACTGTAGGACACAGAGATAACAGCAAGTTACAAACTGGGGCTTTACACAAAACATTTTATATACATAAAATCTCTCTCTCTCTCTCTCTCTCTCTCTCTCTCTCTCTCTCTCTCTCTCTCTCTCTCTCTCTCTCTCTCTCTTTCTCCTCCCTGTGTATATTCTTATGACCAGGGCTCCAACCAGCCAGCATCCTGGGATGCAGCTATCTTTGAACATCACTCAGGGGAGGTGCCACCACTCTTTCTTGGAGTGTACAAGAGCTGCCTCCACTTCACCTGTACCAACAAACTGCCCCCAGGGCAGTCTTTGGGACAAAATCTTTCTCTCCTCTGGGATAGGAGAGGGCTGAAAAGTAGTTTGCTACCCAGGATGCTGAGCTGAGTATGCCAAGGGACAGGTCTCCTGGGGGCAGCACAGGTGGAATAGGACTGCCACTGGCTTCCTTGGCAGTAAAGTGCCTTCTAAAGAGCCAGCCAGGCTTAAGGGAAAGGAGGTGGGGGTTGTTACATCATCATTCAGGGCTAGGTTTGCCACCATGCACATCAGTCATGGGTTGGAAAGGCCCCTTCCTTCTGTCCAAGCTTTTCTTGGGGGAGGGGCAGGGATGGGACACAGGGCCTGTAGTCTGCTAGGCACATACTCCATCTCTGAGCTACGCCCTCTGTGTGAGGAATTTCTATAAAAGATAAATTCTCCAACACTCTCACATAACAAAAATCTCCATTTTCAACTAATGGTATCCCCAAATAAAAGCACATCAAAGTAATGGCAACTTTAATATGCTAAGAAATGTCATCTTAAAGATAACTGTCTGGCCAGACTCACTACAGGGGCCACCTAAGTGTGAATTCTTAATCTGCTGTCACCACACAGTGGTGGCTTAAAAGGGATTAGCAGACAAACTGGAAGCTTTAGGCACTGGAGCAGGGGATAGGAATGGCCAATGTGGCCTTCCCTGAGTGGGAGGGGAGGAGACTGAAGCCAGCAGGGTGGTGGGGGTACAAATGCTGCCAAGTCTTACTTAGATCCTGTTCCTGAGAGGGACCAGAAAAAAGGGGCTCCATTCCCAAAAGGAGACATTCAGGGTCCCTGGGTCTTAACCTCTCTGCAAGATTTGGTACAGACCCTCCAAACAGCAGCAGGGCCACATACACAAGGCCCAAGTTTTCACAGACAGTCTAGTCTGCTTCAGAACAGCAGGCTAGTTTATAAACTTTTAATGGAATAAAGTGCTTTTAGTATATTCTATCTAGAAACACAAACATCTATTAATGGGAGGCAACCACCCCCACTAACACATTAACAAGAGAAAGGACACACGGGTAATCCCCTGTAAACTTCAATGTAATTGTGCTTAGAGTTGGCTGGACTCTGCTCCTTCTTCCTCAACCACGTCAAGCAATTCTCCTGTGAATGGTAGAGACCAACTCTGTATTATGCAAATCTGCTGCCCTGGAGACCCCATTCACACAGGCACTCATTCACCCAAGCACACACAGGAGTACCCTGCCTAGGCTCCTTGAGGAGCCTTCCTGTGCAACCTCTAGGTATCAATTGGATCATCCAGGACTAGGGAGGGAGCCCTTCCTTTTCAACTCATCAGGGAAAGAGTAGGGCAGATTACACTGGGTGGATGGGTGGGGAGTACCCTGTGTTTCTGAGTTACTTCTGTTTCACACTGGGGAAGGGGGCTACCCTGCCATTCTGAGTTGCTGCCCTGTTTCTGGCCTCAAGGTGAGGATGGGCCCTGGGCCTTCTCAGCATACAGGAAACTTTCACTGCTTTCGCTGCCGTTTCCTTCTGCGGGCTGGGATTCCAAATCCTGGCTAAGCAGCGACCTCTCCTCCGAACCTGAGGTACTCACAGTAATCGACTTCTGTTTCTTGTCATCTTCGTCGTCATGAATGCGCAAATGGCGACACAGCAGCAACTTGCTCTCGAAGACCTGGTCGCAGTGCTCACACACTTGGGGCTTCTTATTGGCGTCAATGAGCTGGGGCTCGGCCGAGCTGCCTTCCCCGGCTTCCTGGGACCTGTGGGGCCCGCGCCGATGCTCCAGGAGCATGCAGCCGCGCCGAAGTCCCTTTAAGCGGCCACGACGCACCCCACCATGCACCACCTGGTGCTTGAAGAGGTTGGCCCGGCGACCGAAGGCCCTGCCACATTCGCTGCACTCGTAGGGCTTCTCGCCGCTGTGCACTCGCTGGTGCTGGCTAAGTCCTGAATGGCCGCGGAAGGCCTTGCCGCACTCCTGGCACGAGAAGGGCCTGTCGCCGCGGTGGCTGCGCTGGTGGTGGATGAGCTGCGAGATGCCCTTGAAGGCTTTGCCGCACTCCTGACAGATGTAGGGTTTCTGACCGCTGTGGGTGCGCTGGTGCTCGATAAGGTTGGAGCTGCGGCTGAATGTCTTGCCACATTCACCGCACTCATAAGGCCGCTCGCCGCTGTGGATGCGCGCATGCTCATGCAGAGCGAAGCGCCGCCGGAACACCTTCCCGCACACTCGGCACACGAACGGCTTCTCGCTGCTGTGGATGATCTGGTGCTTGATAAGGTTGAAGCTGCGCGTGAAGGTCTTGCCACACTCCCCGCACTCGTAGGGCTTGTCACCACTGTGGATGCGCTGATGCTCCAGCAGTGCCCAGTTCCGCCGGAACAGCTTCCCGCACTCGCTGCACTTGTGCGGTTTCTCGCCGCTGTGGACGATCCGGTGCTTGATGAGATTGGAGCTGCGGCTGAAGAATTTTCCACACTGCTGACAGAGATACCGTTTATCGGTGATTCTGGAGCGCCGGTACCTTACAATGGAATTTGGCCTGAAGTCGTGAGGACGTCTCTGCACCATGGATCCCGAGGTGTCTCCGAGGAGCCCTCTTCCAAAAAGTTTCGGCCTTGAAGTCAGCATCTTGCTCTTTATCCCATTTCCTGTAATGACAGAGCCACAGACTGTCACTTCAGGTTTTTTTTTTTTTTCAGAGTGCTTCCCCCTCTTTCATTTTCCCATCAAGAAACTGCAGAATAAAACACCACCACCACCACCACCACCACCACCACCAACAACAACAACAACAACAACAACAACAACAACAACACATCAGGCAGGCAGAAGGGAGAGTTTCTGCTCTTTCTAGAGGGCAGTAAAGTCTCTTTTCACCCATCCCCAGCAAGGGAGGCTAACACCCATCACTAAAGAGGACATTTCACCCAAAGTTTCAGTATCTACGCCACTTTCCTTAGGCCAGTCCTTACTTTTTACCCTTGCCACTAGCAAGCTGGCTGAGGGTGTCTTGCTCACCAGCACAGGATGCTGCTGCAGTCCCCATTCTGTCTGCAATCCAGGGCTTCTCCCCTCGCTCCAGCTGGGACACCAGGTTAGGCTTAGGGAAAGCAAACCCTGTTCACAGAAATGAAGAAAATCAGCACCTTTCTAGCTAAGGGCAGAATTTTTTTTTTCCGAGACAGGGTTTCTCTGTGGCTTTGGAGCCTGTCCTGGCATTAGCTCTTGTTGACCAGGCTGATCTCGAACTCACAGAGATCCGCCTGCCTCTGCCTCCCGAGTGCCGGAATTAAAGGCTGCGCCACCACCGCCCAGCTGGACAGAATAATTTTTAAACAGAGTTCAGCCTGTGTCTTCAGAGAGCAAAGACCTCCTCAGAAAGTATAGCCAAGAAAGATTAGCCCTTGTCTTGTGCTTGGGGGCAGCATGTTTCTCCACTAAAATTCAAGTGAAGCCAGGCGGCGGTGGCACACACCTTTAATCCCAGCACTCGGGAGGCAGAGGCAGGCGGATCTCTGTGAGTTCGAGACCAGCCTGGTCTACAAAGCTAGTTCCAGGATAGGCTCCAAAGCCACAGAGAAACCCTGTCTCGAAAAACCAAAAAAACAAAAAACAAAAACCCTCAAGTGAAAATTCCAGAAGTCTTATGGGAAGATGTGTCCCCAACTTTCTCTTGATGGTCAAAGAGAACCTAGGGAAGGAACCAGTCTCCCTCCAAGGGGTCAGATGAGACATTGGTGGTCTGTAGAGTCAGAAAGAAAATGGAAGAGGGCTCATTCTCACAAATCCTTACCCAACTCAAAGCCAGCCAGGGAGCCATCTCAGCTAGAAAGATGCCAGAACAGAGGACAGCCCCAGCTTAGACTCTGTTCATTAGAGGAAGAAGTTGGGACTCATTACTCTTCTCACTCACTTCCTGGTGCTTTTGAGTTCATCCACACAACCTGTGAATCTTGGTTTTGCCTGGAACTGGCAAGATGGACACCCTCTTACAGATGCACAAACACAGGAGCGTGGAGCATGTTGAAGAAAGAAGAGAGCAGCAGGCTGGAAGTTGCCCCGGCTCTTGCCTAGATGTCTCCAGGCTTGGAAACCAAATGCACTGCCTGGCCCTAGCATGGGGCCTCACAGGCAGTGGAAGTGGAAGATGTTGCTAACTTCTATAAAGTAAGTTGAATGTCAAATACATCTGCTGTTAAAAATAAAATGAGTCTAAAATTCTGCAAGTAAATATTCCTGTATAATAGGCATCTGTTTATCAATAGAAAGAAATTTTTGGGCAATCTATGATTTTATGTGCAAAATAAGTCTGAAAGGTCATACTGAATTTATCCTGAACATTTACAAGTCCATATTATTCTTTTTGATACCACAGCTGATCTACAAGGTATGGGTCAAATAAAAAATGTACTTATTCTTGGGTTCATAGCCATCAACAAGCAAAAAAATTCAGAATTGGAGTCCAGAGACAGTAGGTGGGACTGGGTGTGTGTACATGGTAGGGTCACTTACCCACTGACACCAAATGGCTGTAGTTCTCCAGCATCACCTGCTTGTAGAGCTTCCTCTGTTTGAGATCCAGAAGCTTCCATTCTGCCTTTGTAAAGTACACAGACACATCCTCAAAAGATATTGGTACCTAAAACAAGCAATTTATGTAGTAGGGAATTAAATTCCAGGTTAAGTCTAGTTGAAAACAGTAAAACATGGGAATCCCCCTGCCTCAAGAAAGTTCAGCAGTCAGGAGAGAGTCAGCAGCAAGTATTAGTGCCACAGGAAAGAGGAACAGACAGATGTTGAAAACCTAGCAAAGGAAACTCAGGAAAGCAGCAAGCCACAGGGGTTGGGGGCGGCGGGGATGGCAAAGCACTCTGCTGGCCTGAGACATCCAGGGCAGCAGAGGGAAACTGCTCTGGGCAAATTCGGGGACAGTAAGGGGAAGGCTGACTACTTACCTTGGGCTTTGCTCTCAGAAGACTGGCTGCCATAGTCAGGACAATCACAGAGGGCACAGCTGAAAGGCTGAGAGAAGAGCAAAGAGGGTCAGTGAGATCAGGGTGGCTCGGTGCAGCCAACCTCAGCTTGTTTCAAAACCTGCTTTATTTTTCTTGCCAGAGAGTAGCAAGGTGAGACAGTGAATGCTGTGGTGTGTGTGAATGAGGTATGTCCCAAAGAAAGGGTGGGTTTCTTTCCCAGAGGCCAGTTTCTGCACCCTCCTTGGAGGACGAGGCAATGGGTTTTCTCACTCTGGAAGCTTCACCTAGGCTACAGATCACCACACTTTCCTTATATCTTGATGGGGCCACTGCAACAAGGTACCTGCTGCAGGGGGCTTAAAACCATACATACATATTTTCTCCCAGTTCTGCAGGTTGAAAGCCTGAGATCTAGGCGCTGGGGGTGGGTGGGTCCTCCTTTCATCCTGAAGGCTGCTTTTCTTGCCTCTTTCAGCCACTGGGTGGTATCCAGTGATCCTTGACTTGTAGCTGCATCCTTCCAATGCTTTCCTGAATCTTCACATGGATGTCTTCTCTATGTGCACTTGGATCAAAATTTCCCTACTGTTATATGACACTATTCATTGAATTAGGGCCTACCATACTCCAATATGGTCTCATTTTAACCTTACTTACATTTCCAAAGTCCTACTTCTAAGTAAAGGTATCTTCCCAGGCAGTTGGGGATGGGACATGAAGCGATCATTTTGTAGAGACACAAGGCAATTCAGTCCTCAACACATTCCCAAACTTAGCTTTCATGCTTTTCTATTTTGGCCCATTGAGTGGGCCAAAATCCAGGGATCACATACCAACTTTGCTCATATGCCCTCTCCAGCCTTCCAAAAGAGCATGCTCTTTCTCTATCATTGCCTTCTTTTAAAAATTATTTTTATTTATTTTATTTTGATTATATGTATGTTTAAGTACCATACATATAACCCAAGGTACCCAAGGAAACCAGAAGAAGGTGTCAGATCATTTGGGACCAGAATTACAGACAGTTTTGAGCCACCACGTGGGTAGTGGGAATCAAACCCCAATCCTCTGGAAGATCAGCCAGTATTCTAAAAGGCTGAGCTGTCTCTGCAACCCCCTTCATTTCCTTCATTTTTTAAATCTCTTTCTTCTGATCCCCCCCCCCAAGTTTCCAGACATTCCTGGAAGCTCCATTTATGGGTTCCTCTTCCTTTAGTGTCTGGGTTCATGTTAAAAAAAAAACCCTCCAGACACACAATTCAACTCCCAGGTGCAGAGTGATAGCTGCTAGTGAGCAGAAAGAGAAGGGTGGGACACCGTGAGGCACAGTGGAGTGTGAGCAGAAAGAGAAGAGTGGCGGCACTCTGACGAGGCGATGGTAGGCTGAGAGTGGCAATGTGGTTGCGAGGGAACACAGGCAATAAAAGTCCTGGACATGGCTCTCCGTCAGTAGTGCTTGTGTTGCTAAGAACTGAGATGATGGACACAAGCAATGAGACTGGGTGAGGACAGCAGGAAGTTGTTTCTCATTCCAAGGGCTTGAAGGTCGACAGAATAGATAAAGTTTACTTTAGCCTCGGAGTTCTGTGCATCAGTTAGTATAGAAGCTTGTCAGTTAAATGACCATTTCAAGAATGTTGTTCAACCAGACTTGAGAGTCCTGAGTGGAGCAGCAGAGAAACCAGGAGGAAGTCCAGTGTGGCAATGGCTTGAAAGAGTTTTTATTTGCCTGGTGGGCAAGTAAAGCTTGTTTGTCTGCCAGTGATAAGGCCACAGGAGAGAAGAAGGGATGGAGTCTAGGGAACACAAGGACAGCCACATATTTACCTGAAATTTAAACTGTCCCCAGATCCCTTGATGAACTGTCAATCAACATTGACCAATTATAAAGTCATGTTTCTGATGAAGTTTCTTTTTTGTAGGGGTGTTTGAGACAGGGTGTCTCTCTGTAACAATTCTGGCTGTCCTGGAACTTGCTCTGTAAACCAGGCTGGCCTTGAACTCATGAATATCTGCCTGCCTCTGCCTCCTGAGTGCTGGGATTAAAGGTGTGTGCCACCATTACCTGGCTTTTGATGAATTTTCTATGACTCACACGAAAAAGATCATTTAAGAGGTTAGAGAGATGGCTCAGTGGTTCAGAACATTTGCTGCTCTTCCAGAGGACCAAAGTTCAATTCCTAGTCCCCATATCAGATGTCTTACTTCCATCTCTAATTCCAGCTCCAGGAGATCAGATGTCTCTGGCCTTTATAGAACCTGTACTCTTAAGCACACATTCATATTACACACACACCATTTGTGGCTGGAGAGATTGTTCAGTGGGGTTATAGTTCAAGTGCCAAGAATGGAGAGTGGATATCCAGCACCTATACAAATACCAGGTGGGTGTGTTGGCCCATCTGTAATCCCAGTACACAGGAAACAGAGACAGGGATCCTTGGAGCAAGCTGGTTAGCTAACACTAACTAGCTCAGTTGAGCAGCCCTGGGTTTAAGTGAGACTATCTCTCCATACATAAGGTGGAGAATTGTTGAGGAGGATACTTAATATCTACCTCTGGCCTTCATACATACATATATGCATGTGCACGTGCGCTGCCATGTGTGTATGTCCTTTCATATGGAAACATACATACACTCAATGCCTATTCTCCTGCAACACAAGGGAAAAAAATCCATCTGAATGGTTACTCAATGAATTAAGCACAGTTACCACATGGCCAGGCAATTTCACTCCTGAGCGCATACTGAAAATAATTTCAAACAGGTGTCTACACTAAAAACCTATACACACACATTCATAGCAGTCACACTAGCCAAAAGGCAGAAACTCCACGCGTCCATTAGCAGACAAATGGATAAACAAAATGCGGTGTATATAAACAATGGAACATTATTTGTGTTTAGAAAGGAAGGAAATTATGACGTATGCTACAACATGGATGAACCTTGGGGATTTTTTGCAAAGTTAAAAATGCCAGATCCAGACACAAACGGCCACATATTTTATGATTCCATTTATATGATGTAATGACATTTCACAAGAGCTGACTTGACCTAGTTTTTAGTTGTGGCTAAAATCTTTGTCTTTTAAAGGCAGTTGCTAAGCCCCCATTCCTACCACATCCTATAAGGTCTCAGTCTTTACAGCCACTAAATACTCACCCTGCCCCCGGCTTTCTTACTGGGTTCTCAATCAGGGACTAGATCCCAGAAAACTAGATGGCTCCTACAATCCCACAAGGAACTGGCCCAATTCCTGCTATGCACAAGATATCCTAACAGTTTCCCTGTCCCTAAATGCACCTCCATGTGGTCCCAAGTGGCTGTTTTCTCTCATTCAGGGGTGCAAATAAGAGAATTCTTGCTGCCTTTATTGTGCTACAATGTCACTGTGTAGTGAACTCCCTCAAAATCTTTATAGAATATACTGAGTCTGAAAGAGGCAAATTCATAGCCAGAAATCTGGCCTGGGAGCCCAGATATGAAGAGTGATGTAGTGGATTCAGGGGTTTCTTCATGAAGCGATGAAAATTCTCTCGGAGCAGATGCACTGGATAGCTTCCTTTAAAATAGTGCCTTTAAGTTTGAATTTTTAAATTTTTATTGTTTTATGTGTATGGGTGTTTTCCTGCATGCATGTTTGTGTATCAGTGGATTATTGGTGCTCACAGAGACCAGAAGCAGACATTGGATCCCCTGAAATTGCAGTTACAGATGGTTATGAGGTGCCATGTGAGTTTTGGACATTGAATCCAGTCCCTCTGTAAGGGCAACCAGTGTTCCTAACCATAAAGTCATCTTTTCGGCCCTGCAAATGGTGTCTTTTATGGTAAGTGACTTTTGCCTCATCAAAAAAGGAGGGAAAGGAGGCTGGGGAGATGACTCAGTTGATAAAGTGCTTACTTACCAAGAAGGGGGACCTGAGGTAGAGAACAACCAGCTAAGACCTCCCTACATGGACTTCTGGCCTCCCTGCATAGACATGCATCCAAATTCTCACACAAAAACGTACACACATACACACAAATAAGAAGGGAAAGGGGTTCTCTTGATCATTTGGATGTCCACGGGTTACATCCACATTTCATTATTGATACACTACAACACCAAAAGAGTGTGGAGGAGATGACCCCAGTGTTTCAGGTTAAAATTACTGTTTTAAGCCTGGTGGTGGTGGCACACACCTTTAACCCCAGCACTCAGGAGGAAGAGGTAGGCAGATCTCTGTGAGTTCAAGGCCAGTCTGGTCTATAAAGTGAGTTCCAGGACAGGCTCCAAAGCTACAGAGAAACCCTGTCTTGAAATATATATATATATATATACAGTTTTAAAGAAACAACATGATTATGGGGAAGCAGCATGCAGATCTGTGAGTTCGAGGTCTTCTAGGACAGCCAGGGTTACACAGAGAAACCCTGTATCGAAAAACCAAAACCAAGCAAACAACAAAAAACAAAACCAATCAACTGAACAAACAAACAAACAAAAAACCCAAACATGATCCAGGGAGATGACTCTGCAGGTAAAATCACTAGTCATATAAGCCTGACAATCAGGATTTGATTTCTGAAACTCACATTTTAATCAAACAAAACATATGATAGTGCAAATCTGTAGATGAAACCGACTTCCCCAAATTGTCCTCTGATCTTGTGCGCATCATGGTGCACTCTCTCTCACGCTAAACAAAAACAATGCAGGTTTGTTTCCCACCATAATGGCACCATGCTGACACGATCCATTTCAGAGAAGTCAGAAGTCCACTTGCTTCAGCCCATCCCTCCCCACATTTGAGGTGGTACACTTCTGTTACGTTGTCCTTAGAGTCAGGCCCATGGACATGGTTTTACCTGTGGAAGGATAGACCCTTGGAAGTGATAGTCACACAAGGGGGCTACACACCACTGTCTGTCCTTGAGACCTACCCCCTGAAAGTCAGGCATGATTTCAGCTCTTGCCAAGACACAACAAACCTCATGGGGATCCCAGGTAACTACTATGTAACTCCAGTCTGTTGGATGGCATGCTCGTGTGTGTGTGTGTGTGTGTGTGTGTGTGTGTGTGTGTAAGCTCTGGAAGAAGCTTGGTGGAACTGGAGAACACCTTCCTTCCATTGGCTACCTTTGTGGGCCTCCAGAACACAGGACAAGCTGAAAGGTGATTCTAAGCCTTGAAGCTCAGGTTTGTCCCCATATAAGGTTGGGGTCTCAGGGCGATCATCTAGGAAACAGATCAGCCTGTAAACTGAACACCCCTTCCCCTAGGCTTTGGTCCTGCCAGGGGTCTTGCTCACAGACCAGCTTCCCCCACTCCTGCTTTCAAGGAGCAGGAGGGGAGGAGGGTGAGAAGCCAGGACGTGTGGTGCTCAGAGCCTCAGAGCACCATCCTACAGGCTACCACGAGGTGGGGCACTTTTCCCAGACAAAGAAACCTTAACCCCACCAAATAAACAGCAAGAAAAAATTCAGAATCCTCCTTATTTACATCACAAGGGGATTTGGGGGCCTTTTCATCTACAAGAAGGGAGATGTAGGTTACTTAGGGTGGAACTTTCCTTGGGGTCTAGCAACTCAAGACTCCCAAATACTTCTTCTCCACCCCACCTGCTGTTCCTGCCCTTCCTCCGGACCTGGTAGAAGAGCCAGAGAGGGCCATCTGAGGAGCCTGTCCCGCCAAAGCCCTCAGGGGTCTCCCCTGTGACTACAGGCCCCAGGCTTAGTTCTAGGAGGCGGGAACCAAGGCTGGCCTAGACAGGGCCAACCATGGCTGATCCTCTGAATAGGTGGGTCAGATCCTGGCCTTTTCTGCCCACAGCCTTACCAAAATTGTCACTCAGAGTAAACTCACAAGACCCTTCCCAATTCCTCCCTCAGCTGTAGTCAAACTGGCCTCTCAGGAGTCAGAACACTCTTGCCTCAGGACTTTCGTACCAGCTATTCCTTCTGTCTAGAATATTCTTCCAAAACAGAAGCACATGGCTTATTATTTCATCACCTTTTCTAGTCACAGCACCTAAGCTTGCAACTGCGCCTTTTTCAGCTCCCACTATCTTTCATTCATCCTATGCAGCTACCATTTTAAGCCGTTTATGATTCATGGTCTGTGCTGTCACTAGAACTCCAAGCGTAGAGCAGAGACTTTTGCCATCTCCTTCTCTGCCAGATCTCAGAGAAGTCTGCAAGAACCCGGCTCCTAATGGGTCTTGGCAGATCTTTGACAGACGGAACTAGTCATCCTAGCACCGCAGTTTTCTGTTCAGCTCTGCTCACTATCTCACCCCTTCCCACCTCACTCTGCTCTTACCTTCCCAGGCATTGGCTTAGTTAAGCTTATTGCTCTTCCCTTGAATGGGGGAAGCACGCTGGGCACTGGTCAACACACACAACCCTCCACTCCTAAGAGCCACAAGTTCAGGATTTTGACGTCCTGTCCCAGTGTGGGGGCCCTTAGGGATTGTACCTGCGGACTGTTGGCCAGGCACCCCTGTGTAACAGTGCCATGATCACACAATTTGAGCCTGCCTGGAGGTGTTCCCACACCCAGGGGTGCAAAACCCAAATTACCTGGGTAGATCAGCAGTGCAATGCTCCTGTGCCAGACCCCGTAACAGCGTCTGAAAATCAGGAGAGAAACATAAAAAGATGGCTTCAGTTCCCTAGAGCCCAGCCAGGCCGGCTTCTCTTCCCCGAGGCGCTAGAAAGGGGCATTCCCGAGCCACCCTGCCCAGTCCTTCCAATGTTGGCCCACAGCCCAAGGCTTCCCCAAACACCTCCGCCACCGCTCCAATTTCCACCCTCCAGCCACCTGTGTCCACCCTTCCGCACCGCTGCTGAGATGGGCCTGCGACCCGCAGCGCCTCTCTTTTCCAGCCTGCCTGCGTACCTGCGCGCCACGCACGTTTGGTCTTCCCTCTGCAACCCTACTGTGGGCAGAACCGAGGCTAAGGATGCTGCCTCCGAGAAGCTCTCCCGGGAGGCGCCCCTGCAAAACTCAGAGCTCTCAAACTGTTGTCGATTTCACCTCTGTTCAGGAGGTTTGTACTGCGTGGCTGTCCATAAGCCAGGTCCGCCGCGGCTGCGGAGGAGCAGGGTGCGCAAGCAGTCAGGGCCGGGGCGGGGGCGGCGGCGGCGGCGGTGTGGGAATGGGGCGCAAAGGTGGACACAGAGCATGCGCGACGCTGCAGGAGGGCCGTTCGGCCGGCTCCGGGCCCGCTCCTGTCGTGCTCCCGCCCCACTCAGGCATCTGGTCTCACTCCCCACGCACCCGGGACACTTCCGTTTTCCGTCTGGGTTACTCTGAAGCAGACGGGTTGCAATGGTCACCATATCATAGTCCCGAAGCAGACAAGGGAAGAGCTGTCGACCCCATATCATTGGTGACGCACCTCTCATGGATCAGACCATTGAGCATTCCATCCATCCATCCATCCATCCATCCATCCATCCATCCATCCATCCATCCATCCATCCATTTTGCTAGCATCAAGTGGCCAGGCCATGGTCTCCTAATAAAAGACCATGCCTGTGAGCAGGAAGGACAAGCATCAGAAAGGGAGTATAGGGCATGAAGGGGGATTTAGGAGGTGGCAAGGTAGAGATAGAGAGAAGAGAGGAAGTGAAAAAAGTGGAGGTGCCCTACTGAGCACAAGGACTTTCTCTGGTTACTCTATATGGTCAACAAGCCAGACCCCCAGGGTAGGCCATTAGGAATGCCATTTCCCCACAGATCACCATCTACATAGTGGAAACCCAAGGGCTAGACTTGGACACTTCTCTTTGGACAGTTTTGAGATCTTCCAAGAAAAAAAAATATGACAAAGAGCAAAGAATAAAGAATAAGGAAAATCAACCACATTGCTGGTTCTACTGATGCCTCCCAACCCCAACTGCTGGGAACTGAGCTGTATCTTCCCTTATAAAGCTGACCAGGTCAAACCCAAGGCAAGGAGTCCTCTGCAAGTCCGTGATCCTACTGACCTTTGTCCCAGGCTTAGGGGGAAGGCTAGGACCCCCAGCAAAGATGCTTCTGGCAATGAAGAGTGGAGAGCATAAGGGGGCAAAAGCAAGCTCTGCTTTGGAGTCCCTTTCCTGGAACAGGCTGGGAGGGACCCAGGGACCCTCAGCTGAGGGTTTCAATGAAGAGATGCCCGCTCACTGGGGTTGCTGGATTATGTGTGCACCTCCTGACTCCTGGGCCCGTGGCTGCACACGAGAGACATTCTTGTGGAGGTTGGCCTCATTAAAGACGGAGAGATGAGGTCACCCTGAGCTGCTAGGAGAGCTGGGAAGGGTCCTCCCCCGGTCCCTGTGAAGGGGTGCACGCTGACTTTAGACTCCCATCTCTAGAGTTGCATGTGGGAGTCAGGTCCTTACAGGCTCTGCTTGTTTGCTGTGGCCACTCCAGGATTCAAATTCCTGAAGCAATCAGGGGAACTTAAAATGTTTTAGGAGCCTGGCACGGTGGCACACACCTTTAATCCCAGCACTTGGGAGGCAGAGACAGGCAGATTTCTGTGAGTCCAAACACAGCCTGGTCTACAGAGTGAGTTCCAGGACAGCCAAGGCTACAAAAAGAAACCCTGTCTCAATATCCCCCCCCCCCCCACCGCTTTTGGCCTTGGCCATTCCAAAGAGCCTGGGCAGCCATTCTGGTCTATTCTAGTACAAGTGAGTCATGAAGTTCCCCCCCCACCCCATTCCAGAGAGCAGAATTAAGCTACAGCTCTTGAAATTTGTGTGAGTTGGTTCTCTCATACCATATACATTCCAGGGATCAAATTCAGGCCAACAGGCTTGTAAGAAAGCATCTTAACTTACTGAGTCATCTTGTTGGCCCTTAAAATAATTCACTGAGATACATGTAAAACTTCTGTATTAGGTTCCATGAATGAGTTAGTTAGAAGAAATAATACTTGAAGCTAATGTGTTACTTTTCTCGTGGTGTCTGTGGTGGTTTGAATAAGAATTGCTCCCATAGAGTCATATATTTGAATGCTTAGTCATTTGGGAAAGATTAAGTATGGCCTTGTTGGAAGAAGTGTGTCCCTGGGAGTGGACTTTGAGGTTTCAAAAGTCCAGGACAGGCCCAATGGCTCTCTCTCTCTTCCTGCTTCCTTTAGATCTGGAGGCAGAACTCTCAGAAAATTCTCTAGCACCATTGTTTGTCTGCCACGTGTGCTCCCCTCCATGATGATGACGGAGTAAATCTGTGACACTGGAAGGACGTCACAGTTAAATACTTTCTTTCGGAAGAGCTGACGTAGTCTTGGTGTCTCATCACAGCAATAGAGCACTAAGACACTATAAAATGCAGTGACCAAAGACAACTGATGGAAGAAAAGAGTTCATTGTGGCTTATGGTTCCAGAGGGATAAGGGCCCATCATCGTGGTAAAGCATGATGACAGGACCAGGAAGTTGAGAGCTCTCATATTTAACAGCAAGCATGAAGCAGAGAAAATGAACTGGAAGCAGCATGAAGCTTTTAATCTCAATGCCCACTACTAACAACATAGCTCCTTTAGCAATACTGCACCACCAAAACCTCCCCCAAACAGTGACACCAATTAGGAACCAAGTATTCAAATACGAGAGCCTATGGGGAACATTTTTCATTTAAATCATCATAACCAGTTAGTGGGCTCCTGCAATTGTACAGGCCCAAGTGTTCTTGTTAAATTTAAATCACAGGTAGGCATGGTGACTCAGATTAGTTTTAATACTTGAGAGAGAGACAGAGGTAGGAGACGATAGCTGGTAGCTCATGGTCAGCACGGTCTATATAATGAGTTCCAGACAAGTCAGGGCTTCAAAACATGTCTGTTGAAAACAACAACTAACCAACCAACCAATGATATAATAAATAAAACATCAATTCAGCCTGTGTTAGTTTTTTTTCCTTCAAGAGAATGGCCTCTATAGGATCATATATTTGAATGCTTGGTCTCCAGCTGCTGGAATTGTTTGGGAAGAATTAGGAGGTATGCCTTGTTAGAGGAGGTGTGCCACTGGGGTTGTGGGCTTTGAGGTTTCAAGGGCTCAGAGTACCCTCTGCCCCCTGCTTGTGGATCAGTTATACGAACTCTCAGTTGCTGTTTCAGCCACATGTACCATACTTTCAATCTGCCATCATAGACTCAAGTCCTCTAGAACCACAAATCCAATTAAACTCTTTATTTTATATGTTGCCTTGGTCATTGTGTTTTGTCACAGCAGTAGGAAGTGGGTTATTGCTGTGACAGGTCTGACCATGATGTTTTAGGGGGGCATGTGGAAGACTTTGGGACTTTGGGCTAGGAAAGTGGTTGAATGCAGGAAGTGGGATTTAATGGGCCATCCTAACAGGAGCTTGGAAGCCAGCAATGTAAATTATGGAGGCCCAGTTTATGAGGTCTCAGAGGGGAACAGCATTAGACACTGGACTAGAAACCATTTATTATTGTGATATTTTGGCAAAGAATATGGCTGCTTTTTGCCTTCATCCTAAGAAAATGCCTTAGGCTCATTTGAAAAATTTTAGATTAATTTTGTTGGCAGAGGAGATCTCAAGACAGCATAATATTGACTCTGTTGCATGGTTATTAGTAATCACTCTTGAAGAGTTCTATGGTGACAAAGAACAATTGGGGCCAAAAGAAACACAAAATATACAGTTTGAGGAAAGTGAATATTGGAAATAAGACTTGTGCTGAAAAAGATAGGAAAAATCCTGATTCAAAATGGAATAAGGGAGTGGTGACCTCAGGACAAGACCCCATCCAGCTGAGCTTTCATCCTGTGAAAGGAAAAGGGCTGAGGAATTTTTTGTTCTTACAACAAATCAAATGTTATACAAAAATAATTCAATAATGGGGCCAAGATCTACCCCAACCAGGCAGCCAAACTTGGCAGTATTTGCCATGTGGTTTGTGGTTCTGACTTTACAGTATGAAGGATGTATGCAAGAAGAGTTTGTAGAATCTTCTGTGGTTAAGGAAAGCAGCTGAGGTAGGCCAGGTGTTTGGCAGTGGAGTCCCTACATGGGGTCCCTGAGAAGCCATTCAGTGAAACTGTGAAGGTGAAGCCTGGAAGTTAGAGATCTAAAGAACTTGGAGATTTCAGAGCTGTGAGCCAGATGCCAAGGAGAGTTATAGACAGGGAGTAGAATCAGCCCAAGAGAGAGAAATATGTTGCAGGCAGCAAAGGTGGAAAAGTCGAGCCACCTAAGTAAGCCATATGACATCAGACATGGAGCAACAGGATTTAGAATTTGCCCTGTTAGGTTTCGGCCTTGCTTTGGTCAACTATTTCCTCAGTATCCCCCAATTCCTACTTTTTTGGAATGGTAGTGTATATTCTTTGATATTGTATGTTGCAATTTGCATTTTGATTTAATAGGCGTTTTGTCAAATGGAATAAAAAAATGCTTTATTTCAAGTCCAGGTCTCTTAGCAGCTGTCATTTATCAGCAATCAAAGCATTCAAAATCAACACAATAACACACAGGACTCCCTTTCTATTTCCCATTTTATGTAGATTTAAAAAATTACTTTTACTCTCTAAGACTTTATTTCTTTAAACTATTTCTTTCTTTCCACTATTCTCAATACCCAATTTCTTTTCTTTCTTAAGCCCATGCCACTGTTAAACACCCTGGAACCTGTTTGGAGGTTTTTTTGATTTGGACCTCTTTTATTGCGTATCTCTAGTCTTTTTTGACCTTTGTGAGGAAACTTAAAACTGCTAAGCTACAGGTGGGTCCTCCATGTGGCTTTATCGGATGGCTTTACCTACTCCTTGGTTTGTGAAAGCCCAGTCACAAGTGCATGAGCAGAAACTGCATTTGATCCCTAGATCTCTAGAAGGCTGATGGTTGCACTATGACAGGTTTTTACTTAGTTTTGTTTGTTTGTTTCTACTTAGTGTAAGAAAAAGCAGTTTAAGTACTCTGCTGTAAGGCAGAGTTTCTTTTTTTCTTCTTTTTTTGAGACAGGATATCTAAGGCAGAGTTTCTTAAAGGGGATGTATTAATTTTTTTTTCTTTCCCAGCTTTCTCAGGCCTCAGTGGAAATTTGGGCCCACTTTGAAACACTGAAATGTAGTTGGTTGTTTTTAGTCTCTACTCTTTTGGGGGAAATCACCCCCAAATAAATCACACAGAGACTTATTCTTACTTATGAATGTCTGGCTTTAGCTTGCCTTGTTTCTAGTCAGATTTTCCTAAATTATCCCATGTATTTTCATCTCTGGGCTTTTAACATTTCCTATTTCTCTATACCTATCTTTACTTCTTAGTATGTGCCTTGTTGTGTAGCTGGATGGCTGGCCCTGGAGTCTTCCTCTCCTCCTCTTTCTTGCTCCTTGATCTCTTCTTCCCAGATTTCTCCTCCTATTTATCCTCTCTGCCTGCCAGCCCCACCTATCCTTGCTCCTGCCTTGCTATTGGCTGTTCAGTACTTCATTAGCTCAATCAGTTGTTTTAGACAGGTAAAGTAACACAATTTCACAGAGTTAAACAAATGCAACATAAAAGAATGCAACACATTTTTGCATCACTAAACTAATATTCACAGCATAAGTCAATGTAACACACCTTAGTAAAATATTTCACAACAATGGTCCTGGTGTCTCTTAACCAAGATCACCTCAGTGACCTTACCTGTAATCAACATCAAGCCTCATCAGTCTCCATAGCTGAACTTTGTGTATATACATGTTTTTAGGGAGACTCACAAAAAAATAGACAAATGAAGTTGGAAGAAGGGAAAGTGAAAACAGGAAGATAAACCCATTTCAGAAGATTCACAACACATGAAAAACAAACTAAGATTGTGGCACAACTACCAACTATGACCCAGTCCTAATCTCTCAATGTAATAAAAAAAAATCACAGAAGTAGCTGAAATGTCTGAGAGATAATTCAGTTCTTTTAAAAAGAATTAAGAACCATATAGAAAATTTAAACAAGAAAATGAATGAACTAAGGCAATCTATCCAAGACCCGAATGAGATCTTTGTGAAACTGAATTAAACAGTTAGCATTTTGTTGTTGTTGTTGTTTGAGACAGGGTTTCTCTGTGTTACAGTCCTAACTGTCCTGAAACTCGCTCTGCAGACCAGAGTGGCCTCGAACTCATAGAGATACCCCTGCCTCTGCATTCTGAGTGCTGGGATTAAAGGTGTGCGCCACCACCGCCTGGAAAAAGTTAACAAATTTGAGGAAAAAAATTTAAAGGAAAAATTCAGCAAGAAAACCAAAATATTTTAAAAGTTCGGAACAGAAACTCAGGAAATGAAATAAATGGCTAATCAAATAAAACCATACTGGAAAACTTTGTGGAAACATAAGACCATGGAGAAGAACAAATTTCAGGACAGAGAACTTAGTGAAGACATAATACAAACAGTAAAGATAAAAGTTAGAAATGAACAATATTTCTAGTAAGTCTAGGGTGCATTCAAGTGACTAAATCTGTGAATTCATGGTGTAGAAGATGCTCAGAGAAAATATAAAAAAAATAGATTACCTAGAGAGAAACTGCAGCAGAAAACTCCCCAAATCTAGAGAATAAAATATAAATACAAACACAAGAGGCATTCATAATCCCACCAGACATTATCAAAGAAGAAACTCTATGACACACTAAGGTCAAAATGCCAAAAATATAAAGTAAATAATAATACTAAAAGAAGTATAAGAAAAAATGAAATTTGAAAGTTTCTCCACAGCAAAGGAAACCTTGGCAGCTATATTTCAGACAAGAGCTAATATCCAGAATTTGAAAAGAATGGCAAAAATTAAACATACAAACAGGTCCACTGGCAATTAAAAATTTGGCTAGTGAAAGGAATAAACTGTTCTATAAATGCCCAATAAGAGATTTTAAAAAGTGTTCTATGTCCCTAGCCATTAGTGATATACAAATTAAAACCACTTTGGAATTTCACCTCACCCCAGTCAGAATAGCTGTCATAAAGAAATCTGAGAACAAATTCTTGTGAGGATGGAGTGGGGGAGGAACTTTTATTCACTACTGGTAGGTGTGCAAACTAGTGCAGCTATTATGTAAATCAGTATGGTAGTTTTTTAAAACCATATGACATAGCTATGCCACTCCTGGACATGTATGGACAGGACTCCATATCAGATAGAGATGCTTACACAGAGATAGAGATACTTACATATCCATGTTTATTGGTGCTCTATCCATCATAGCAAGGAAAAGGAAACAATCTAGATGGCCATAAACAGATGAATGCATATACAATTGAATTTTATACCTCTGTAAAAAAAATAAAAGTTTCAGGCAAATAGCTGGATTAGGTAAGTATAATAAGTTATGTGACTCGAACTTAGAATTAAAAACTGTATTTTCTCTCATATTTAGTACCTAAACTGTACTATATACATGTAACATATAAATGTAATGTGTAAATGTAGGTAAAACCTAAAAACAACAGCAACTAGAAGGTAGACCATGTGAGGATAAAAAGAGGTGATAAGAAGCATGAGGCATGGGACATAAAAGAGGAAAAGAGACTAAGAGGAGGTTACAAGGATGGATTTGAGTGGATAGAGGGAGAATCTACTAAAACACACTTGTGTTAAAAATTCCATAATGATATGTAATACCTTGTATGCTAGTTTACAAAGTAAGAAATATTTAAATATATTTTTATTGACATAAATTATGCTTATAATGATTTCAAAAAATTTCAGCAGAGAAAAAGTATTGAAAAGGACCAGCTATGAGTTAGGTATAGTGGCATATGCCTGTAAACTCAATACTCCAAAGGCCAAGATAGTAGGATTGCAGCAATTCTGTGGCCAGGCGGGGCTACGTAGAGAATTACAAGGCATCTTAAGGCTATTCACTGAGAATATTTCTAAAACAATTCACCCTGTCAAAGAATTAATTATGAATCCAGAATTGAAAAAAGCATAGTGTAATTTTCACCTGATTATTGTAAAAAGATTGTAGATTACAGAAAAAGGAATACAATTTTCTGAACATAGATGTAGAGAAAGTATCCGTTCTGGAAATCTGAGAGGATAAGAGATTTTTAAAAAGATAAGAAAATAAAAGAAAAAAGAAAGAAATTTAAAAAATAGGCCTGTGATGTTCTGATAAATGTGTACAAAGAATCCAAGGAGAGAGGAAAGAGCCTCAGACAAATAAAATTCTTGAAGAAAAGTAGGCCAGATCTGATGTAAATCCAACTACTCTGGAGTTGAGGCAGAAGGGTACAAAGTTTGGTAAGGGTGGGGGAAAAAATCTTAAAGCTTTTGGTCTCTAAGAGAGTCAAAAATTTCCAATGGGGTGATAGTAAGAGATGCACAATAACAACACACAAACAGTAAGTAAAAGAAAATGGAAACAACTCGTCCCCATTCCTGTGACCCTGAGAACTGAACCCAGGATCTGTGCCAGTGAGCTCTACCTTCATGCATTTTCTTTTTCCTCTTTATTTCATCAGCTTTTCTAAACTGTACAATCCAGCTTTGACTAATTGAACCTAGCCTCTCCAGCACCTAGAATTGTAGATTTGCACCATCGTGCCTGGCAAGGATTAACTTGTTATTCCTTTTTGTTTTTTTACAGATAGAGTCACATAGCCGAAGATGGCCTCAAACTCTTTGTGTAGCTGAGAATGACCCTAAACTCCTGATCTACCTCCCTCTACTTCCATGACCAGTGTCCACAGCCACTCCCAGGTTTGTGTTCAAACCCGAGGCTTCATGAAAGTCATATCTAAACATCGTGCTAATAATAGAAATAAAGACTAAAAATTATCAGCTAAGGGGGCACATGCCTTGTAATCCCAGCACTCGGAAGGTGGAGGCAAGTAGATTTCAGTGAGTTTAAGGCCAGCCTGGTCTACAAAGTGATTTTCAGGACAACTGACACGACACAGAAAAACCCTGTCTTTAAAAACAAAAACAAGCAAATAAAAATCCCCCAAAAAACTATCAGCTAAGATTAAACTTCACCATGATATGTGGGTAAATTTATTAGGAACACATAAAATTCATGTTGTTCAACTAAATAAGAAAGCTTCAAAATCGATCACAGAAAAATCAGCCTCTTTAAGCCTCTGTCTAAAGGACCGGAGGAAGGACCAATGAGCATGTCTATTACTTCCGGACATTTCAAGCTTTGCCATGTCAAGCCTTCACATTGGTGGATATGCCCCCTGTTAACACTGGCTCCGCCCCCAAGAGCTGTTGATCCAATCATTTGCCATAGAGTGCTCCAGAATTTGCTTCAAGATACAGAGGGGGTTTCTGGGAGAAACAAGGGATTCTGGGAGTTCGCGCCGTGATTGAGAGCTTAACACGCCTTGTCACCCGCTCCGCTCCGCTCGCTCCGCCGCTCTGCTGCAGAAGTGACTGGATTTTCGCGCTTGGGACTCCTGAGGAGAACAAAGTCAGGGAAAATCAACAGTCAGGTAGGGACATCCGTTGGTCTAGACACTAGTTGCGTACGGTGCCCAGGCTGGGTGCCTCGGGGCTGCCACGGTAGGGTATGGCGAGGGTGTGTCGAGGGCCTTGTTGGACCCGCCTGAACGAGGTCAGGCCTAGTCTAGTCCCTTGTGGCCACAGGGTGGATGAGAAGAGGTTGCGTGGGTATAGGACACAGAGGCTGTGGGGTGGTAGGCTCTGTCTGCAGACTCTGAGGGAGAGGTCAGGAGGGAGCCGCGGGGAGAGTGATGAGGTGCCGTAGTCTAGGCCTTAGAGTGCTCAGTATGTCAGGCTGCAGACTCTGCATGGGACTGGGCCCTAGTATGTGTGTGCGTGTTCACGTGCCGGCATGTTGCGTGTGTGCGCGTGCATGTGCATGTGTGTGTTTCCTGCTTGCCTGCCCACATGTGAATGCCTAGCTATGGAAGGAGGGGTGTGTTATGATGGTGAAAGGCCAAGCCCCTGAACCAATGGTGCTCACACAGCGCAGACGCCTCACTGTGGAGTAGGCGTGCGTGCCCATTTGGTCTTTGGCGGGAAAACATCTGTTGGATCTCTTCGAGGCAGGGAGGGCTGCCGTTGGCGCACAACATGGCGGCCAACCTCAGCATAGAGAAAAGGGAGAAGGGAGGGGCGACAGTCCTGACGGGAGATGGGGCAATATTTTCCCCCTGGTGAGCCAACTCTCAGTGGTGGGGGATGTGTTAGGGTTCTGGAGCACCCTGATTCTGAGAGTGAAAGGAGAGGCTTCTGGTGAAGAAATGAATACCTGCTGGCTTGGGATGGGACAAAAGCCTATGGCTTTTTGGAGGCCAAAGGAGACCAAAAATATTTAAGCACTTGGAGGCACCCTGCCATCTAGCCTAGAGAAGCTTACTGCTGACCGAATGAGCTTGTGTGTTGCCATATGCCAGAACCTTGTGAGTGGCAGGTGGGCAAATCAGAAGAAATGGTCACTGCTTGAGGGTGGAGGGCATACAGAAGACAAGGCTAAGTGGCTTCCTGGGGTGAATGTGAAGATGGAATGGTGCCTCTATGGGCTGGTGCTGTGCACGTGGGATCAGAAAGGCTTGACAATCCACAGATCCCCTATGGGGGACATAGTAGCCATGTGAATTGCAGTGCTGTACATTGTACAATTTCCTAAATAGACCATACATGCATTGAGCAACAATTTTTTTAAAAATATCTTTACAGGTTACAAGCAGTAACGTGGGCTTGTACTCACAGATATTGAAGAGGCCAAGGTAAGAGGATCACTTGAAGCTAGGAATTCTATCCTGAGAAAATACCAAGCATTTAAAAGTATTGTATTTTAGTATATAATCTTTTAAAACTATGGTGAAATTCTTTCTGAAATCAATACTGTGTGTTTTTTTTTTGCTAGTGTTGACAATAGAACAGCTGGAAAGCTGTTAATTGCTAAATATTTGGAATCCTATGGGTCAAAGAAGTATGATTTGCCTTATATGTTGGAGATAAATTTAACTACAAGGAAATATTTCAAATTCAATAATAAAAAACCACAACTTGCCAAAATTAAGAGGGCAAATAAAGAAGGGATCAGCAGAAAATTGTTTTAGACTTTTTTTTTTATTAGAAAAGAACAAATATAGGCTGACAAGGTAACTGAGAAGGTAAAGGCTCCTCACAGCTGGAGTTTGATTACCCAGGCTGACCAGGTGGAACTGTAGGAATTCCCAAAAGTTTTTTTATTCATTTATTTATTAAAAATTTCCACCTCCTCCCATCCTCCCATTTCCCTTCCCCTCTCCTCCTCCTCCCCTCCGTCTCCAGTCCTAAGAGAGGGCAGGGTACCCTGCCTTGTAGGAAGTCCAAGGTCCTCCCCCCTCCGTCCAGGACTAGGAAGGTGAGCATCCAAACAGCCTAGGCTCCTACAAAGCCAGAACATGAAGTAGGATCAAAAACCAGTGCCATTGTCCTTGGCTTCTCTCATCAGCCCTCATTGTCCACCATGTTCAGAGAGTCTGGTTTTATCCCATGCTTTTTCAGTCCCAGTTCAGCTGGCCTTGGTGAGCTCACAATAGATCATGCCCCACTGTCTCAGTGGGTGGGTGTACCCCTCCTGGTCCTGACTTCCTTACTTATGTTCTCCCTCTTTCTGCTCTTCATCTGGGCCTTGGGAGCTCAGTCCAGTGCTCCAGTGTGGGTCTCTGTCTCTATCTCCATCCATCGCCAGATGAAGGTTCTATGGTGATATGCAAAATATTCATCAGTGTGGCTATAGGATAAGGCCATTTCAGGTTCCCTATCCTCTGCTGCACAAGGACCTAGCTGGGGAAATCCCCTTGGACACCTGGGAACCCCTCTAGAGCCAAGTCTCTTGCCAACCCTAAAATGGCTCCCTTAGTTAAGATATCTTCTTCCCTGCTCCCATATCCACCCTTCCTCCATCTCAACCATCCCATTCCCCCAAGCTCTCCCCAATCCTCCCCTTCTCCCTTCTCTCTCCCCAATTTTCCTCCCCCCCAACCCACTCCGCACCTCCATGCTCCCAACTTTTGCCGGGCAATGCTTGTCTACTTCCAATATCCAGGAGGATAAATATATGTTTTTCTTTGGGTTCACCTTCTTATTTAGCTTCTCTAGGATCACGAACTATAGGCTCAATGTCCTTTGTTTATGGCTAGAATCCACTTATGAGTGAGTACTGCGTTATCTCACTCAATAAAGTGTTTTCTATTTCCATCCATTTGCATGCAAAATTCAAGATGTCATTGTTTTTTACCGCGGAGTAGAACCCTAAAGTATATATGTGCCGCACCTTCTTTATCCATTCTTCTATTGAGGGGCACCTAGGTTGTTTCCAGGTTCTGGCTATTACAAATACTGCTGCTATAAACATAACAACTGCTTTTGTAGTATGATTGGGCATCTCTTGGGTATATTCCCAAGAGTGGAATTGCTGGGTCCTGAGGTAGGTTGACTTCCAGTTTGAGGAGAAACTGCCACACCGATTTCTAAAGTTTTTGTACAAGTTTGCCTTCCCACCAACAATGGATGAGTGTTCCCCTTACTCCACATCCTCTCCAGCATAGGCTATCATTGGTGTTTTTGATTTTAGCCATTCTGACAGGTGTAAGATGGTATCTCAAAGTTGTTTTGATTTGCATTTCCCTGATTGCTAAGGAGGTTGAACATGACCTTAAGTGTCTTTTGGCCATTTGAACTTTTTCTGTTGAGAATTCTCTGTTAAGTTCAGTACCCCATTTTTTAATTGGGTTAACTAGAGTTTTAATGTCTAGTTTTTTAAGTTCTTTGTAATATGAAGGGGCCTGCTTGTTGGGGTTTATGTCCTGCCCAGTTCCCCACAGCTGGCAAGCCCCAAAGAAAATCACACATAGGTCTACATAGGTTATAAACTGATTGGCCCATTAGCTCAGTCTTCTTATTAGCTCTTGTAGCTTATATTTTTTTTTACATTATATATTTTTTTTATTGAGAAAAGGAAAAAAAA
>NW_026068119.1:77547-78565 GCF_014885135.2 Alexandromys fortis | reverse complement strand
CCCTTCTCTCTCCCCAATTTTCCTCCCCCCCAACCCACTCCGCACCTCCATGCTCCCAACTTTTGCCGGGCAATGCTTGTCTACTTCCAATATCCAGGAGGATAAATATATGTTTTTCTTTGGGTTCACCTTCTTATTTAGCTTCTCTAGGATCACGAACTATAGGCTCAATGTCCTTTGTTTATGGCTAGAATCCACTTATGAGTGAGTACTGCGTTATCTCACTCAATAAAGTGTTTTCTATTTCCATCCATTTGCATGCAAAATTCAAGATGTCATTGTTTTTTACCGCGGAGTAGAACCCTAAAGTATATATGTGCCGCACCTTCTTTATCCATTCTTCTATTGAGGGGCACCTAGGTTGTTTCCAGGTTCTGGCTATTACAAATACTGCTGCTATAAACATAACAACTGCTTTTGTAGTATGATTGGGCATCTCTTGGGTATATTCCCAAGAGTGGAATTGCTGGGTCCTGAGGTAGGTTGACTTCCAGTTTGAGGAGAAACTGCCACACCGATTTCTAAA
Organism: Alexandromys fortis; assembly: GCF_014885135.2. Taxonomy (NCBI): domain Eukaryota; kingdom Metazoa; phylum Chordata; class Mammalia; order Rodentia; family Cricetidae; genus Alexandromys; species Alexandromys fortis. Next base: position 78,039 of record NW_026068119.1, on the reverse strand, counting down.
GTTTTTGTACAAGTTTGCCTTCCCACCAACAATGGATGAGTGTTCCCCTTACTCCACATCCTCTCCAGCATAGGCTATCATTGGTGTTTTTGATTTTAGCCATTCTGACAGGTGTAAGATGGTATCTCAAAGTTGTTTTGATTTGCATTTCCCTGATTGCTAAGGAGGTTGAACATGACCTTAAGTGTCTTTTGGCCATTTGAACTTTTTCTGTTGAGAATTCTCTGTTAAGTTCAGTACCCCATTTTTTAATTGGGTTAACTAGAGTTTTAATGTCTAGTTTTTTAAGTTCTTTGTAATATGAAGGGGCCTGCTTGTTGGGGTTTATGTCCTGCCCAGTTCCCCACAGCTGGCAAGCCCCAAAGAAAATCACACATAGGTCTACATAGGTTATAAACTGATTGGCCCATTAGCTCAGTCTTCTTATTAGCTCTTGTAGCTTATATTTTTTTTTACATTATATATTTTTTTTATTGAGAAAAGGAAAAAAAA
>NW_026068119.1:70475-77061 GCF_014885135.2 Alexandromys fortis | reverse complement strand
CTCCCAATCAGTATGATGCCTTTTTGTCTTAATGACAGTGTCCTTTGCTTTATAGAAGCTTCTCAGTTTCAGGAGGTCCCATTTATTCATTGTTGCTCTTATTGTCTGTGATACTGGGGTTATACGTAGGAAGTGTTTGCCTCTGCCCATGTGTTGTAGACTACGTCCCACTTTCTCTTCTATCAGGATCAGTGTGGTGGGACTTATATTGAGGTCTTTAATCTATTTGGACTTGAGTTTTGTGCATGGTGATAGATATGGATCTATTTTCACTCTTCTATAGGTTGACATCCAGTTATGCCAGCACCATTTGTTAAAGATGCTTTCTTTCTTCCATTGTATAATTTTAGCTCCTTTGTTGAAAACCAGGTGTTCATAGGTTTGTGGGTTAATATCTGGGTCTTCGATTAAATTCCATTGGTCAACATTTCTGTTTTTATGCCAATACAAAGCTGTTATCATTACTGTAGCTCTGTAATAGAATTTGAAGTCAGGGATGGTAATGCCTCCGGAAGTACTTTTATTGTATAGTGTTGTTTTGGCTATCCTGTTTTTTTTTTCCCATATAAAGTTGATTATTGTTTTCTCAATGTCTGTGAAGAATTTTGATGGGATTTTGATGGGGATTGCATTGAATCTATAGATTGCTTTTGGTAGAATTGCCATTTTTACTATGTTGATCCTCCCAATCCAAGAGCAAGGGAGATCCTCCCATTTTCTGGTATCCTCTTCAATTTCTTTCTTCAAAGACTTAAAGTTCTTGTCAAATAGATCTTTCACTTCCTTGTTACCCCAAGATATTTTATGCTATTTGTGGCTATTGTGAAAGGTGATGTTTCTCTCATTTCCCTCTCTGCTTCTTTGTTCTTTGTGTATAGGAAGGCAACTGATTTTTTGGAGTTGATCTTGTATCCTGCCACATTACTAAAGGTGTTTATCAGCTGTAGGAGTTCTTGGGGTTGCTTATGTACACTATCATATCATCTGCAAATAATGAAAGTTTGACTTCTTCCTTTCCAATTTGAATCCCCTTGCTCCCCTTATGTTGTCTTATTGCTATTGCTAGAACTTCAAGCACTATATTGAAGAGATATGGTGAGAGTGGACAGCCTTGTCTTGTTCCTGATTTTAGTGGTATGGCTTTGAGTTTCTCTCCATTTAATTTGATGTTAGCTGTTGGCTTGCTGTATATTACTTTTATTATATTTAGATATGAACCTTGTATCCCTAATCTCTCCAAGACTGAAAGTTGTTTTTTTAATCTCTATAGGGCACTTGATAAGACACATGTACTCACAGACATACGATAAATTTTATGTAACAAAAAGTAAAGAACAAATGCGTATGATAGTGATGTAAGGGTCAGTTTAAAGAAACTAGAGTCAGGACCAAGAGTAAATCTAATTTATAAAGTGTCAAATGAAGAAATGTTGTACATAAGTGAGGATATCAGCAATGTATACAAAAAACACAAATGTTCCTTTAAAGAGTTGTAAAACTGGAACCGGGTGGTGGTGGCGCACACCTTTCATCCCAGCACTCAAGAGGCAGAGATAGATAGATCTCTGAGTTCGAGTCCAGTGTAATTTACAGAGCAAGTTCCAGGACAGCCAGGGGTACAAAGAGAAACTCTGTTTTGAAAAATCAAAATAGAGTTGTAAAACTGATGAACACTACTGATCAAGATAAAAGAACAAAAACTAATATCAAGAATGAAAAGAAGACACTGTATCAGGCTATGCAGACATTTAAAGAGAATTGAATGTTAAGTGTGGATTTTCACCAAAGCTTGAAAACTTACAAATTGCAGGTTTCTTCAGGAGACAGAGCATACTAGAACTGCCACTAGATAAAATACTGTAAATAGATTTAATTTGTTAAAGATTTTCTTAAAACTAAACAAAATGGACCTAATAGGACTGGTTCTGCACTTTATGGGGAAGCTTGGTGGGACCTGGATTGCCTGCCATCAATATGCCTTTCTGTCTTTTCCACTTACAGGAGGAGAAGCCTGCTTCCAGCACACATCCCTGTCTGGTCATGTTTCCTTCCAAGTTCACTGCCATGGGACTGGCTATTCTTGAGGACTGGTGCAGGTGGATGGGTGCCAATGCCCAGCGCTCCCTGCTCATCCTGGGTATCCCTGATGACTGTGAGGAAGAAGAATTCCAGGAGGCTGTGCAGGCTGCCCTCAGGCCCCTGGGCAGGTACCGAGTGCTTGGCAAGGTCTTCAGAAAAGAGATCGGGGCAAAGGTCGCTTTGGTTGAATTCGCTGACAATTTAAACCAAAGTCTGATCCCCCAACAAATACCAAATGATAGGGGGCCCTGGACTGTGATCTTCCTGCCTCGGGTCCCTGATATCGAGCTACAGGACACAGTCAATTTCCCTGCACAGGCTCACGGGCAAGCTTTGGAAGGGTCTTCAGGTGGGGCAGGGGCTTCAGGTAGATCAGGGGCTACAATGGAGGAAGGAGATGTAGTTAGGGCTGTGGGTGAGGCAGGAGGAGCAGCTGAGGAAGGAGCCGAGGATGAGGCAAGAGTACCTTTTGAGGAAGGAGCTGAGGGTGAGGAAGGAGGAGCAGATGTGGCTCCTCCTGCCCCCTTCCTACTGGAGGAAGGAGCTGCAGCCAAGGCAAGAGTGTCAGAAGAGGAAGAAACAGAAGGTGAGGAAGGAGCGGGTGAGGCAGGAGGAGCAGCCCAGGAAGAAGCTGCAGCTGAGGCGAGCATGCCAGATGAGGAAGGAGCAGGGGCAGATGGGGAAGGAGTTGTAGATGAGGGAGGGGTTGTGTATGAGGCAGCAGTAGTAGATGAAGCAAGGTTGTCAGACGAGAGGGCTGTGGATGGGGAAGATGATGTAGTTGAGGCAGGGGCTGCGAGCATGTCTGATGAGGAGGGAGCTGGAGGTGACATGGGGGTCGCAGGTGTTATAGGAGCTATGGGTTGGGCAGGGGCTGCAGGTGAGGTAGGGGCTGCAGGAGAAGGAGGCGTTTTAGAGGCAGGAGCAGGAGGTGATGAGGGGTCTGCAGGTGATGAGGAGTCTGCAGGTGATGAGGGCTCTGGAGATGATGAGGGTTTTGCAGGTGATGAGGGCTCTGGGAGCGATGAGGGGTCTGCAGGGGATGAAGGCTCTGTGGATGATGGAGGGGCCGTGGGAGAAGCAGGAGCTGTAGGAGAGGATGAGGCAGGAGCAGTAGGTGAGGCAAGACTGTCAGATGAGGAGGGAGCTGCAGGTGACATGGGAGTTGCAGGCATTCTAGGAGCCGTGGGATTGGCAGGAGCCGCAGGTGAGGCAGGAGGCTCGGGTGAGGAAGGGCCCTTTGATGTGGCAGGAGGGGCACATGGGGCTGGAGCCTGGATCCAGCATTGGGGCCAAGCCGTGCAGCCTATCCTGGAAAACATGGCCTACCAGGAGCTGAGGCACTTCTCTGGGATGGAAGAGCCCGGCTGTGGGGGTCTGTCTTTCGAGAGCTGGTTGGACCACGCCAATGACATGCTATACATGTGGCGCCACATATCCGAGACGGAACGGCGTCGGCGGCTGGTCGAGAGCTTGGGCGGCCCTGCCCTGAATCTCCTGTGTGAGCTTCTGGAAGAGAATCCAGACACCCCTGCGCAGGACTGCCTGGCTGCACTGGTGCAGGTGTTTGGCAACAAGGATTCCGTGATGACCGCGCAGATGAAGTTCCTGACTTGCTCCCAAGGGCCTCAGGAGACGCTCTTTGCCTATGTGATGCGCCTGGAAGGTCTGCTGCAGATGGCCGTGGAGAAGGGGGCCATTCAGCCTGCAATGATGGATCAGGTGAGGGCACGGCAGGTGCTAATGCGAGCCCGGCCCAACCAGATGCTGCAGAACAACCTGAGGAGAATGCGACTGGAGAGGCGGCCACCTGGCTTTGTTGGGCTGCTCAGACTTTTTCGGGAGACTGAGGCATGGGAGGCAGCTCTGGAAGAAAATGCAGTGGTCCAAGTAGGGGAAGGGGTGGAAGTGCATGGAGAGCTGGATGTGGTCCAGGCTGTCCTTGTTGGTGTTGGGGGCACTGAGCCTGCTCCTGCTGTTAGAGAGGCCCTTCCAGCCAGTGAAGCTGCTGGCCAGGCTGCTGCTGCTGTTCTTGAGCAAGCTGCTGAGGCTGCTGCTGATATTGATGGTGCCACAAAGGCAGGCCTTGATTCTGACGAGGCCAAGGTCTTCCCTGTCACCGACAGAGATGAAAATGTGTTGGCCCCTTCTGGCTCAGGCCAGGCAGGACCCACTGAGGGTCCAGGTGTGCCTGAGAGCTTGGCCAGTGCAGGAGAGCAAGAAGTAGAGCCTGTACCAGAGGGGCTGAGGGAAGAGTCAGAAAATGAGGATGGGGCATGGGAAGGTAGTCACCCCAAATCCTTTGGCAAATAGGTTGACAAGGTTCAAGGGCTTCCTCCTTCCTCAGACAGTTAAGTTTCAGAGGCAGGCAAGGGAAGCCCAAGGCCCATGCTTCACCCCCAAAGTACAGCAGGGCCCAGAAAAAGTTTTACCCAATCTTAAACCAACTCCCTCCCACAAATGCCCAAGGGGTTCTGGCTACCACCAGCACCACCACCAGCACCACCTCTCATTCGAGTTATCCAGGTGACCACATTTGCCACCAAGTAGAGTCAGGAGAGGTTCCCTTACCCATGACAATGTTACCTCCAGAACTAGTCCTGACCTGTTCTGGCTTGACTTGCCTGAAACACATTGCTGAGGTCCCAGCAACAAAATTAAGGATGTGGCCTGAGAATGCACCCGCTCTAGTCTGGAAGATGTGGGAAAGAGGCCATCTCAACACTTCGGTTACTTCATTCTCCCAGCACAGGCAACCCACAGCCTCCCATTTGCAGTGTCTAGGCAGGCAGGCTGCTTTCTGCCGTGGGAAGTTCACTCTTACCTGTCTGCCTTATAGTGCCAGCTCTCCAGAGCGTTCACCTTCACACACTCCCCCTCATCTATTGGTTTTGTGCCAAGCCATGAGATACGTTAAACTGGACAAGTGGAAATCTGGCCACCTGGTCAGCCACTTCCATACAGACGAGTGCAGTGAGCTGCTGTGCTAGTCAGGCCTTTCCTGTTCTTTGTGAGCTACTTAGCTGCTTTCTCAGTGTGAACCTAGGTCTGCCACTGGCTGATTGTCTTCCAGATATGTGCATTATAACCTGAGCAGGTCTTTTCCGAAGGCCCCAAGTCCAGCATCATGAGCCAGCTGGAAGAACAGAAGACACCAAGGGATTGACTGATGCTTATCTTGTGACTGTCACTTGATTGCTCTGCACAGGCAAAAAGACATTGGACCTGGGAGGGACTTGAACATCATGTTTTTGTTCCATTTAAGTTGTTATTCATGACCCCTATATCCTCTACTTGGTGAGAGTATTCTGCGTTTTGATATCTGATGTATACCATAACTGGCCTGTGTCAATAATAGGGCAGCCCCGCCGGGTCATCCTCCAAAGTAAATGAGTATCACCAGAGGCCATTGTCTTGATAAGATGCACATCTTGGATGTTTGAAAAGGTAGAAAACGGTGAGGGGCTCCAAGCTGCTTTCAGAGCCCCGGGAGGAGTAGTCTGGGAACTGTAGCTTCTGGTGACTATGATGTATTTCTGACTAGTGTTTTACATTTTTCAATGGTTTCATTAAATGTTTTTCTTTAATAAGTTTTCTGGATGTTTCAGCTCTATCTAACCTTTTCCTTGGGCAGTTGGGGAAGGAATTTCATACAGGATTATGAAATTTCAGCTTGGCACCCATGGGATATATCGGTACTGAGAGGGTAAGGAGTAAGCACTTCAATAAGAGAGCTAGGGATTGTGAGAGATGATTTGTAGTTCAGTTTCGCTGGTCTAATTTGGGCTTTTGAAGTATTGTACCAGCCGGGCAATGGTGGTGCACGCCTTTAATCCCAGCACCCGGGAGGCAGAGGCAGGCGGATCTCTGGGAGTTCGAGGCCAGCCTGGTCTACAGAGCTAGTTCCAGGACAGGAACAAAAAGCTATGGAGAAACCCTGTCTCAAAAAACCAAAAAACAAAAGAAAATATTGTACCAACCTGACATGATGACCCATGAGTAATCCTAGCACTTGTTAGACTTACAGTTATAGTCTAACCATGCAGGGACTTTCAGGACAGCCTAGGCTGTAGCTACATGCAAAACCCTATTAATTTTTATTTATGCATATGTGTTCATATGCCATTTGTGCAGGTGCCTGTAGAGGCCAGAAGAGTGTTGAATTAAGAGCGGTGGCAGGGCTGCGTCCCCGGCACCCGGCCGCCCGCATGGCTAGCTTATGCCCAGAAATAATTACACGGAAACTGTATTCTTTCAAACACTGCCTGGCCCGGATAGTTTCAGTTCCTTATGGCTAGCTCTTACATATTGTTCTAACCCATTTCTAATATTCTGTGTAGCCCACGAGCTGGCTTACCAGGGAGGATCTTAACCTGCGTCTGTCTGGAGCGGGAGAACCATGGCGACTCCTCACACAGCTTCTTTTTCCCAGCATTCTCCTCTGTCTACTCCGCCTACCTAATTTTCTATCCAATAAAATGGGCCAAGGCAGTTTCTTTATTAATAA
>NW_026068119.1:55445-69726 GCF_014885135.2 Alexandromys fortis | reverse complement strand
TAACATGACTACAAGCTTAAGTATTAGCGATGATTATCCATTAACAACCTATATTTCCTAATTATACATTACATTTTTAAATGAACTACACAATCACAATACCTTAATCAAGATCAAAAATACATATACATATAACAAAATTGACCATAAAATCCATACCAATGCAAATTATTCATATCTATATCATATCCCCCTTTAAATGTAAAAGAACATTTATAAACAATATTTGGGAACATGGGCGTAGTTTTTTCTCTACAAACTGCTTCCTGCTGAATAGGGGCGTCGTTAATTAGGTTGTTCATGATATAACCTGTATGCTAGTTTTATCTCAGTTGGCAATTGACACTCCCACATCAGAAGAGGATTTTGGATATCCTGACGTTGGAGTTTCAAGTGGCTGTGAGCTGCCCAGTGTGGGTGCTGGAAACTGAGCTATGGTTCTTTGCAAGTGCTCTTAACTGCTAGGCTGTCTCTTAAAACATGCAAAATGACTTTTGTTGATGCTGGTTTTCTTAGTTTAAGGACAGTGCCACATAGAGAAGACAATACTAACCATTATACCACTTTTCATGTTTTGTTACTCTGCCAACTGTGAGCCACACTGACTTGAGGCCTGTGGTAGACTGAATACCTCTAGCCGCTGACCTTCAGTCTTACTCACTGACAGTGCCAAATGCCTAGGCTAGCATAGGCTGTGGGGTTCTATGTGGCTCAGGGTATAAAACAGAGAGTACCTTTCAACCCTGTGTCTTTCCTTACATCAATGTAGTCCCCAACTATGAAGTGTGAGCATTATATTCAGCAATATGTCTATAAAACTGACTGTGTAAAGGCCCTGAGCAAGGAAAGAGAGGCTGTGGTGACCTGTAAATGTTTGCCATAGCATTTACTCTGTGCGCCACCAAGCCAGAATAGCCCACTGGGAGAGAGTACAGGTCAGGGCCACCCCTATCTGGAGTTTTGGCCTGAATACCCTCAAATTGAGAGTTCATCCGTGGGGTGAGATGTAGCGAGCCTCTCATAATGTACTCGAAGGGCTATGAGTTGTACCTGTTGTATCTATTTTTGGAATGCTTGTTTCAGCCTTTGGAGAACGCATGGGCCAAAAAGACAGATCAATAAACAATAGCCATCAGCCCAATTAGGGAAGAAATGAGTATGGCAAGCCATGGGGACCAATTAAACCAGGTCTCAAAGGGGGTCCTTGACTTAAATGAATCAATATCTTTTCTTAACTCATCTAGGGTTCTTGTGACTATCCCAGAATGGTCCACATAGAAGCAACATTCTTCTCCAAGTGACCTGCAAATTCATCCCTGTTCCATAAACAACAAGTCCAAGCCTCTCCTATTTTGTAAGGTTACTCTTGCTAAAGAATCCAAAGACTTTTGTAAATAACTTGATGCAGTCTCTGCCTTTTCTAATTATGTCACCCAGTCTGCTCACATCCTCAGGAAGAACAATAGTAATCAGGAGCTGCCCCGCAGTTTCTAATAGCAGAGGCAGTCCGGTTGCTTCCTGGGCATACATAAAAACGTGTCTGCAGGAAGGCATGTCTCCTGAGGACATTAGAACACCCAGGCTCATTATGGTAAGATGCCTGAGGTAGGGTGCACCCCTGAGAACCTCTGCATTCAGGTCTCCCTTCCATCCCCAGAATCCAGTCTCCCACATCCCGGTTCCCTTGCGCCAAATCACAGAGGTCAAACATCAGGTCAGGCCACAATGTCCAGGGTGTCGTCATCTGAGAAGTCTGGAGGTTTAGGATCCTTCCAGTGCCAGCACTTGACAAGATCCACGTCACCTTCTGTGGTTGGTGGGGGCTTGCTGCCTGGACCTTGGTCCCCATGAGAAGAGTTAATATGATTACTACCGGGAGGGCCATTTGAAATAGATAAACAGGCAACACTCTCCTCAAGGGTCAGTCTCCCTTGGGCAGTAGTAATTTTTCTTTTCTTCTGTTTGAATTTAATGTCCACCATAATCTCTTTCTTTCTTTATTGGTCATCTTGGTCTTCCCCACTGTCCTGAGGGGAGTGGAGAAATTTTAAGTTATGAGCAGGTAGCCATATGGGCGTTTCCCCTCTGTTTGGGAAGACACATCCATATCCTCAGCCTTGTGTCAACAAAGGATCTGGGCCCCTCCATTGGTTAGTGAGAGGATCTTTCCACCTAACCTTTAGGCAGGGCCTCATTGGTAGGGATCCCCAATGTTTCTGGAATCTACTTTGTTCATCTGATTTTTGAAAATTTAAAATATTGATGGTTAATAATGCTTTTTGCAGTTGTAGATAGGGGGAGACTTATACCCTTTTTTGTTTCATAAGGACCTCTTTGAGATATTGGTGATGTCTTTTGACAATTGTTTGACCCTGAGGCTTGTATGGGATCCCGGTGGTATGGGATATATTCTATCTCTGGTTTTACTTATAAAACAGGGGCCGTTGTTTGTTTTGACCTGTTGTGGTAGTCCCAGTGTAGCAAAACATTGTAAAAAGTGGCTTTTGGCATGGGTTACTTTTCCCCAGAGTGGGTGGGAGCCCAGCATGCCTTAGAGTATGAGTGTATGGTCACAAACATATGTTTTAATTTGCCAAATGGAGGGTAATGTCTGTTTGCCAGATGATAACTCTCTTGGGTTCACCCCCAGCCCTGGTAAAGGGGGAGTGCAGAGAAACTGTTGGCAAGTCTTACATGTATGAACAATTCCCTTTAAATCTATTCTAGGGATCTGGGAGTATAGGTATTTGAGTCCTCTCCAGTTGACATGAGTTAAGTCATGCATATGGCTAGCATTTTGTATGGGCAGAGCTGAGACCTCTATGAGACAGGCCCCTGAAGCTGCAGCATCCGCAGCAGCATTCCCTTGGGAAATGAGGCCAGGGAGGTTTTGGTGTCCTCTGAGATGTTGAATATATATGTTTTTTTTTCTATCTTCTAAGAGTGATCTGAGTTGTATCATCAAGGCAGAAATAGGATTAGCATCCATTCTGATATAGGCATAAAGTAAGTGTGGTAGTAGGTTCACCACATGAGAGCTGTCTGAATAGAGGTTGCAGGGATCTGGGACCTCTTGTAGTGCAATATATGCAACCATCCTTTCCTTATATTGAGCGCATCACCCACAAGGGAGAATTATGGTAATCTTTGTCTTGACCCCCCCACGGGAAAACTACAAAGGTGGCACCATTCTTCCTACCATCTGTACAAACAGTGAATGCTTGGGGCAGGGGCCTAGAAGAAAAGACTAAGGGCACTCTCTGTAATAGTAAAAATAAAATGCTGTGGCTCCCTGAGTGGCTGCAGTGGCGGAAATGCTGCAGGTCCCTCCCCAAGCAGCGACAGTGAATAGCCAGTCCCGAGAGCAGCCAGTCCTAGGCAGGGACAGCACAGTTCCCTGAGTGGCTGCAGTGGGCCACGAGCCACATGGTGGGTGAGAGACCTCACAAGGAGAGACAGACAGATGGACATGCCACAAGACCATGCTACAGGCCTCCAAAGGTGGCTGGTCCTGGGCAGGGAGCCATGTGGTGGGCGAGAGACAGAGACATGGATAGGCACACCATGCAGAGTGAGGTTGGATACTTATTTAGTGGGTTATGGAGGGGAAAGGAGAGAAGGGGAGGAGAGCAGAGAGGCAGAGACAGAGACACACAGAGAGAAAGGAGAGACAGAAGCTGCCTCTTCGAAAGGGAGATGGAAAAAGGAGAGACTCAGGCTGCAAGCAGGAAGGAAGATCTGGAGAGGGAGTGGGCAGGGCTTGTGTCTTACATGGGGCAGGACAGATCATTACACTCTCCAGTGTAGTTCTTGATATAGCTTCACTAACTGGGACTCCCCAAAGTGGGTGTTCAGGGTCCCCAGAAATCCTTCCAGGGTGAGGCTCAATTGAGAACAATATCTGACCACCCCATTCTACATTCTTAGTTTTGAATAGAATTATTAATTTAGAGGGTTCTTTTCCATAATGTCTGAGGGAAGTGTCCCTGATTTTTATGATCATATCAGCTATTTGATCGACTAGAGAGTACACTCTGGGAGTGCCCCCCAGTGTGGTATGTACCCATTCTAGTGGTTGTAACTGCTGTACAAGGGCAGCCAGCACGGTATTTTTTCCCTAATAATATCTAGACTTGGGTTGGAATGTTAGGATTATATCTCACCAAAGAAGCCTGATGGAGCTCATTGAGGAATTCAGTGAGTCCCTGGTGGCCCAATGATCTCATAAGGTTGCCTCCCTTTTAGGAGATCATATAACACATCTAGTCCCCCAGTCTCTACAGGCAACCAGGGCCTTACCCACTTCATTTCCCCCAGCATCTAATGTAACCCTGATAAAGTGAGAGGTTCAGGTAGGATTAACTGGGGTTCATTCACTTTGGCTTGAGTGTTAATTGGGATCCCAATATACGGAATAGGGGTACCTCTTGTATTTTGTAGGGGCTATTTTAAAGCTATGCTGTTGGAAGATATCAACAATAGTATATAGTAAGTATTTTCTTTGTCAAAATAAGGAGAGAGGATACTATACAAATATTGTTGGCAAAATGCCAGACTATTGGCCATCCCCTGTGGAAGAATAGCCCATTCATATCTCTTGTCAGGTCGAGAGGAGTTAGTTAACTGTAGGAACTTTTCACATCCTCCTCATGATGAGGAATTGAGAAGAAGCAGTCATTTAGATCAACTACAGTGAGGTGAAGTTGGGAGGGGATTGTTGAGACCCAAGGTAAGCACCTTAAAGGGGCCCCTACTAGCTCCATATGAGCACTGATTGCTCATAAGTCCTGTAACAATCTCCAGGTGCCATTAAGCTTACATATCACAAACACAGGGCTGTTCCAGGGGCTCATTGAGGGTCTTATCCATCCTTCTTTAAGTTCAGGAAATGGCCACTTCTCCACCCATACCGGCTTTCCAGGTGCCCATCTAATGGGGGGCTCGGGAGGCAGTGACCTCTATTTTGGGGGATGAATCCAGGTGTCAGGGGTCTGCCTGATAACATCTTGATCAGTTTTATCATCATAGAAGGCTGGGTGGTCAGTTGTAATAACAGCATTAATTTGTTCTAACAAATCTTGTCCCAGGAGATCAGAGGCCTGATCTTTCCTTCGTCTCCCTCTGGCCCCACCCAAGTGTATATTCTTTTCCTCCTAGCAAGGATGGAACCCCCTTATTTGTCCCAAACCCCTCTCCCATTTTATCCTTTCCAGGGTGGCTGGGGACATAAGGAGGCAGCCACTCCTCGTCACAGACAATATCTACTTTCCTTTTTGTCTTTGCCTCTGCCTGCTGTATTCCTTCCCCCTGGGACCACTCTTCAGTAAATTGCACCCATTTTTTAAATCTTCCCCCTCGTCTGTCTCCTTTTCTCCCATTTTTTGGATTCTTCAGCCCTCTCCAGGTCTCTGACCTTTTCCTTGCCTGCTGTTGTGGGAGGCAGAGCAGTGGGGGGAAAGCATGCCTTAAGGCCTCTCTCCAGAGCCTTACTCTCTGGAAGTTTAGGGCCCCTGTCTGAAGACAGACAAGTTCTATTATCATTGTTTACATTGTTGCCAGTTGTGTTACTGTCACCTTCCAGATAAACTGGGAGTTTGGCTCTGACATAGGCCAAGTGTGAACTGTGTGTCAGATCTGCTGCAGAGGCAGTGGCCTTGCTCTTCAGTCACCTGGATCTGCAGTATTCCTGCGTTACCCTAGGGATTCCAAGTCTCTTTATTTGGGGTAGTCCTCTGGTGTTATACACTGAAGTGCATGTGACACTGGGTGTTCCACATGGCCTGCTGGGGACTTATTGGGAGATGTTGGGAAGCTGAGGGCAATGCATGTCACTGAAGCATAAGGTGCATGTTTGTAGGTACATAGTGCTGGTGCAGACAGAGGGAGCAAGGAGATACTCCCAGACCATAGATAGTATTAAGCATACTGTGCCCATGGAACTAACCTAGAGCTATTTTTCTCAATTACATTAATGGTTTTAGGTTATGGTTGACCACAGGAGAAATAAACCAGAAACTGTTCATTTGTTTTATGCCCAGCTTGGTTCAGTGTGGTCCAGAGTCATCGCAGATCACATGGAACTGCCAAACAGTCACCTCACCTGGTGTGTCATTCCCTCATCACCCCCTGGCAAATGGCCACGTGTAAGGCCAAGTGCAGCTCTATGAGAAGGCTCGTCCATGGTGGGGGTTTCAGGTAGCAAGAAGCCAAGTGGCATCGCATCCTCATCCTTTTCCTCTCCCTGCATCTAGTCCAACTGACTTCCGTTTCAGCTGTAGGCACAAAGTTGGCAGCCCCTTCCAGCAGCTACAATCCCATGACAAATCAATTGTCATCCAGATATAGAACTCCGATTTTGACTAATAAACCATAAGTGGCATACCATTCCCCTAGGGCACCTTTCTGGCACAGGGATTGCATGTATTTGGCTCCCAAGGAATTTCCTGCCCATTTCTGCCTGGCCCCTGGCTTGACAAGGAGCACCTGGTTCCCCTGCTCTGTTTTGTTCTGCCCTGGGGGGCGCTCGAGAGCTGATTCTTTCGCTTAACCTTTCAGGGATGACTCAGACCACATTCTCTTTAACCTCCCAAATGGGTGAGAAAGGCCTCGGTCTATGTCTAGGTCACAGTTAAAGGAACAGTCAGAATTGCTGAGCCTGAGCAAGGTGTCTAATATCCCTGCCCACTAGTCACTTCTAGCCAGACTTAGGAACACTGAGACATCCCCTTATTTGCACTGTCTTCAGCAACCTCCTGGGGCATCTGGGCACCTATCAGCTGAGGACTGGTTCCCAGTGTGACTATTGCCTTATGTCAGAAATATCCTGAATCCATATTGTGATATTTTACTGACACAATCGCTATGACCCTCATAGTAGATATGATCCCAGAAGAGGTCAGAGCTCATCTTGCCCACTGATGAGCCCTTAGATAGGGTAAGCTTCCCAACCTAGGCCAGCCTTCAAGATGGGGCCACAAGTACCCTGTTGCCAGGACCAGCACCTTTTGTATGCTCTAACTTGGTTTGGGGACTGATGGAGCCAAGGACATGCCATGCTCATGGCCTATAATGTTATCTGCCTGCAAAAGATACCAACTTTAGAAAGGAAATTCCTTCAAGGTCTTGGGTTATTTTCCTTTTCATTTAAACAGAGAAATGATGGGCTGGCCTTGCTTCAAAGGCAACTTCAAAGAGGAAAAAAATGCTATCAGAAAGTGCTACAACTCCAAACCACAAATTAGCAGTGACCTAGCCAAGTCGTGATAAGCATGGACAAAGCAGGGGTGACCTGAGCCAACAATGGCTTCTCAGAACCGGAGCAGAAATCATTGCTCCAGAATTAAGGGTCACAGTCCCCAAAGCCACAGAAAAATGGAAAGCAAATCTTGAATTAAATTAATGAAATTGAAGGCTACAGGTCACAGGAGTAGCAGAACATCCCAAGGCAGATGTTATAAAAGTGAAAGATGATTTGAAGACACTGGTAGAAATGAGGTACCACAAACCAGCATAGGATTTATACATAAAACAGTAATCATAACTACAAAAATAATGAGGATTAGTGATGTTGAATAATTTTTTCTTAAACTTGTTGGCCACTTGATAATTTTCATTTGAGGATGGTAATTCAGATCACTTGCCAGCCTTTAAATTGTTTTATGGTGTTGAATTTCTTTTATATCTTACATGCAAGCTTTTGGTTTATTTAGAATCAGTGTTTGTACAGGGTGAGGAGTAGGGGTATAATTTCATTCTTCTGCACATAGATACCCAGTTTTCCAATATCATTGATTAGACACTGTCCTTTCTTCAAAGTATGTTCTTGTTGCTTTTGTAAAAAAAAATAACATAGCTAAAAATACATGCATTTATTTGGGGGTTCTCTTTTTGTTCCATTAGTCTATGAGATCTCAATAGATCATAGTTAGAATGTATATTATAAAAATACAAAATCTGATGCGGATGGGGAGCAAGGGAAACTCTCAATCTATGTTTGTAGGTATGTAAATTATATAGCTGGTAGAGAAAGCAGCGCGCGGGGGGGGGGGGCTCCTTAAACATCTACAAATAGAACGATCATGTGATACACTCATCCCACTACTGGGAAGAGATCCAAAGAAAAGGTACCTGCACTCACATGTTTATTGCAACATTATTCACAATAGCAAAGATACAGAATAAACTGAAGTACACATGGATGGATTAATGATGTGATAGCCAGCCTTATATTTCTATAACAAAATATTGGATATAATCATCTTAAAATGAGGACAGGCTTATTTCTTCTTACATTATTGGAGACTTTTCAGTCATGATTTGATTGGCCTTGTTGCTTTTGGGCCCATGGTGAGGCACTACATCATGCTGGAGAAAAATGCATGGTGGAGCAAGCTGCTCATGGTAGCCAGGAAGCAAGGAAGATGTGCAGCATCCCACAGTGCTCTGTGCATCTATCTAGTTTGTCATTCATGTTTAAAAACAGCAATACAAATTAGCAAAGGAACAAATTCTAGCCAAGTGAAAGAAATATCAGAGTAAAGAACTCAGAAGTGGGAGAGTCACAGACACAGTGTTTGCCTACTGAACTAATATTCAACAACAGGGTAATCATATGCTGACTGGTACTATAGGGCAGAGTGCAAGTGTCAAATGCCATGGAAATATAATGTAACAAAAGTCATAGGTCGAGGACTTATGCTATGGAAAAGAAGTGTATGTAGGATTTTTTTTCACCTTTCATTCAAGACGTTTTTACTCATTGTTCCAGAACATGCAAGTAAGCATAATATTCCAAACTGTTTAACATTTACATAGTTTTATTCCTTACCTTTTAGGAACAAATACTTCTTGTAGGTCAACAATTATTTCAGTTGTATTTAAGTTTCTTTCTGTTTACAAATGAATGAGTATAACATTTTCAAATAGACACAGTACATGTCCCCCCCCATCTCTATGCACTCACACACAATGATCAGAGTTTATGCGCTGTAATTCAAAGAACCCTAAGCATCGCCATTTTAGTTTGTACCATTTCGTGGTCATTAGTATATTTACAAAATTCTAAGAGCACCCCCATTAATGTACATGTATTTTTACCACCCAAAAAGAAATCCTCAGCTGGGCCGTGGTGGCGCACGCCTTTAATCCCAGCACTCAGGAGGCAGAGGCAGGCGGATCTCTGTGAGTTCGAGACCAGCTTAGTCTACAAGAGCTAGTTCCAGGACAGGCTCCAAAGCTACAGTGAAACCCTGTCTTGAACCCCCACCCCACCCCCAAAAGAAAGAAATCCTCTTCCTTTAATAGTTCTTGCCCATGTCTCTGTCGGCAAGTCACTTTCCAATTCTTCTGGCCTCAGCCACTGGCAGCCACCCATCTGCTCTCTGACTTTAGGATTTATCTATTCTAAAGTTTTATAGAAATGGAATCCTATACTCTTGTGTTTGACTGCACTCATTTGGTGCATTGTATAACCCTGTCGGTAGTAGTTTCACCTGCCGGTTCCTGTATCTATCTCTTTTCTGTCTTGGACATTCTGGGTTTGGGCTCATGTTAGTGGCAGGTACTGCTTGCTGGGTGCAAGATTTGTGAATGGATTCTACTATCTCTGGATATTCCTGTAATACATAACTGCTTCCAGTGGATACTAGCTCTCTTTCCTTTTCTTGCTACTTGTCTCATTGTGACTTCTCTCTCTACCTCAGCTATTGACTCATGAAGTAGTTGCTGTGCTCTTGTGTGCAGGCCACACACTGGAGGTGGTAGGCCCAGGCCAGGGTCAAAGGAGTATGGAGGGATGGTGGGTGGTTAGGAACTGCTGAGGGGTGAAGATATCGGGTGTTCCTGACAGACTTGCAGGGCCAAGTTGGAACCTAAGCTTGAGGAAAAGGTGGGTGTTGTGGATAAGGCTAACAATTTGAGCAATTAGGATTCTATGAGAGGAAAGGACATGGGGTTGGAAGAGAGGAAATCATTGGACTGGAAGCCAAATGCATACAAGCGTGGACTGTTTCTCCTGTGGGCAGCCTTTTAAAGGGTTTCGTTGGCTCTACCTTATATCTGCCTGGATGGACTAGGGCTGTCTGCCATTTTAGCTTCTTCTGTGATTGCTTCAGGTGACTTGCACAGATGACTGGGAAGAAGCCAGAGGATATGTATGGT
Source organism: Alexandromys fortis (assembly GCF_014885135.2). NCBI lineage: Eukaryota > Metazoa > Chordata > Mammalia > Rodentia > Cricetidae > Alexandromys > Alexandromys fortis. The sequence goes on along the minus strand of NW_026068119.1, from coordinate 59,568 downwards.
GTGTGTATAAGGAAAGCGACAGACTCCAGTCCTATCAATCTGCCCTGGGCTTATGTGATGTGTATGTGTGTGGGGGCTAGATTCATACATGTGTGTTTGTGTCTCAGTGTTTTATGTATTCATGCACATGTATACCTTCCGTATAGATAAAACCAGGATGGCAGGGAACATCCAGGAGGACAGAGGTATTGTCCACTCCTTCTTTCGTAGCTCCCAGTAAAAAATGTGAGGGTGTGCTAAGCCCTGGCCACTTTCAACAGCGGCAAGAGCTTGCTCTGCTTCAGAATTTTCCATCATAGAGAGAGAGAGGTTCCCCCAATTCTTGCCCTCATTTTTTCCTTCCATCCCTCCTTCACTCAGTTTGTATCACACAGGCAAACAAGAAGTCCAGAAGCCTCTTGAGGAAAACAAAGACACTGCTGGGTACAAGGTAACCCTGCGTGGCTTCCAGTTATAGCTAAGAATTATCTGGCCCTTCCTGTTCCCGGAACTGTGCTGTTTCCTAGGCAACGAATTGTGTGTAATCATGGTCAAGGCAACGTACATTTCTGTTCAGAATCAAGGTCACAGTATAATACCAATTCACCATGGCAACAGCAGACTACTCATCTGACATGGGAGATGAAATTGCAATGAAAACCACATGCAGACTGCTGGCTGCCCAGAGATTTTGCACCATGAAATAGGTTTGATATAAAACTGGAAATCTGAAAAAGAAAATAAAAAAAAATCTGTGTTCATAAAAGGCAAATCCCTTGTAGTTCAATATATGGTATTTACCAGACAGAGCCAGTGCAGATGGTGCCATTGGTAAGCAAAATGCCACATAAAGAGCCATCTTCAGGGCTTTAATTAACTTCATAAATCCATACTGGAGCAGTTCTTTTTTATTTTATTTATTTATTTATTAAAGATTTCTGCCTCCTCCCCGCCACCGCCTCCCATTTCCCTCCCCCTCCCCCGTTCCCCTCCCCCTCCCTTGTCAGCCCAAAGAGCAATCAGGTTTCCCTGCCCTGTGGGAAGTCCAAGGACCACCCACCTCCATCCAGGTCTAGTAAGGTGAGCATTCAAACTGCCCAGGCTCCCACAAAGACTGGAGCAGTTCTTGGTGTAAACAAGTCATGCACAAACTCTGAATCAATATTAGCTCATCAACTGCTATACTCTCCATGTGACCAACTCAGCCACCTTCCTTTCCTGGGGCTCAAGTCAATAATTCTGACTAACAGGGGATCCAGAAGGAAACTGTAGTTTAATACATGATCTTTCTAATTTCATGGCCTCGAGCAAATTGTGGCTACCTTAGCTCATGCCTTCTTGGTTCCCTGAGTTGAGGTATGTGTGGGGGAACATCAAGGGGATCTCCAAATAGCATTCATCAACCAAAGGCAGGCTGCTTAGGAGGAAGGAGATAAGCCTGTCGGGCAAGGGTTTCATGAAGGTGAGTATCACCTTGTACCACCTCCTCTGTGTATCTCCAGTTCCCCAGCAGAATGAGAAGCTCCTGTTGTTGACCCATAGGAGAAAAAGATGTGAAGGTTAGTTTTACATCTACCTTTCAGGTGACAGTAGGTGATAGGGCCTTGTGGGGGCATTACCAGAAGAATAATCCGAAGAAGAATGGCTCCACTATGTTTGTCACTAAGTATACAGCCAAAAATAAAAAAAGCAGAGATCATTTGCTGCTCAAAGGTCCATAAAGTTGCCAACATAGTCAAAAGAAACAAACACCCTAACAAGCTTTCCACTGGCCACAGTGGAAGTTGAGATTCAAAGAATCCCCCCTGCCACAGAACTTCGCCTTTTGTAAGTCTCTCCAAAAACTCTCCTGTTACTCTAGGGAACCCTGACTAATACAGAGCTACATTTGTCAAGGCCTCTGTGCTGCTGGCTGGGAGAGGACAGCCCATATATAGGCCAGCTGAGTTGTGTGTGGGAAGGCAGTCACAGTGGATACAGCAGACATTTAAAAAATAATTACAAAAATTTTTTATTGTGTTTAAACATATTTGATGGCTTGTTTTGAGACCAAGTATTACTGTATAGATTTAGCTGGCCTGGTAATCACTGTGTAGAACAGATTTCCATGAACTCAAAGGCTGCTTCTTACCCTAAATGCTGAGATTATAGAATGCACCATCACACACAGCATATTTGATAACTTTTAATTTATTTATAATTATTATTATTACAGCTATTAAGAGACAAGTCTTTAAAACTGAGCAAAATAGCAATTAATATTGAAAAATGAGGTAAAAGGGCTCAGCCAGGCGGTTCAGCAGATAATAGTGCTTGACATGGAAGCTGAAGAAGCCATAAGGAGCAAGCAAGTAAGCAGTGTTCCTCTGTGGTTCCTGCCTTGGTTCCTGCTTGAGTTCCTGCCTATTCCCTAGATGATCAGCTGTGACATGGAAATGGAAGCCAAAGAAACTCCTTCCTCTCGCAAATTGCTTATTACAGCAATAGAAAGCAAACTAGACAAAACAATAAATCAGAATTTGAAAAACTCAAAAATTAGATATTACAACTTGAGAATTAGAAATGAATCCTTTATGTTTATCTTCCCATTAATCACAGTTTATTATCTTTGGGCTCTCAATGGGGCTCCTCTTGGATATCCCGTTTTTGTCCTATGTCATGGAGATCCTGCAACTTTGGAACTGCACAGTCAGCCCCTTCACGTGCTCCAGAAGATCATAGATGCTGGGACGAGATAACTCATTGCCCTGGTTCTGGACTTGGTTAGTAGCTGGGATGGTCAGTCTAGGTTTTCCCTATTGTCACTGTGACCTGGGCAGCCTGCTCTCCAACACTGCCTCGGTTAGCTCACCCAATATAGCCTACAGCAAGGAGTTGTAGAACCCAGTTCTGCTTTTTGGGTTCCATTCAAGTGAGATGCAGGGCCCTCTCTCCTGATTGCTATAGTGGGAATATGGGGGGGGGTTGTTGCTGGGACCTAATGTTTTCCTTGGGGGAGGGGGTGAGAAGGCCTGACATCAACAAATGCAGACATTAGGAATCTGGTGAAAGGGATAGGGCAGACTCATTTATTTAACAATGGGGAAAACATATACACCCTCCCAGCACCCAGGCTTTCCAATCTGTTGTCATCACATGGTTGCCCCTCCATTGGCTAGGAACAATCAGGACCTCTAACAGTGCCTGTTGCTAGGTCCTAACACACCTTAAAATAATATTCTACAAGGTGCTGAGGTGTTCCATCTGGCCGGGTGAGTGTGTGCTATCCAGGGGGCGGACTGTCCCGGAAGAGAGCACAAACCCCCCTCCCCCAGCTCCTTCTGCAGGGCTGTCTTTCTTACACACGACCCCCCCCCCAAGCCTGTGCTGTTTGCAAGGTCCTTTGCTCAGGAACAGTTTTCTGCTCCTACACTAAGGCTACCCACCCAGAGCGGTAAGTGCCTGCCTATCGGTCAGGCCTCTAGGACCCCCGCAAGGGAACCCGAGCACCTTCAGCTTGTGCTGCAGGGTCTCCTGTGTTCTACTCGTCCCCGCCCTGCACCCCCAAGTTCACCCTTTTATCCGCGGGTCATTGGACTACCAGGCATCCATGTTTCCATGCTAAGGAGTTCCATCTGGACAGGACGGTTCCTGCTTCTACACTGAAGAGATACACCCAGAGAGTCAGTCACAGCAAAGACTGGACCAAGACACTAGGCCTCTCCTGACTCCATTTGAAGGAAGAGATGGGAAGGCGCCAATGCAAGACTTCCTCCAACAACCTGAAAGGCAACATGACATCACCAGAATCCAGGGATCCCGAAATAAGAATTGTACACCCTACTCCAGAAGAATTAGAAGAAATCGACTCAAAAGTGAATTATATGAAAATAATAGAAGACCTTAAACAGGAGGTGAAAAATTGCCATAAACAATTAGAGATTACAAACAAAAAGGTAGAGGAAATGAATAAATCGCTCAAAGATAACCAAGAAAACCAAGAGAAACAAGAAAAAGCAATCAAACAGGTAAGGGAAGCGGTTCAAGACTTGAAGAATGAAATGGAAGTAATAAAGAAAACACAAACCGAGGGAAGGGTGGAGATGGAAAATCTGGGTAAACAAACAGGAACTACAGAGACAAGTACTACCAACAGATTACAAGA
>NW_026068119.1:52064-55029 GCF_014885135.2 Alexandromys fortis | reverse complement strand
AAAAAAAAAAAAAAGCATCTCCTCGCCATATAATAATCAAAACACAAAACATACAGAATAAAGAAAGAATATTAAGAGCCGCAAAGGAAAAAGGTCAAGTTACTTACAAAGGTAAACCTATCAGACTTACACCTGACCTCTCTAAGGAAACATGAAAGCCAGAAGGTCCTGGATAGAGGTACTGCAGAAACTAAGAGACCATGGATGCAAGCCCAGACTACTATACCCAGCCAAGCTTTCATTCACTATAAATGGAGAAAACAAAATTTTCCGGGATAAAAACAAATTTAAACAATACGTAGCCACAAATCCAGCCTTACAGAAAGTAATAGAAGGAAAATCACAACCCAAGGAGTCCAACAATGCCCACAATAACTCAGACATCTAATGAACCTTCACCAGCACAACTCGAAGAAGGGAAACACACAAACTCTAATACCAAAAAAAAAAGAAAAAGAAAAAATGACTGGAGTTAACAACCACTGGTCATTAATATCACTTAATATCAATGGACTCAACTCACCTATAAAGTTAGCCATTTGGGTAAGAGACTGTCCTTGCCTCGATTGCTGACAGTATGCTGTCCAAACTGGACAAACAGGCATAGGAATATAACTGCCAAACTTTGCCAAGACAAGAAGAGACAGACCTTCAAATTTCCTGCTTCATAGAAGATTATGTCAGATATTCTAGGTCTGTAGGCCAAAGATTTAATGCACCAACATTGCAGAGTAATGTTGGATGACTGTCCAGGCAGCCAGATGTCTCTGTCATTTCTATAGCTTTGAAAGTGGCTTGCAGTGCATTTTCTGTTTATTCAGGTAATAATTCTACCCTTCTGGAGTCTTTTGATGGAGTTGAAGACTAGACAGATATAGTTGCAGTTTTCCTTAGTTATGATAGAAGGTAAATTAGGTATAGAGCTTTGTACTCACCAAGATATAATAGATAATAGAGTTATTTCTCTGAATTTTCCATATACAAATGGACTGAATATTGTAAATGTAATCTTACGTGATAACTGTTCTTATTATATATAGTCTTACTATGTTAAAGTTAAAACCTCTCTTACATAAAAGGGAGAAATGTTGTGGAATAGTATTTTAACTAGGCAAAAATGTGTTACATTTATTTATGCTGCAGAATATTATTTTAACTGTATAAAGGTGTATTACTTTTATTTATGCTGCATTTGTTTAATGATGTAAGGATGTCTTTAATTATGTAAAGATGTGTTGTATTTATTTCACCTTGCCTGCCTAAGGCACCTGATTGGTCTAATGAAAAGCTAAACATCCAATAGCTAGGCAGGAAAAGGATAGGCAGGACTGGCAGGGAGAGAGAATAAATAGGAGGAGAAATCTAAGCTTGAGAGGAACAATAGAAAGAGGAGCAAGAACCCATATTTTGTGACCTAACACATAAAGTGTTGTGTGGGGTTTCTGTCCTACAAGGTCCCACAGCCGTTCATTCCCAAGGAAATACACAGAGGTCTACATTAATGATAAACTGGTTGGCCTATCAGCTCAGACTTCTTATTAACTCTTATAACTTATATTAGCCCATTATTCTTGTCTGTGTTAGCCACGTGGCTTGGTATCTTTTATCAGCAAGGCAGTCACATCTTGCTTGTTCTGTGTCTGGATGATGACTGCAGACTCAAATTCCCTCTTCCTGGAATTCTCATTGTCTAGCCTCTACTTCCTGCCTGGCTACTGGCCAATCAGCATTTTATTAAACAAGTACAGGAGACAAATCTTTACAGGGTAAAACCATTGTCCCACAGCAATAAAGCTTGCTTGAACATCAGAGTGCAGACCTAAGCCACTAGTTAGTCATAGAGACCAGGCAGTGGTGGCACATACCTTTAATTCAGCACTTGGGAGACAGAGGTAGAGGGATCTCTGTGAGTTCAAGGCCATCCTGGGCTACACAAAACAGAGTTGGGCAGTGGTGGCTCATACCTTTAATCCCAGTACTTAGAAGTCACACTCCTTTAATCTCAGCACTAGGGAGGTAGAGACAGAAAGGGATATGGCTGGTCGGAGAGAGGAATATAAGGCTGGAGGAGACAGGAGTTCAGTGCATGCACTCTGAGGACTTGTAAAGACAGGATCTCCTCTTTGGTCTGTGCATTGGTAGAACTCTAGTGACTGTCCACTCTGTTTCTCTGATCCTTCACCTTTCACCCCCTGATAGCTGACTCTGAGTTTTTTTTTTATTAAGACCAATTAGAATTTGTGCAACAAGACACCAGTCAGATATAAACAAGTGAAAGTAAGATATAGAGAAGTAAGAAAGGTAATAAATAAGCCATGAGGCAAAAGGTAGGTAAAGAGAAACAGGTTAATTTAAGTTAAAAGAGCTGGCCAGAAATGTGCCTAAGCTAGACCAAGCAGCATTCAAACCTAATGATAAGTTTCTGTGTCATCATTTGCGAGCTGGTTGATGGTCCAAAAGAAAAAGCCTGGTATACATGCATTCGGGGCTGGCCCACCTATGCTACTGCCAACAGGTCAGCTCTAGTGTGCTACCCAGATGAGATGCATGCCCATGGTGGGGGGTAGGGCCCTTTTTCATGCCTGTGGGAGCCAGCTCTCCTGCTGCAGTATCCTGCTAGGAACAGGGACAGCTATCCCAGGGTCAGCAAGGGGTGGGGCCAGCTCAATGTGGCTCTCTGATTTCAAAACATATGGTTCCTATGACCCCTTGTGGTAACAGGGGCCCTGGACATCAACACAGACCCCAGCTGCAGCAGTACCATGGACCCAGACTGACCAGACCCCAGTCATCTGCATGGCCTTCAGTGGTAATAGGAGCCACAGACATCAACTCAGATCCTGGCTGCTGTAGCAACATGGAACAATAATTATTATTTATTTATTTATTTTTTTATTGAGAATAAGAAAAAAAAAGTTTCCGCCTCCTCCCAGCCTCCCATTTTCCCATCCCCTCCTACGCCCTC
>NW_026068119.1:0-50503 GCF_014885135.2 Alexandromys fortis | reverse complement strand
CACCATAGAACAATAATTATTTTTAAAGTAATCTATCTCTATTTCCCAGTGTATGTGTGGGTGCGTGTAGGTATATGTCTGTGGAAGTTAAAAGAGGGCATCAATCTCCTGGAATTGTGGTTACTGGTGGTTGCAAACTGTGAACTGCCTAATGGAGGTGCTGGGAACTAAACTTAGATCCTCTGGAAGAACAGGAATCATTCAAACACTGTTAATAAAACAGAAGGAAAAGATCCCAAGAGACCCACTCATTCCCATACTCAGGAATCCCATAAAACACTAAACTAGAGGCCAGGTCGTGGTGGTGCACACCTTTAATCCCAGCACTCAGGAGGCAGAGGCAGGTGGATCTCTGTGAGTTCGAGGCCAGCCTGGTCTACAAGAGCTAGTTCCAGGACAGGCTCCAAAGATACAGAGAAACCCTGTCTTTAAAAAAAATCCCTACTAAACTAGAAGCTATAAATGGTTTTTTATTTCTCTATTCTCTCTCTCTCTCCCCCCCCTCATTCTCGTGTGCACATACGTGTACATGCAAAAGCGAATGCAGAAGTCAGAGGGCAATTTTTGTGAATTGATTTTCTTTCACTCTGTGGGTCCTGGGGAATTGATCTCAGGTAGTCAGGTTAGGTAGCAAGTGCCTTTACCTACTGAGCTATTTTGCTGGCTCAGCAGTAATTATTCAACGTGGTCAAATAGCCAGTCAGTATTTAAATTATATGTTGTTTACATTCTTTATAGTTTGTTAGGATCAGAAGCCACTGATGTTTGCAAGTATCCTAATTCACGGGTTTTCCTTCTCTCTGTGTTCTCCTCCTTTACAATTTATTTGGCAAAAATGTGACTTACACTGTGAATGTTGGGTAGTTGATCGTCCCAGTCCTATTAGATAGTTCAACAATTTTCTGTGAACTTCCTATTTCTTGTAAATTGTTTGGTAGATCCAGAGAATCAACTTTAGTAAAGCTATTTTTATTCATATTAGTCAAAGATTTTAAATATCTTCCTCAGCCATTTCTAAAACAAATGAACTGGCACAATTAACAAACAAAACATCAGTAAGGATATGATCTGAATCTCAGTTGGTATCCTGTGCTAATGGACATCTATGAAAATCACACTGAAGTGCACAATGAAGTTTCTGAAGGCATACATGAAACATTAAAAAACCAACCACCAACCAAATACGGCAACCTAAAGCATGCCTTAGCATGTTTCAGAGGATTAAAGTCATTCAGAACATTGTGTCTCGTGGTTTGAAGCCCATGAGAAAGGTGAAACAAACAGAGAAGGCCAGGCACTCAGAGCAAGGCCATGTTGTTTTTCTATCGAATCTCACTGTTCTCACCAAAGCCAACCTCAGACAAGGTTACCATGAGACCATGAGAAAATGAGGCAAAATAAGACCATTTTGTAATTTTGTCTAAGCGCAGATAAAAAGCAAGGTCAGTTGTGTAATCTGGAAAATACCATCCTCCTGCCTGTCTGCCTGCCTAATATGAGGGACTCCTGCTACTTTGCCAGCCACAGCTGTGGCAACTATAGCCTGCCTGCTATAGAGAGAAGAGATATTAAGACATCCACTCATCAGGCCCTAGTTTCCCTGAACTTAACCCCAGATCACCTATCCAAAGTTCAAATCTTCTAATAAGCTCTTAACACATTCTTTCTGAGATGCTCCATTGGTCCCACGGTATATGTACTCACTGACTATGAAGAAGATTAAGAATTTTGCATTCACAAACAGACATGGTCCTGTGAGGTTTTGGCAAAAGAAAAGGGTCACCATAAAAATAAAAAAAGGATAGCTAGAAAACCTCCATGCGGTAGTTTGAATGACAATATTCATAGGCTCTGACATTTGAACACTTGGTCTCTGGTTGGTAGTGTTGTCTTGGAGAGGCCTAGGAGGTATGGCCTTGCATAAAAGTCCCCAAATGAGTAGAAAGTTGATTATATTCTTAGGCAGGAAAATTTAACTTGATAAAGATGTGGTATTTTTGACAACAATCTATAAATTACATAGATAATTTTTATTCATCTTATATATATTAGTTCTAATATATAATGTGTTTTGATCATATTCACTCCTCCCCAACTCTTCCCCATCTAGCCAACTGCGTGTCCTTTTTCTGTTATTTGTCTATCAAGTCCAACTTGTGTGGCCCATATACTCTTTGATATATGGGCTTCGATTATAGCATGATCAACTTACCAGGGGCCACGCTCTTAAAGAAAACTTACTTGCTGGGCAGTGGTGGCACACGCCTTTAACCCCAGCATTCAGGAGGCAGAGACAGGCAGATCTCCATGAGTTTGAGGCCAGCCTGGTCTACAAGAGCTAGTTCCAGGATAGCCAGGGCTACACAGAGAAACCCTGTCTCAAAAAAAAAAAAAAAAAAAACCCAAAGGGGGGAAAAAAAAAGAAAACTGACTATCCATCTCCCAGCAGGTATCGATTGCTAATAAATCCTCAGTTAGGGGTGGGACTTCATGCTTCATGCCCAACTTTTCCCACTCTTTGTTGGGACTCGCCAGGTTTTCAAACGTAATAAATTTACACTTATGAAAACAATTTTATAATAGTACATGAGTACAGTGGCAGAACAGTAAAAGAAACTCAAAAATCTGAAAAATACCAAAATACAAATAACCTATTTATTATATGATAAAATGTTGCTTCAGTTCCCTGGGAGAAAATAAATTATTCAAGAATTGGTGGCTATCTGAGAAAAAGACAACTTTACAACTCTTTTCATGACTTACAGCCCACTAAACCTTGGACAGGCCAAATTTAAAGATAAAACATTGCCATCAAGCAAGCCGTAGTAGTTTAACTCTGAGAATGAGCTTTTAATCTGAGTTACATCCAAATCTGCCATGCCGAGCACTGTGAAGCCTGGAAACATCTCTCTACGGCGGCAGAAATCAGCCATGCTCTCCCGCCTGCCTAAGCCTGATTCTGCCATCTGCCCAGGCAGGGAGCGCCGAGCCATGGCATAGTCTCAGAGTACTTTCTTCCTGATCCCAAGTGGGAACACAAACATCCAGTCTCATAAAAGCCATTGAAATGCTCTAAAACCAGAGTTTGCACTGGCGGCCCAGCCCTAGGAAGCCGCGGGTTTTTTTTTTTTTTTTTTTTTTTTTTTTCGAGACAGGGTTTCTCTGTGGTTTTGGAGCCTGTCCTGGCACTAGCTCTGTAGACCAGGCTGGCCTCGAACAGAGATCCGCCTGCTTCTGCCTCGCGAGTGGTGGGATTAAAGGCGTGCGCCACCATTTTTAAAATGACCCCGCGGCTTCTTTTCTGCCGCTATTGCTAAAACAGGAAATCTCTCTACAGCACGGCACATCCTAGCAAACAGTAAAACATGGCAGTGGCTAGTGAGATGGCTCAATGGATAAAGACGCTTGCTGCCAATTCCTGACCGAAGTTCTATTTCTGGTGGAAAGAGAGAATCACTTGTGACCTCCAAATGTGTGTGGTGATGTTTATATGCACCTTCCTACTAATGTGAACACACTAAAACTGTGGATGGTGATATTTATATGCACTTTCATACCAATGTGAACACACTAAAAATGTGTGTGGTGAAGTTTATATGCACTTTCATACCAATGTGAACACACTAAAAAAGTAAACAAATGTAAAAAAAAAAGTCTTTTCAAAGCATAGCAGGAATCTTCTGGGTCAATGGAGGAGGGCTCATTGGATCCCTTACCTTCAAGAATCTGACACCATTTGCCAATTCCAAGCATGGTGACAGCCCTCTACCTGTCCCCTGGAAGGGACAAGAAACAGGGAGGGCTTGGTTTTCCTGTCTCAGAACGTTTCCAGACCCCAGCCCCTCACTCCAGCCCTTGATCCTACTCAGTTTTATCCAGCTCTATCTCTGACATACTTGGTGTAATGGTTTATATTGGCAGCTTCACAGGATGCAGAATTAATTGCGTAGGAGACAAACTTCTGGGCATAGCTATAAGGGATTACCTTATTTTAGGTTAGTATTTGGGCATGTTTGTGAGGGAGTTTCTAGACTGGGTTAATTGAGGTGGAAAAATCCACCCTAACTATGGGTTGCACCATTCCCTGGACTGGGAGGCAGGACTGCATTAGAAGGAGTAAGCTAGCTGAGCACCTCTGTACTGTCCCTGCCATGATGGATTGTATCCTTGAACTTTGAGTCAAAATAAACCCTTTCTCCCGTAAATTGATTTTATTGGGGTATTTTTTCACAGCAATGAGACAAGTAACCAAAACACTTGGACTCCACCTCTCTGAGCTTCACCGCAAAGGAACGACCTTCCATAGATCCACTTGCCTGAAAGGCTGGGAAACAGGCGGCAGGCGCAGGGGCCCTTGTATAATGGGAGGATGAGGTTCACTCTGCCACTCTCTCTGTGCCTACCTGGATGTGCTGCAGAATCCTGTGGGCACACCAGTCCCCTAGTTCTGCGTACTTGCTGGTCAGTGCCTCATCTTCCTCCCCAAGCTGCTCCACCAGGCTGAGCAGCATCATAGGCACCGCCATGGGCTCTGTGGCTGGGGTCCCCGAGAGCTGAGGCTGCAAGCCTTGTCCCATCTGTCTCCCCCAGGAAGGAGCCAGAAATTAACCTTCAGTGGAGGAGGGAGGGTTGTATCCTTTTATGCTCTCTGAGGACATCTGCTTTCTCTGCTGCTAAGCAAGCACAGCCTTATAGCCAAGCACCGGGGGTCAGGTAGATGCACTCCGCCCTGCCTGGGAGTGGCTTTTGGGTATAGGTTGCTCATAATCAGTTTGGTCTTGTTTTGGTAACACAAAGGACCTTGGAAGCAGGGGGTACCTCTCCCAGTTGGGTACAGAACAGCAATGTGGTATGGGAGGTAGGACTAAGGTTAAGGAGACTTCTGGGTGGGAGATAACCCATAGTCAGGATGACAATATAGAACAGGAGAAGTAGGCATTGCCAGAAGGCTCTAGACTGTGGACCAGGAAGCAGGAGCTCCAGATTCTGCAGAACTGACAATTCAGAAAGAATTTATACTTCTGGGCGAAACTGGCGTGTGTAGGACAGAGGACAGGGATGGACGGAAAAGCAGTATCAGAACTCCCTCCCATACATGATGTAGCTGAGCCTTTAGAAGTGCTGGAGTGATGACCTTTTAGAACCAGCTCCTTGGAGTCCATGATGGCCTGCTGCTCAGCAAGCAACTGTGACATTTGGTTGGGGACCAACCAGCTTGATAGGATTTCCACATCTGACAACTGATTTCACCTTGGTTCAGTAAGAGTGGTCCTGCCTGGGACAGGCACGGACAGAAGCAGGGATGTCAATGAAGCTAATCTGACAGAGAGAGGGAGGGACAAGGTAGGCATGGGTCTGAAGTGTAAACTGTGCCCACTAAAGTATATAAATCCTAAGAACTTAAGTGAGCACTCATCTTGTGATATTTTGTCTACACCCTTCCTTGCCCCCGACTCTCTTACAAGAACATGTGCTTTGGTGTTTCTGGGGTTGAGCACGCAGCAGGTGCTCAATAAACACATATTGCATACAGGTCAGAAAAAAAGATGAGAAATGAGGAAGTACAGGAATATTTATGGTACATATTGCCCAAAAAGTCTGGAATCATGTTATTGTGTGGTTGGCACTTCGCCTTTTAGACAGGGTCTTGTCCTAGAGATGAGGCTGGCCTGAACTTTACATCCTTCTGCCTCCACATCTTGAGTGCTAGGATTACAGGTATGCACCACTACTGGCTCAATGTGGCTACCCTCTACGGAAATGCATTTCCAGTGTATGCCTAACTATTGGAAGGCCTGGGGGTGGAGCAGACAGAGACACAGTTCCACAGTCTTCAGGAAAATGTGCCAGGAGACACTGGGGGAGAGGAGTTCAATGTAGTAAGCATCAAAGCAGAAGTCACTCTATGAGCCAGTTGTCTCTGCTTGGCAGGCCTCCAGCTCCAAGTGGGCCAAGGCAGATGGTGTGATGGGAATCTGGAATAGAAGGAAGAGGGCAGTGCCCCTACCAGCCATGGCAAGGGGGAACTGCTTAGGAGGCTTCATATATTATCTCTATGATATTTGGATATTTGAATGTTCCACCAAAGAGAGTCCAAAACTCCACATCCTTGTTTCCTCCAATGCCCTTGGTTTTGTTCTGCAGAAGCTGGTGATGGAGAGGCTGTCCGGCTTTGCAAGGCAGGAACACTAGGAGAGAGGGGGATTCTAGGCTGTGCCCTCCCTCCCCATACCCAGTTGCAAGCCCAAGCTTAGCTTATCCAAATGATCTGTCTCAAGCTTGCTAGACCCATGCTTGTATACACTTAAGGAAAAAATATGAAATCACTAGTAACATACAAAACCAGGATAGCAAATGACAGGTTCATTCCTCACAACTAGTTTGTGAGCAGAGATAGTTAAGCTGGGGTTGCGGTAGGTGCACTGGGAAACAGCTGCTTGTCAGGTAGGCATTATGTCATTCCTGCCCAAATCTATAACAATTGATGCCTATGCTGATGTCATCCTAGAAGAAAGATGGCATACCTGGTTCCTCGCCAGAATCCAGGGAAAACGGAACCTATTTGCCACCTCATTCCCGGTCTCCAGTTGAGCAAGTCAAAGTCTGGACTTATCTGGCACTTTCATCTCAGACTCGGAGCTGGGGAGCCTACACTGAGATGAAGAAAATGATGTTTCTGTCAAGAGCCAACTCATGGCTATAAGCAAACCTCCCTCCCCTACCATAGCACTGCCTGTTACCCTCCAGGTGTTCAGTAAGAGCCAAGATTACCAAACCCAGCAGTGAGCAAGCTGGCAGCTGAGCTGGATACTAGGCGGGTGATTCTCTATGCAAACTATCTCAGGTGAAGACAATGGAAAGCGCTGGACAAAATGAGTCAAGGAAGACCTATGCCATTTAACATATATTTATTGAAACCTACCAGATGAAAGGCACTGTGCTAGATTTGGTAGGGGACTAGACATGAAGGACCGCCCCTGTCTTCTAAGAGCTCACAATCTACTAGTTTGGGGAAGGCTGAGAAAAGGGGATGAGAAGCTAAGTCCACAAACAGCTCTAGTGCAAGGCTGATTATAGACAGTGCCATAAAGCAGACAAGATAATAAGACTGGGGAAGAACAAGAATGCCAAAAACTGAATACAAACGGGAGGGACACAGTACTATTCTCAGAGATACACAAGTAGCATTGAGGATCAAGTTCAAAGATATCATTTTTATTTTGAAATTAAGTATCCAAAGCAACAATGCCAACTACAGAATGTAAGTACACTAGGAATAGAGGTGCCATCAATCCCCTAATCTAGCGGGTTTGCTGGAAATAGTAAAACACTTCCAAAATAGAGTAGAACAGGTTCCAGTGAGCTCATCTTATGAGCCAAATGCTGTTCAGAAAAGGAACTATACTCATACAGAAAATCATGGGTTAATCCCAGAGACTGACTAAAAGGCATAGAGCTCCACTCATCTTAGTGAACAGAAAACAGTTCCACATTTAAGCAGGTGTTCATGTCAATCAACTGGGATTTAGGCCAGGAATGCTGGGTGGGTAGAATGTGAGGAAAGTCAGCAATGCAAGTCTTCTCAGGAAGCAGCCCAATTGGCTCTTGTGTAATTCCAAAAAGCACAGACCCACTCAACCTGGCTGAAGGCGAGGAGGAGGAAGTCTATGGTGAGGACACACTAGACTGATGCAGGCAGCTGCCAGTAATGAAGAACCTAGAGCTAGGCCTCCCTTAGGGTGGGGCACAAGTAGCTGTGAGAAGGAGAGCAGGGACATGTAGCTCTCCACTATGGTTCTACTCACAGGGACAACTCTTTGAAGTACCTTGTGCCTTCCTCCATGGTCCAATACCAACCAGAGACTTCAGTTTCCTCTTTTGCATTTCACAGTACTAAAAGGAGAAATCTATCTTCTCCAATTAGGTCTGACTGCTAAGGTTGCTGCCTTTGGGTCAGGTGTCTGGGGTTGGTTTAATTAATGTGGTCCAGAAGTGGGGTGGCAAGTCACGTGGCACACAACAGGGCCACAGCCCAGGACTGCAGGCAGGTCAGGTGTCATGCCACTTCAAGCACACAAATCAAGCACAGAGAATGCAATATCATGGGAGAAAGATGTCCACACTGATCTGGTGGGGATTACTCTATAAATCCAAGAGTGGGTATGATACAACTAATTGATATAGTTAATCATAAGCAGCAAAATGGTAAACATTTGCTTTTTTAAAAAAATCAGCAAGTATTTAATACTAACAAAAGCCACGGAGGGTTTCTTTCTTAATATGGTAAAGAGATGGAGCCACCTCTCTATCGGGGGCCAGGATTCTAGCTGCTCTCCATCCCCTTTCAAGAACACATGTGCTTAGAAAGAAAGGTGCAATGAGGTAGATACATGGATGCATAGACAAGCACACACTTCAAGAAGCTTGCTCACGTTTGCATGGGACAAAACAGCACACCTAGAGGATCCACATTACCCAAGGCAAAGGATGCAACTATGTGTGTGGCCACATGTTAAAGCTACACACTGGTTGCGTTTGGAGGGGACCTCACTGCCAACATCATTTAAAAGGTGATCCAATAATAGTCACAAAAAAGACACTGGTTTTTAGTTTTGAATCTAAAAAAAAAAGCATTTGAGAAAAAATTACAGAACCCAAACAGAAGAGAGTATAAGAGGGCAGGAATGGATGTGAAGAGATGCCATGCCCTATGACATGCACTGGGCCATGACCACTCTGCTACCTTCTGAGTTAGTGCTACTCTAGACTTCAATAAGATCTTTCACCAACCTTGACAAATGATGAGCGAATGAGCAAGAAACGGCATTCCTTCAAGGTGCCAGATTTGCCCCCTTACCCAACGCTATACAAAAAACGTCCCAATAGCTCACTATGAGAAAAGTAATCAGAAAAAGAAGTGGGTCTAGACTAATTCACAAGAAACCACCAGAACTGAGCCTTCAGTCTGGAGAAGCCCCAAAGGGCCACTGTAGTGGCCTGAGGGCATTAGAGAAGCCCTCCTGGCCAAGATCACGGAGGTCATTGTCAGTCAGACCTTTCTTCCCAGGATGGGGCTGGGAGCCCTTCCAGGCTATGCACCTTGGAGAACACAATCTCCCTCACGAGGCTGTCATAAGATACATTTTCTGGCCCTCCAACACCTCTCAGGGCACACCAGAAACTCAGGCTCAACCTTGGTGTGACTATTTTCCTCACCTGCTATTTCTCCTGAATGGGGCTCGCAGCAACAGCCTAACTGCAGGGGGGATCAGATTTGATTTCTATGCTACATGAACTGTCAGAATGGCTTCTTGCCCTCTGATCCTGTTTTATTGCCCCTCTTGGGCATGGCTATTGCAAGTCCTGAACTAGACCTGGTACTCAGATTCTGTGGCACGCCTTACAGGCTACTAGAGGAACACGGCTGTTTCTCCCCAGGCCTCTTAGATGTGGTTGCAGGACATGTTGCCACACACATGGGCAAATTTCTCATCCTAGTTGCCCAAAGCAGAAGCCACAAAACTGATCTCTTTCATTCCAGAGTCATTTGCTGGGAGGAGGATGGAGGTCACATAACATCACCAGTCAGGTGAGTCTTCTATGTCTCAGATATTTCTTAAGTGGAGCTGCTGTTCAGTCACTGACTCCAAAATAATCAAGGCTCCTGACAGCTGGAAAGATGGCTGGCTGCTGCCAGGTCATATTCGGACCATTCTGTTGGTCTAGGTGAAGCTGAGCCCTGGTGCTGGTGGCTGATGAGCAGTCACAGAGTGCTCTGAGCAATGTGTGATGGACATGTCTCTAGTGTGCCTCAGTGGCCAGGTTGTATGGTCAAGGGCTGCCCAGAGACATTTACAGAGTCTACATCTTGGATGAGGCATGGGCCTGCTTCTCTGGCCCACTCCCAGCCAGCCTGCCCACTCCATATGTTCACTTTCTCAGTGGGCAAGGGATTCAACTTTTCTTTTGTAAGTAAATTCTCGAAGAAAATATCATCATATCTAAGTACTGAAGCAATGAAGGTCATGAGTTAACAGACAAAAAAGAATTCAAGGATACGTAAAAATAATCCAAAGCCTATAAAACAAAAATG
This sequence comes from Alexandromys fortis, assembly GCF_014885135.2. Classification (NCBI taxonomy): domain Eukaryota; kingdom Metazoa; phylum Chordata; class Mammalia; order Rodentia; family Cricetidae; genus Alexandromys; species Alexandromys fortis. The sequence goes on along the minus strand of NW_026068119.1, from coordinate 40,410 downwards.
TAATAAAAGTACTAAAAAAAACCAAAGCAATAAAAATTGGAAAGTAACACCCCAATTGATATAGAAAGAAGCACTAAATCAATATATCCAAAGGTAACGTGATAACTAGTCAAAGGAGATGAATGGATAAGTGGCATGCAAGAAAATGAAAACAGCACTGAAATCACTGCATGAAAGATGAGACTAGTCGTCAGGAGGCCTGAGGGGTCCATCTTTGTCTCTGATACTACAAGTCACCCTCACTGAGCGACCTCCTTTCTGGGCAATGTTCTTGCAAGCAAGGCACACTCCTTGAGAGCCTTAGAAGGGAGGGACTGTGACTGCTCCCCACTTCACCGCTGCAAACAGAAGGCTGAAGAAGTACCATTTATGCCTGATATGAGGTGAGGATCTTTCAGGAAGATGTCACTTTACCTTTAAGTCCTGAAGATGGCCTTCTCTCTCACTTTATGTTGAACAAGATGATACCATGTGAGGCTAAACCTCAACTGATGATTGTTTTTGATGTTTATAGGGGTCACTGGATTAAATTGCCTTAGCTAAATGAGATACCAAAAAAAAAAAGGTTTATCTCTAGCTCACTAAGTTTTACTAGGAGTGCACCCCCCCCAGAAAAAAAGTCCCTTTAAAAGGCCATTTGGGAAAGCACCACTTTATGTGGTTATGTTGTAGGTACAATATTAATTTAAAAACACAAAGTAATGGTTGTAATGTTATATGAATATGTTCTTATGGCTTGGAGGAAACTTGTGGTGAAAACCTCATGCAGGGATTGTCACAGTGCTACCACACCACAAATAGAGGTGGCTGATGACTCAAACAGGTTCCCATGTTGATGAGGTCAAAAAATGTACATCAAGAGTTAGAAACAAATGGAGTATGGTGAAAAAGTATGGTAAATTCTCTACATTAATATATTGGTCCATATAATGTGATTTACAATATGTATGTATAACTAAATTAATAAATTAAATATTATGCTATTTGATCTATTTACAATCCCTAAAATTTTATAAATTCAAGTAGGCCAATACCTCGGGGCAATTTTCCTTTCAAGAAAGGTGCATCATCATTCTGACGCCATTGAATTTCCCTCAGGGGTAGAGCTTCGCAAGGACCCCCCAGCTCCCTACTTAGACCCCCATATGCAGATTTTTTCTTCTCGTTTAATGAGGATTAAAATACCTTGATGGTATTTTCTGCAAGGAAAAGTAGGCAAGCTATGTTAAAATGGTAAAAGTCACCCTCAATAGGTCTACTGGGAAACATGAACATTTATAAACTGCTGGTGGCAGTACAAATCATTTCAACCTCTCACACAACAAAATAGATAGAAGAAGCGCTACAAAACTGTTCATCTCCTTAGACTGGACTATGGCCTCTGTGGACCCCTGCTACAGGTCCTAGGGCAGTGTCTACTGGTGATGGGAGGGCTGGTGCTTCTGCAGTGCTGAGTGCCTCTTGAACACACGACCACACTCACTGCACTCACAGTGCCTGGCCGCACTGTGGATCCGCCTGTGGCGGCTCAGGCCTGAGCTCCTCCGGAATGCCTTGCCACACTTGTCGCACTCATAGGGTTTCAGTCCGCTGTGGATGCGCCGGTGCTTGATGAGGTCAGAAGGCCCCCTGAATGCCTTGCCGCACTCGCCACAGGCATAAGGCCGCTCATCGCTGTGGATGCGAGTGTGCTCCAGCAGGCTGGAGCTCTGGCGGAAGGCCTTGCCACACTGGGTGCACTCATAGGGCTTCTCACCAGTGTGGATCCTCCGGTGCTTGGTGAGCTCTGAGCTCCTCCGGAACAGCTTGCCGCAGTGAGGACAGCCGTAGGGTTTGGCGCCGCTGTGGATGCGCTGGTGCTCTGCCAGGCCGTTGACACCACGGAAGGACTTGCCGCAGTCGTCGCAGTCGAAGGGCAGGTGGCCCATGTGCATCCTCTGGTGCTTGAGTAGTTCCTGGCGGTCCAGGAAATCCCTGCTGCACGCCTTGCACGCAAAGGGCTTTTCCGAACTGTGGAGCTTCTGATGTCGAAAGAGGTTGGTGTTGGCTTTGAAGGACTGCCCACACTCCTCACAATCAAAGGGCTTCTCTCTGCTGTGCACCCTCAGGTGCTGACTAAGGCCTGCGTTCTTCTTAAACCTTTTCCCGCACTCCTCACACTCAAAGGGCTTTGCCTCCCTCTCCATTTGCTCCCTCTTTTGCAATGCACCTTCCAGAGCCCAACTGGGGCCAGGCTGGGGCTGAGTGGCCACAGCTGCGTGGCTCTTCCTGTGCTCATTAAATTCTGACACCCCCCTGAAGACCTTCCTGCAATTACCACACTCCCAGCCCTTCTCCTCACTGTGAACCCTCTGGTGCTGAACAAGGAGCACTTTAAGGCGGAAGGTGTCCCCACACTCTTTACATGCAAAATGGTATTCTATGGGCAGACTTTGTGGGCTCCCTCCCCTTCCCCCAGAGTCCCCATTCTGTTTGACCTCAGCGCTGGGGTCATTGGCCCTCGGGGAGCTCCTGGACGCCATCTCTTGCAGCTGGGCTTCTTCAGCCATCTTCTGGTGGGAGGTCACGAAGGAGCTTTCTACAATGATAAATGACACACAACAGTTTACAGAGGGCCCAGGAGAAAGGTTACTTTCCTTTGTTGATAAACCCCTCTCCTGCAACTGCTGAGAACCAGCAAGGGAGGGCCTGTAAGCTAGCAGAAGCAAGCGCCAGAGGGAAATGTGGGGGAGTCCTGATTGTGGCCATTGCTTATCAAAGGAGCTTTTAGCAAGGGTACAGTCACAACTCATTACCAGAGCTTCAGGGGACCTCTTAACACTAATTGTAGACTCCCCAATCTTAGCTGGTCTTCCTGAGTTGGAAACATCAACCCTAAGAGCTCAGCAGCCTCACACAACCCAAATCTGTACCCCTCTCCCAAATTTCCTCATGCTTCTTCATGTTCCCTTTATGCTCACCAGGGTGCTTAGTGTGATCTGTGTTGAGGGATAGATCTGATACCAACAGAATTTGTCCTTGTGACAGGTGAGATACCAAAGCAGGACAAACAACAGGAACTCCTGTTAATGGAAGAAGACGGCTGGTGATATCAGCATGAAGGAACAGGAGGAGAGCTGTCAAAGGAGATCCCCTCCAAATCTCCTGGGCTGTCTATGACTTTCTTATGTAAGTCACACATGCAGTTCAAATGCACTTCCCAAGTACCAGCTCCTTCTGGGGGACTCTAAGGAGGCAGGCTCTGGGCCCTCAGCAGAGGCCCCAGAAAAACAGTGGCTAGCATCTTGGCCACATGAACTTTGCTCCTTGTCCACTGAGCCACCCCAGTACCCCACCGCTGAATGTCATGCTCTTCCCAGACCTCTACAACACTTAAACCAAACTCTTAACTGTTCCTTCTTCAAAAATCCCCCACCCCATGCAAATACCTAATGGATAAACAAGAGCTCTCAACAATGACCTTCAATCAACTGGCCATATGATTGGTATAATTTATGTGTGTGTATGTGTATGTACAATATACCATAGTATATATGGTACACATATACTATATATATTGCATTCATTTGTATATATTGGCATAATTTGTCATCTCAGCCTTATGGTTAAGATCTAGTATTGTTCTAATCAATTTAATGTTTGATATGTTTTTTATTTAAAGACAATGTACTGCATTTTAAAAATACTCTAAATTATGACAGGTTTGCTCTAATTTTTATTTTTGCATTTATTTCTTTAGTGTGTGTGTGACTATGTGTGGATGTTCATACCATGCTGTGCTTGTGGAAGTCAGAGGACAACCTGCACAAATTGATTGTCTCCTCCTACTTCTGGGGATTGAACTGAGGTCAGCAGGCTTCTGTGGCAAGAACTTTTACCTGCTCAGCCATTTCACTGACTACTGTTCTAAAGTCCTTCAAGTGAAAGATGGGAATGGAGAGATTTTTCCATGCCATGAGGAGTTGGGGGAGCTGTTGTTGAGTGAAATGGTGTGTGTGTGGCCATGTATCCTCAGCTCCACTTTCAGTAGATGGTGAGTCTGAGAAGCTCTGGGAACATCCTTACCAATGGAGGTCACAGTCCTGGAATATGCCACTGCCTGCTGCTCCAGGTTCAGACTCAGATTCAGCCAGTTCTGTTCTGTGAGGTACCACGGTACAACATCAAATGACACCAAGTCCTGAAATAAATCCATTGATAGTCAGTCTTTTAACCTAATCTGTAATATGGAAGGGTGGCACCAGAGATGTCGGGGGAAAGAAGGATAGGGCCTGAAATATTCACATTGGTGTATGTTACTAATGTGGAGCTCCAACCACAATCCCAAGGAGTCCTAGAAAGAAAACATGATCAAGCACAATGAGACCTGGGCTGTCTAGCATGGGACTCCCATTGTCTTCTCAAAGGACACAGACTTAGCTTTCTCACATGTACAATGGGCATCATAAGCACACTGGCCATCCATTCCTTGGCAGCCTGTGGGAGAGAAGCAGAGGACAGGAAAGAGGGCAGTAGCCAGGGCTCACACTCTGCTGCAAGTCATGCTGGGCAAGAAGCAAAGGCTGAGGCCAAAATCAGGGAGCAGTGACAATCTCAAGCAAGGCAAGAGGGAAGCACAGCTCACCTGGGCCTCCGGCATCTCAAGAGGGACTGCCAGGACCTGGTTTCCTGGGGCTCCGTCTTGGGGAGCAGGTAGAGCTAAGGAAAGTGAAAAAAGCTGTGAGTAAGGACAGCCCTGTTTCTGGGTCCCCTGGGATGGCATTAGTGACTTCCTATTTCGTAGTTTTAAATCTTACAGAGTCTTCTCTCTCAGGCGGGGCAGAATGACAAGGCAGAGCATGAGTGTGCCTGAGAAAACATATATGAAACAGCAGGAAAGTAGGCTGGGAAAGAATTAATATAGGTAGGCCAGAGGAGGGCAAGATAAGACAAACAAATGCTAGCCTAGGCAGAGTCAGAGATAGCTACAGAGAGCTGCTGGCAGGAAGACTAGCTGCCAGAGACTGGCTGACTGCAGAGTTTCCCTAAAGTAAGCCTGGGTGAGATCAATACTCAAACTATAGAGGGAGGAAGCACACTAAAGAGAGTACCAGAAGAACTAACTCAGAGATAAGGGGTCCTTTCATGGACACTTGAAACTGATGAGGCCAAAGAAAGGAAGAGAGATGACAAAGAGCAAGAACCTGAACTTCTTTACTAGCAGTGGGGCCTTTTAAAGTACACCCTAGTATAATAAGTCATTGGGAGAAAACCATGAAGAACTCTCTTATGTTATTCAACAAAATGGGAAGTTGAAAAAAATACCTGGAGAAAAGTACTTCTAAGAAAAGTTATTCAAACACTACATTGATAAAGAAAACATCACGTGTGTATGTGGGTGACCTTTTCCTCCACATTCTGATGTCAACTCAATACAGCTCAATATTAAGTGAAAAGGAAGCATTTAACATTATCTGAAGGACAACAAAACCCCAGGTACTCAGAAAGACTTAACTATGGCATCTTTGAAAAGGTAAATGAAAATGTCCACATGTATGGCCATGGTAGAGTAATAAGTTACAAACATGTGTTCAACAACAGTTTTTAATACCAGGGTAGTAGGAAGCCCAGGATCAAGACGGCAAGAGAAACAAATAAGGCAAGTCTTGTCATTAGTTTAGTGCTCCGCTTGGTGGCAATGTCCAGAATGAGAGTGTAGGAGGGGTGAAATCAAATGGACAGAGCTTAGCAACCTCAACAGAAGCTTCAGGGTGGCAGGGGAAGAGGAAAGTTGCAGAGCAGAGTTCAGAAAGCACTATGCTATGTAGGAAAAAGAAGTGAAAAGGCGTCCCTTGAATCTTTTCTGACTACAAGTACTGAATGAAACTCCCAAGGACTGTAAGGTGAACAGTTCCCAAAATCTTACCAACTCACATAGAGTCTTTATGATTCCCAGGGACATTCAGAGGCCAATACAGAGGGACCATGACGTAACGGTAAGATCTGTCTATCCTTAAAGTCCAAACTACAAAAGATCTGCCTTATAAAAACTTAGTATCGGCCCCAATGACATCAAAGTGACCTACAAATAACTACTTGTAACCCTCAAAGTCTAGACACTCAACAAACTAACTAGTAATTCCCAGTAAAAATTGAACTGCCAAGAAACACAAGAGAACAGTCAATAGAAGCATCCAGAAATGAATAGAACTAATAGATAAAGAAAAATGATAATTTAACTATGCCCCAGCACTGAAAGAAAAACAAGGACATGGGGAGAAACAGAAGATATAAAATAAAAAGAACCAAATGAAAATTTTGCAGATAAATGTATATAAAATTAAAAATTTCACTGGGTGTCATTAGTAGATTTGATACTATAAGAAACAGTGGGAAACATGAAGACATGGCAACAACTGTTACCTAAATAAAGCCAGAGAGAGAGCTACCATCAAAATTCAATTTCTAAAAATGCTAAGAGAAAACTCTTAAAAGTACCTGGAGGAAAGAAATGATGCAAAAGAAAGAAACCAATTAAGTCTCATAAAATTTTATAGTCAGGAAAAATATTAATCAAAAATGAAGAATAAATATTTTATACAAAAGCCAACATTTAGAAAACTTGTCATTAGCAGCTCTGTACCATAGACTATACTAAAAGCCAACATTCAGGTGGAAGAAAATGGAATCAGATTTAGAAATACACAAAGAATGTAAAGACATAGGGAAACATAAGACCTTCACCTTCTGCATTTCAAAATCTTTGAAATTTAACTGATCATTTCAAGAAAATGCAGTTGCTAAACATATAAGAAAAGTAAAGAGAAGAGAAGATATGGGGCAAATGGAAATAAATAGCAGGACAGCAAACTTAAACACAGATCATTACGCTAAATGATGGGCTACACACTTCAATTAGAAGGGACAGATTGTTAGAATGTATTAAAAAAGAAGTGTGCATACTGTCTAAAAAAGTGTTAAGGACACAGACATGTTAAAAGAAAAAGCACAGAAAATAGTATACTGTAACCAATAGGAAGAGTCTAATCTCAATATACAAAAAAAAAAAAAAGTATATGGGGAGAAGGTGAATGACCAGGCTGGCTCAGAGTTCTGAAAATTATGCTGAAAGGTCCTAGAACTCAGAGCAAGAAGAAAACTTGAAAGGTTTCATATAAAAGTCAACAGGTGGCCAGACTAGAATAATATGCAGCAGATTACAAAATTGTAAAGATACAGGTAGGGATAACATTTGCCTGAAAACCCAAAGAGGAGAAAGAAAGCAGAGAAAACACATTTTCATAGAAAAAAGGAAAACACCGAGTCTGACCTGGAGCTAGAATAAGCACATTGATTCAATGTTTGTGTAGCTACAAAGGAAGAAAGATAAGGTCGGGAAAGACACATTTTCAGTTTCTTTAATGTGTGGCTTTTTAGACATCAAGCTGAATTTTATTGATATCAGAAAAGACCAATTTTAGGTAGCCTTTGGCAGGTAAATGTGGGATAAGACAGACGGTCAGCATGCCAGAGAACAGGGCTGAGACCAAGGAGACAGCAGGAGAATGGCCCTTGAGGGCATATAAAAAGATGAGCATTTCTTAGGATACCCATATGCAGTGAAACAAAGAGGACTAGTGGAAACCTGTCAGCAGCCTGTGAAGGCGGAGTGACCAGGAGGTCTAGGCACAGCCTTCTTGGAACCATCTCCTTAAGCTATCAGCTTTATAGAAAGATATGAGCAGAAGGTCTAATGTCACCCAAAAGTCCTTGCAAGCCCTCCTACGAATTTTTAGCTAACTGTTTAGCAAAAGTGTTTATCCAAATGTGTGAGTTCATGAAGAGATATTCAGTGGACAAACCCTCTCTTTGTCCCAGTGCCACCAAAGCGGTGATCCTCTGCCTTAATAAATTCTTCTGATTTGGGCTTCTTAAACAAACACAATGAACTGATCATAAATTTATAAATGATTTTGTTTTTAAAACAACTCACTTCAAATGAAATGGGACATCACATCATGTATGTACTTCTGAGAAAAGATGGTCTACTATAAACCTTTTCTTGCCTTCAAGCTAGTAATAAGCTTTAGTCTAGAACACAAATGCATATCCTGCCCCCCTTCAAAATCAACCAATTCAGACACACTGACCTTCACACAGATATACAGATGCCAAGGTTGTGGCCCTCAAAGCCTGTGAACCTGCCAAGAATACCATCTCTTATCGTAGGAGGTTTCATCTAATAATTCAGACCTTAATGAAAATGTCACTTCCTTAAAACCTCTTTATTCTCCAGCCCTGGCAGTTTCCTCCAAACATTTTCACTAATGAAAAATTCTCCTTTGAGAATTTTTGCTTGTTTTCTCATAAAAAGAAAATCTGATCTAACAGGACAGTACCTTTTCTCCATTGGCTACCCCTAAATTCCCAGTGTCTGTAGCAGCTCCTGGCAACATGTAGGACATGGCATGATGTAGGTTTATGTTTCACAGCTACCTTTAAACCATTGCAGAGCCTCGCTGCATAAATACATTCTGCTTTCTCTCTCTCTCTCTCTCTCTCTCTCTCTCTCTCTCTCTCTCTCTCTCTCTCTCTCTCTCACACACACACACACACACACACACACAAACACACACACCTTTAATGGAACTAATCCCACTGAAGTGTTTTTCTTAAGTGGCATGATAAACTGTTAAAGCCATGGAGCTACAACTCTAAAAGAACTGTTAATTATTCTTCCTATATAGCAACAGAAGCAGCCCTTCCTGTACTAGTTCACCCTAGGGATTTGGCTTGAGAGCACATTAGCTCCTGATGGCTATGTGACTGCCACCCACAATAACAGAGCCCCTGACCACACAGAGATAATTTAAAAGGTATTCATGAAAACAAGAGGGAAAAGGTGGGCCCTGCTTTCACAAAAGTAACTAAATCTCTATGCAATTAGCTAAGTGTGGCAGGAAAAAGGCTTATCCTAGGTATAGGAAAATCACTTAAAAATGATAATAGACATGAATCCATGCTGTGTTTAAAATTAAAGCAACCACCGATCCTGAAGACAACTGGATCACTTAGCCTCTGTGTTGTACAACTATTCCACTTTAAAATGATGAAATATAATCTAGAAAAGAAGCTGGATGCTGTGACAACAGTGACAAGCACAGGTGACCATTGCCTTCTGAAATGGATCTTTGGCGATCAAGGTCCAATCAATTCCATATAGAACATGAAAGTCATTGGAGTGCACCCAGTGGACGTGGAGGGCAACGCTAACCTTGAACATAAGACACTTTTATTCAGGATAGAAAAGCATACCCTGAATCCTTAAGAATTTTCTATGGCATACTAGTAAGTGGGAAAGGAAGCTGGGGGAATCGCTGCAGGAAAACAAACTTTCAAGGCAAATAAGAGTGTCTTTTTTTTCCATGGGACACAAAGGCCAGAGCACAAAGGCTTTGTCAAGGTCAAATGCAAACTTCATGTTGGGTCTAGCCAAGTCCATGGCTGCTGCAGCTGTTTAATAACCATCTGCTGCGAGAAACCACGCACGCCAACAGTGTCTGTTCATTGCGGGGCTGGCCAACTGTGAATTCTAGAACAGCAGACCTCACCTGCCAAGCAAATCTTGCTTCAGAACAATACGTACATTTTTAAAAAATGTGTTAATGTATAGTCATTGATACTTCCACATATGTGTTTACTGCAGTATTATTCATAGATTTTGCCCGAGGATCCAACAGCAGATAAATAGAATACGGTATAAGACACAATAAAGTGTTATTCAGCCATAAAGTAAGTTTTACCTAAGCAAATTATTTGAATTTATTGCATGGAATTACAAATGTTAAGGGACCCAAAATAATCACTGTATTTTTACCTGAAAGAACAGAAATTGAGAGTTGAATTCAACACAGAGATAAAACAACGTATATCATAAAAACTGGTGAATAATTTGGTGTCTTTTATACTTCCCTGGACAGGCATCATCTTTCTGTGGCAGCAAAGTCACTCAACTAAGACCCATCAATCAAAATGTACTGTGGCCATGTTTAAGAGAGATTTTCTTGGTTGACAGTTGATGTTGGAGGGGCCCATCCTTAGGCAGCAGAGCCCGAGCTGTATAAAAAGCCTAGCTAAGTAGTGAACCAGGAGCAGGTCAGTAGCGCTCCACCATGCTTTCTGTCCTGGCTTCCCTCAAGCCCAATAAACCCTTTCCTCTCTTAGTTGCTTTTGGTCAGGTGTTTTATCACACCACCAGAAAACCAAGCTAGAAGAGAGCACATAATTTAACTGTTCAGTTCCCTTTAGGGCCAGGGCAAATGTGTTTCAAGGTTGTGAATACTCGAAAGAGATCTGGTTCTAATGGGTGCTTTCAGCTCCCTCTCCCACACTGTGATTCCCTGGTCTCCCCATTTTCCTTGCCCAGCAACCTCTTTGCCTGGCACTGTGTCTAAGATTGCCAGAATTGTTTCTGGCTAAGTAGTTCATCAAGACTAGCATATATGAGCTTCCGGAACCCAAACACGTCTTCACTGACTTGTGCTGCTACCCATGGGCCTTGCTGCAGCACAGCAGACACATTCTGCAAACACCTAGACTTACCCAAAAGAGACACACAGGGATGACTCATCTTGTTTTAGACCAGTTCCAAGAGATTAGTCCAGCAGGGACAGTCTCACCTGTTGGATTGAAAGAACTCAGGTGAACAGAAGCAGGCTCATGTGTGCACCTTCCAGGAACCTGTCCGTTGGTAACGAGCGCTCAAGGGCAGGACGAGCTGTGTAACTGAACCGGCACTACCAAGGCCTGGATGTGCCTAGGCGAGTCCAGGGTGCAAGTCCTACTGAGTGGGCCCCGGGGCTACAGGTGCGCCTGACATATATGTTCCCAAATGAACCTGGCAGGCCAGGAGGTGGGTAAGAGGCTCATCTTGTACTGTGAAATTTGGCAGCTACTCAAAAAGCAGAGACTCCTAAAAGGCCAAAAGTGATGGCTGTCTTACCAGGAAAGTCTGTTTCTCTTGGGCTATTTGTGCCTGTGCTATCTTTTGTCTGTATGTGTGGGTGGGAAGGCATCTGTTTTCTCTCTCACATTGCCTGGGCACCTGTCTTTCTGTTTAGGTTTTCCTCTTTATTCCATTCTATAAAATCCAGAAGGTAGACCATAAGGAGATTTTGTAGTGTTTGTTGTGTTTAATTGAGGAAAGATTTATGTTTCCATTTCTCCAAGAATATGCACTGACATCTTTCTAAAATTCAAAATAAATTGTAAGTATAGAATCACTGACGTTACACTGTCCAAATATAAAACATTCCAAACTGGGGATATGGTGAATGGTTATGCAGCTGCCCCAGGTCACCCAAAGAACCCAAACAGTTTTGGAAGGGCTGGATCATTGTGTTAGAAGCTAGGCTTATGAAAAATCTAGTGGCAGAACAGTAGGTCTGGGTGGGTGTCATGGAATTGGCATATTTCAACACGTAGACATTGGGGCTGTCTAGATTTGGAGGTTCCCTCATGTCTCATCAGACCGTTCTCCTATCCAGGAGCTTCCTTCTGGAGCTGTGCTGGTGGTCAGACCTCAGGCAAGAGAACTCACATTTTAGCAGACTTTCTAAAGGGTCTATCACTGACAGAAAGCTAGAAATCACTGTGCCGTGGAATTCTAAATCCAGGTCCAGGACCACTTTGGGGCAATGGACCAGACAATGTCAGACACTGTGAATGTTGTTTCGATAACAAGGCCCGATGGGAGAAGGGAGAAGGGAGAAGGCAAGTGGTTCTACCTAGGAGAGGTGCTATTCAACTGGTCCTATACGAAATTGTCTCCTAAAGGAAAATGTAAAGGCTGAGGTTTAGAAGGAAATGTTCTACTGACCAAGGACACCGGAGGGGGCTGCCTGCCTCTGAGTCCAAGGCTGGCTAGAGAGTCAGCTGGTACAGGGTGAGCCCTCTGGGAAGAGGGCCAGGAATGAGGGGGGCGCTGAAAAGGACTATCGGCTTTGGGCAGCAGGCAAGTAGGAGTACTCGTGTGTGTAAAATGACATGTAATTAATCACCAAATACAGACTGCAGGAACCAGCAAAGGAGTTTAGGAGAAGGGGGCAATGGAGTGGCGCCAGAAAATGTGACTCCCAGGAAGGCCACAGTAGAAGCTCTCTTCATCCAGCAAGCAGTCCCTTCTGCACCCTCAGCTCTCTGTAGCAGGCAACAGGCCTGCTCCCATTATTCTCACACAACCCCCACTCAAATTAAAAGGTAGGTATCCCCAAGCCAGAACCTTCTTCTGGGCCCCAGAGGTGCAACCCCCTCCCCCATTCTGAGAAAAAGTCTCTTCAGCCATTCCCCCACTGCGCCATTCCCTGAGGCCTCCACGTCGATGGAGGCTGTGGGGAGGGTCCACCCCCAGCTCCTGACCGGTTCCCAATTCTTAGCATCCTTCAAAGAGCAGCACACACCTCAGCACATCCGCAATTCCCGCCTTTGACCGCTGCCCCCAACCCTGCACGAGAAGGCCTCAGGGCCTTTCCATGCTCACGCACCACCAGAGACCTGTCCCCTTCGGCCCTTGGCTTGCCCCAAGGCGGAGCAGCTCTCCTCTCTGCAAGACGCCCTCTCCCCCGCATATTCTCCCGCGGTCCACGCACTCACTCAGGCCCCCAAGCACATCCTCCCGCCGCCCCGCTTGCTCTTTTGGGCCGCACATCCTTGATCGCGCACATCTCTCATGATCACTCGAGTTGCACGTCCCTCTCGGGGTCTGCACGCTCACCCGGCCCGCAGCACCTGACTCTGGGCCCTCGCAGAAGCGGAGCTGGCGCTGTGTAAGCAAGCCCGGCGTGGCAGGAAGCGCCAAGGAGCCGCCAGCGCCTGACGGAGCCCTGCAGCTCGGTGGCGCGTTTCCGGAGCCGGGGTGTTGGGGGTGGAGGGTGGAGGGCCGCCTGGGGTACTGAGGGTGAAGCCCCGCCCCGGCCTCGGTCCCGCCCGGCCTGTAGGCTACCATTGGCATGAAATGGGGTGGGAAGGATGGGGGCGTGTCTGGGGCGGGGTGAGGAAAGGAGGTGGGGTAGGTGAGAATGGGAGAGCAAAATGCATGGATCCTGGGTGATGAGATAAAAAGCAGGGAAAGAATATAAAAACGAATGATGAATGAATAAATGAGCAAAATAAATTGATTGGTAGTGGAGACAATAAAGAAATTGACAAGGCTAGGACTTTCAGAATGATGGGAGGGCTGGGGGAAGACACTCAAGAAAAGAGTGCAGGAGTCAGAAACCCTCATAAAGTCATGTATGAGCCTTCATTGTGCCATACACCGAGAATACAATCGTGAACAAAACTAGACTCTTATGCCTATCTTAAAAGCCACACATCAGGCACCTGAGAGCTCCTTTGAGAGTATTGGATGTATAGTAGGGGGCACAGACCAATAAATAAACAGTAACCTGAATTTCAGAATAGCAGGTTATATCATGAATCCCAAAACCAGTGTCTTGGTTTAGAGGTGCTGCAAGCAGTTGCCTGTTCAAGATAACTTTTCTGGTCAATTTCATTGCTTTGCTTTGTGCATCCTTGGTGACACTAGTAACTGCTTTCTTAAAGTGGTTTCCTGAGTAAGTCACTAATAAACAAAGATCAATATAAAACCCTCAGAAGAGAGATGAGAAGCCCGTCCAATATCCATTCAGCTGATGTTTGAAGTGGTCAGGAAGGAAATGTGTGCATGCTTCCGTGAAACTGCAGCATTTGCTGACAAAATCAACATCAAAGGTAAACACCCTGTCATCCAGATAATCTTGGGATATCCAGCATAAGAAAGGAAGATCGGGTGCCTGAGAATTAACTCAGCCTGAAGAGTGCTTGCCTTGCAATAGTACAAACTCCTTTCCTAAACCCCTATCTAGATATAAACCATTACGAGGAGTTTGGAAATTTCCCATGCATCCTATACCAGCCCATTTCTAGCATGATTCCACAGGGGAAACCACTATTCTAAATTTTCTCAAAATTGACAGTGTATTTATTACTATTGCATGAGAATGGAATCAGAACGTATATACTATTTTATACGGTTTTGTGTCTGAATTCTTTCCTTTACTGTGCTATTTTTGAGCTCGCTCTCTGGTGTTGAAATATGCTCCCTTTCCTTTCATTGCTGAGTCGTATATCATTGTCACTATGTGAGCTGTTTCCAATTTGGGTTGTTATTCGCTATATAAATAGTTGTGTATGTTTTTGTGTGAACATGAGCTTTAATTTTTCTCGAGTAAAAGCCTGGGAGGGGAATTTGCCACGTCATAGGGTAGCTGTATGTGTTATTAGCAACTGCCAGAATGTTTTTAAGCAATTGAAACGCCTACAGAAATGTGTGAGTTCACTTTCTTTCTCATCCCCATCAACGTTTGGGTTGCCAACCTTTATTTTTATCCATTCAAGTGGGTGTGAAGTGATTTCTGGGATCATTTCCTTGATGACTAATTACATTAAATATGTTTTTATGTTTGAAGTGCTCATTTCTGTACCTTTTTTTCTAATGTGTCTCAAATCATTTGCCCAACTCTACATAGTTGTGTTTTTCTATGTGTTTAAAAAAAACCACATGTGTTGGAATTTGACATGCAATAAATTACATGTTTAAAGTGTGGTAATTAAACTTTGATTTAATCATACTTAGATAATGTTTCATGAATACACAAGCAACTATGAAGTCTTCACCAAAATGAAGGCAACAGCATATCTATCACCTTGAAAGTTTTATCAGACCCTGGCAATCTCTTTTCCCTCCTTCCTTACAGTCAGGTAGCCAATGATTTGCTTACTATTCCCAAAGATGTTTGTATTTCCTAGAAGAATATATGATTTCTGTTTGGTTCAACAATTTGATGATATTCATAGTCTGTTGTATTTCTACAATAAAATAATCTAGGCTAGGTGTTGTGGTTTAAATGTACACCTTCAAAGTCCAAGAATTATCAATCTGATCATATTAAGAAATGACATCTTCTAGCCAGGCATGGTGGCACACATCTTTAATCCCAGTACTAGGAAGGCAGAGGCAGGTGGATTTCTATGAGTGAGTCTCAGGACAGCCAGAGCTGCATAAAGAAACCCTGTCTTGAAAAATCAAATCAAATTAATCAATAAATATAAAAATATAAATGAGACCTTTAAGAAGTGCTACATGAGTCAAAGATGTTTGTTTTTTGCTAATTTTTATTGATATTGTCTCCAATAAAATGTTGAATAGAAGGTGTGAGAGTAGACATCAGCTCTTTATTAGCCCAATCAGGCGTTTTAGACAGGCAAAGTAACACAGCTTCACAGACCTAAACAAATGCAATATAGAAGAATGCAACACATCTTTGCATCATTAAACAAATGTTCCATAGCATAAACAAATTTAACCCATCTTAAAGTAATTTTCCAAAACAACTACATTTAGAATTAACTAAAACTCAAGTGGCTGGGTTCACCTGTAATGGATTTTTCTTTTCTTTCTCCTTCCTTCCTTCCTTCCTTCCTTCCTTCCTTCCTTCCTTCCTTCTCTCTTTCTCTCTTTCTCTCTTTCTCTCTTTCTCTCTTTCTCTCTTTCCTTTCCTTTCCTTTCCTTTCCTTTCCTTTCCTTTCCTTTCCTTTCCTTTCCTTTCCTTTCCTTTCCTTTCCTCCTCCTCCTCCTCCTTCTTCTTCTTGGTTTTTCAAGACAGGGTTTCCCCACGTAGCCGTGGTTGTTCCAGAACCAGATTGGCCTTGAACTCATAGAGATTCACCTCCTTCTGCCCGGGGAGGGGTTTTCACATTCTCCTTTCTTTTTTTAAAATTAATTAATTTATTTTTAAAAATATATTTTCTCATTTTACATATCAATCCCAGTTCCCACTCTCTTCTCTCCTCCTGCTGCCTCCAGCTTCCTCCCCATCCCACCCCCTCTTCACTCCTCAGAGGGTAAGGCTTCCCATGGGGAGTCAATGAAGTCTAGCATATTGCTTGGAGGCAGGCCCAAGGGCCTCCCCCCATATCTAGACTGAGCAAGGTATCCATCCAAAGAGAATGGGTTGCAAAAAGCCATAACAAGCAGTAGGGATAAATCCTGGTCTCACTGCCAGTGGCCCTGTTTGGTTGAGGGGCTTCACCTCAGCTGGCTGGCACCCCTTTATCCAAAAAGTCTGAAATGTTTGGTCAAAAACATCACCTCAGCTCCCTAACACCACTTTATACAAAAAGTATGGATTGTTTAGTTGGCGGTTTCACCCCAGCACCCTGGCATCCATTTTTAGAATGCTGGACAGAAAACTCCATTCCTAGCTCCCTCCCCTGGGAGTTGCCTCAGTCCAAACTCCACCTCGGAGAAACCCACCAATCGAAAATCCATTCCCAGGGAAAGTCAAGACCACTCCCTCAGGCTATTTAACCCCCCCCCCCCCCCCCCCCCCCAGAGAATGAACACATGGTCTCCCAGTTTCCCGTGGTCTCCCCTTTTTTTTCTTCCACTCTCCGTGTTTTCCCAGGGCCACCCGGGAGTATTGCCATTTATTAAACCTGAGCGTCTTTTAATTTGGTCTGATTGGGATTATTTTCATTGGCAGAGACGTTTGTCGGCCAGAAAATATTTAACAGGCTCCACAGTCTTCCCCAGCCATATAACTTTCACCCACATCCACAGGGCCTAGTTTGGTCCTATGCTTGTTCTCTCGCTGTCAGGCCCGAGCTAGTGGGCTCCCATTGTGTTTCAGTGGTTATCACAATCATGGTCTTTACCTCATTGTTTATCTGGACTTTGGGAACTCAGCCCAGTGCTCCACTGTGGATACCTGCATCTGCTTCCATCAGTTGCTAGATGAAGGTTCTATGATGATATTTAAGATAGTCATCAACCTACAGGGCAAGGCCAGTTTAGCCACCCTCTCCACTATAGCTTTGGATCTTAGTTGGAGTCATCCTTGTGGATTCCTGGGAATTTCTCTAGAACCAGGTTTCTTACTAGCCCCATAATAACTCCCACAATCAAGATATCTCCTTTCTCTTTGTCTCTGTCCTTCTCCCATCTCAACTATCCCATTCCCTCAAGTTCTCCTCCCCCTCTCTCTTTCCTCTCCTCCTCCCCTTCTGCTCTCCCTCCCATTCCCAATTTTCTCAGGAGATCTTGTCCATTTCTCCTTCCCAGGGGGATCTATGTATGTTTCTCTTAGGGTTCTCCTTGTTACTTAGCTTCTCTGGGGTTGTGGACTATAGGCTCACTGTCCTTTGCTTTATAGCTAGTGCCACTTATGAGTGAGTTACATACCATGTTTGTCTTTCTGGGTCTGGATTACCTCACTCAGGATGTTTTTCTTATAGCTCCATCCACTTGCATGCAAATTTTAAGATGTCATTGTTTTTTTACAGCTGAGTAGTACTCTATTGTGTAAATGTACCACATTTTCTTTATCCATTTTTTCTGTGGAGGGGCATCTAGGTTGTTTCCAGGTTCTGGCTGTTACAAATAATGCTGCTATGAACATAGGTGAACAAATGTCCTTGTTTGATCATCCTTTGGGTATATGCTCAAGAGTGGTATTGCTGGGTCCTGAGGTAGGTTGACTCCTAATTTTCTGAGAAACCGCCATACTGATTTCTAAAGTGGTAGTACAAGTTTGCATTCCCACCAGAAATAGAGGAGTGCTCCCCTTACTCCACATCCTCTCCAGCATAGGCTATCACTGGTGTTTTTGATCTTAACCATTCTGACTGGTGTAAGGGAATCTTAGAGTCATTTTCATTGGCATTTCCCTGATGGGTAATGATGTTGAATATTTCCTTAAGTGTCTTTTAGCCGTTTGAGATTCTTCTATTGATAATTCTCTGTTTAGTTCTGTACCCCACTTTTTAATTGGATTATTTGCTATTTTGATGTTTAATTTCTTTTCCCATTCAGTAGGCTGCCTTTTTGTCTTCTTGACTGTGTCCTTTGCTTTACAGAAGCTTCTCAGTTCCATGAGGTTCCATTTATTTATTGTTGCTCTCAGTGTCTGTGGTATTGGTATTATATTTAGGAAGTGGGGTCCCATGCCCATGTATTGAAGGCTACTTCCCACTTTCTCTTCTATTAGGTTCAGTGTGGCCGGATTTATATTGAAGTCTTTAATCCCTTTGGACTTGAGTTTGTGAATAGGGATAGATATGGATCTATTTGCATTTTTCAACAGGTTGACATCCAGTTATGCCAGTACTATTTGTTGAAGATGCTTTCTTTTTTCCCATTGTATAATTTTAGTTTCTTTGTCAAAAATCAGGTGTTCATAGGTGTGTGGATTAATATTTGGGTCTTGGATTCGATTCCATTGGTCAACCTGTCTGTTTTTATGTAGATTGCTTTGGTAGGATTGCCATTTTTATTATGCTGATCCTACCTATCCAAGAGCATGGGAGATCTTTCCATTTTCTGATATCTTCTTCAATTTCTTTCATCAAAGACTTAAAGTTCTTGTCGAACGGGTCTTTCACTTCTTTGGTTAGTGTTGCCCCAAGATATTTTATGTTATTTGTGGCTATTGTAAAGGGTGGTGTTTCTCTAATTTCTTTCTCAGCTTCTTTATTATTTGTATATAGGATGGCTACTGATTGTGATTTTTTTCTTAATTAAGTCATTTGAAGAGGAAAGAGCCACTTCTAATCCATATCATTGAGGTGGGAAGATCCACCTTTAATTGATGCCACACCTGCTGTCAGACTATATAAAGGCCAGGAAAGAAAGAGGCTTTTGCTCTTTGCCTGCTTGCCATCACCTTGCTTGCACATCCATTCCTTCATTGGATTGGAGCCGACTTCTTCAGGATTCCAGCACATACCAAATACCATCTTATCCAGTCTCAAGAATGGAACAACTGCTGGACTCTTGGACCTTCTGTTGGTAGACAGCAATTGTTGGGCTAGCTGGACTATAGCCTGTAAGCCATTCTAGCAGATTTATTCTGTAAGTCTGTTCCTTTAGAGAACTCTGACTAATACACTATCCAAGTGAGACACTTGAGTTCATGATTCAGTACTTACATAAAAGCCTACCCAGTAGCATGAACATATGTAATCTCAGCATATCTAGGGGAAAGATAGTAAGCTAGAGAATTTCTGGAAGCTTGTGAACTAGTTAACCTGGCTGTCTTCTGTGGTCTAGAGAATGATCTTCAATTAGCATACTTTCAGTTTTTAATAAACATATTTATTAAGTCTATAACAACTAAAATTAAAAAGGATAAATAGGTACTAGCAGATAGAAAGAAGCAGAAGTGTTGTAGGATGCCACTTGTTCATTTCCTGGCTTCCCAGACTCACAAAATAACCACACAGAAACTGTATTAATTAAATCACTGCTTGGCCAACTACCTAAGTGTATTGCTTACTAGCTCTTACATCTAGAATTAACCCATCTCCATTATTTTATATTTTACCACAAGGCTCACAGCCTACCACCAAGGTTTCAGCATGTCTGTGTAGGGATAAGCCCTCCCCTTGGGGGCGGGCTGCCCTCAGGCGTATGTTTACTGATATAGTGCGCGGGCAGAGGCTGCGCGGCCCCTTCCGCTTGCTCTCCTGTTTCCGCTGGCTACCCCGCTGGAACCTTGGTTTTGTGAGTCTGTTTTGTTATTAAATTTGTTTAAATATCAATTATTGGTGATTTATTGATCCGACCGCTGCATGTCTGTCTCTGGCAGTAGCTCCATGGCGTCTCTGTAACTCCACCCTTCTTTCTCCCAGCATTCAGCTAAGTTTTCCCTGCCTAGAAAAGGCCTGAAAACCTCCTGGACTGTGGTAGCATTCTGAGATCTTTTCTAGAGCTTTGAAGTCCCAGAGCAGACAATCTCCTGGTTGCTTCCACAGTATCATCAAAGTTAAAGAAAATGAGTGGATACCTGGGAACTTTGCTTAGGTGGGGACCTTAATAACTGAAGACAGGCTAGGATGAGATGAAGTCATTATAGGAGGGATTCTCAGTCCAAGGCCTGAGAAGAAGAGAGGTGTGGGACACCAGATACAGGGATCTGTGTGAAGGTGTTCTGGTTGCAGAGCCAGTGATGATTGGGGAGAGTGAGGAACTCCTCTTTGTGAAAGCTAGGATACTCTAGACTGGTGTGGGTGGTCACACTCAGCTTGTGGAAATGATAGTAAAGACAGTAAATATCCTGCTCCAGAAGAGAGAAGACGAGAGCTTTTGGAGAGCTTGTATGGAAGGATTCTGGATTTGGAGTTTAGCCCATTAGCTCTAGCTTCTTATTGGCTGACTCTTACATCTTAATTTAACCCATTTCTATTAATCTGTGTATCGCCATGTGGCTGTGGATTATCAGGTAAAGTTCTGGGCATCTGCCTCTGGTGGGCCTCCATGGCTTCTCCCTAACCCCACCTTCTTTCTCCCAGCATTCAGCTTGGTTTCCCCCACCTAGCTCTGTTCCCCTATAGCTCTGCTATAGGCCCAAAGCAGTTCCTTTATTTATCGATGG
Source organism: Alexandromys fortis (assembly GCF_014885135.2). NCBI lineage: Eukaryota > Metazoa > Chordata > Mammalia > Rodentia > Cricetidae > Alexandromys > Alexandromys fortis. The sequence goes on along the minus strand of NW_026068119.1, from coordinate 19,960 downwards.
TAATTGCAGCAGACAGAGGGAAATCCCACATCATTTTGCTGCCATATCTGTAGGGCCCTAAGCATCCATGGGAGGTTGTGGTCCTGTGGCCCAGCTCACATAACCTATTTCCTGTTCTTGCCTTACATCTGCTCCTGGACATGGCTGGTGGTGAGTGCTGTGCTGGCTTCCTTCTGTCCTCTGCAAGGCACTCACACAATTTCTCAGATGGGAGGCCTGACTCACGTGTGGACCCCCTTTAACACTGAATGTTAATTAAGATGTCCAGCTTCTGCTGAAAATGGAGATGAAAAGAGAGGTGGAGATCCCATGTGTTCAGCTCAGCTGTCCTGATTCCTGTTCCTGAAATCCCACCATTTGGAAGGTACTATCTTTACATAACTGACCTTGGGGCACCCTATGATATCCTTAGCCTGCGTTATATATCATAGAGACTCATTCCCTTCGAGCCCAGCTTTTCAGTGGAGTCTGAGGAAGAAGCCAGAGGAGGCCCCACACAGTATTGTAGTCAGTAAGAGGATGTGGAGAGAAGAGGTGAGATAAAGCTGCACAAGAAAGCAAAAACATCCCTGCCCCCCATGAGGGATCAGTGGAGTCCGACCTTGGCCCAGTATGGATCTGACCATATCCACCCAGAGTTTTCAGTATTCTCTTTTCCACTACCCACTCTCAGTCAATAGCAACTATCTGCTCTGCTATATGGAGCCCTTTCATCAGCTTTACTTGGTGTTCCAAGGATGATGATTCCTGGGCCCAAAGTCAACTTTCCCCTGCTACTGAAGGCCTTCACTCTTTTTTGGGTGTTTGCCCCCAGCACATGCCTATGCTCCTCCTATGGCTCCTCCCTTTCCTGAAGCTCTAGCTTTATAGCTCCCACTGAGGCTCTGCAGTCCAGGCTCTCTCCTTTGAGGGACTTTGGGATTGAATAGCTGTCCTATGACCCTGGCTTAGCTTTCATTGCCTGCTGGGTTGTCCCTCTGCGCACTTTAGTGCTTCCTTTTCCCTTTGGTGGTGCAGGTATTAGGTACTTTAGAGTGCATGGACTAGGCCTGGGGCAGTGTATTAGTTTGGTTTCTGTAGCTGTGATAAAACACACTTGGGGAGGAAAAGACTTATTTGACTTATAGGTTATAGTCCATCACGAAGGGAAGTCAGGGCAGGAAAACTAAATGAAAGAACCTTGAGACAGAAACTAAAGCAGAGGCCATGGAGGAGTGCTGCTTACTGGCTAACTCTTTATGATTCATTCAGCTTGACTTTTAAATACAACCCAGGACCATCTGCTCAGTGTGGCACCTCTCACAGTGGGCTGGGCCCTCCCACATCAAACATTAACAAAATCCCCACAGACTTGCCTACAGGTGAATTTGATGGTGACAGTTTGCAATTTCGGTTCCTTCTTCCCAGATGACTTTAGTTTGTTTCAAGTTGATAACAAAAAAATTAACCATCACATTAATTTAAAAAAAGGGGATGGGCACTGGACCAGACTGACAGCCACATTAATGGCACAAAACTCAGTTTAGAGGATTCAAAGGGTAATTGAGAAGACTGCTTTGAGGTTGGCCAAAACAGAGATTCAGCCAACCTGAAAGTGTGGATCAGGAGAGGAAACAAGTGGGGTGCAAAGAGGTAAAGAAAGCATGACAATGAGGCACCGGGCTGGAAATGTACACAGTCAAACAAGAGGGAAAGGTGTTCCACGGCAGGCGAGGGGCTGCCTTTAAATATACTGTGCAAACACATTCAGTGGAAAAATACGCTAGAGTGGTCTGCATCAGAAAAGAGGTCACCAGCTCCAGCTGTTGCTAAGGGAACTGCTGCAATCATAAGCTGAACGAAATATGTAGTCTCCAGATACGGACTTTCCAGAGACACAGCATTGCCTGCTGTTATATATAGCCATGCATGGCAAAGTGGATTGGGCAGATGTAATGGAGGTTACCAGCTACCTTTAAACTATGGAGATGATCTTGGGTTTCCTGTTACATAGTAGGGCTAGGGAGGACACCATAGTGGGAGAAGACTCAGCTCCCAATTGCTGACTGAGAATGGGAAGAGACCCATGGAAAGTGTGGCACTTTCCATGAAATGAAGGCAACAGCTGACAAAGAAGTGGGGGCTGCAGATTCCCTGCAAGGCCTTCAGATCAGAGTCCAGCCAGCAATACCCTGGCTGTAGTTTTGTGAGCTCAGAACACAAGGAACCATTTAAGCCAGGCTTGCCCTCCTGATTTGGGGCAAGTGGGAATTAATAACTAGGTGCTGTGTTAACCTTCAAAGTCTATAGTGATTGCTTATGCTAGGCTGGATGAGGTAGGTGGCATGATGTTCCTTTAAAAGTGAGGCCTCTTCCAATGCATGCGATTTTTTTTTTCATTACTGCCAAGGTCATGAGTTATAGAATCTAGCTGGGTTCCTTGCTGAACTCTCTAGGATGGCTGCAACAATGCAATTCCAGCAGTGTTTTTTGTCTTGCTTTGTCTTTCTGAATTTACAAACCAAACTCAGTTTTCCACAGCAACATTTCTTGTCACTGGACTAGAGTCATAGAAGACTTAAAAGTGTTCGAACCCCCTTTCATCCTCTTTCATAGGATTTCTAAATCTCTGGCACAAAGATGTTTGACTGGTTCTAAAATTTTCAGGCCTACATTTTTCCCCGTATTCCATGTCCTGTGAGCAGAGCTATCTTCAAAGAACATGAAGTTCCTGCTCAGCACAGCACACTTTATTCAGCCAGGCTTAAGCTAACCAAAGAGCTTCAGACCATGACGTGGGTCTCGGAATACTCTTATGCATCTACTGGAAAAACAGCACAGCATGCATTTGTAAGGTTTTCCTCTGGGAATCACCCTTGGTTCTTCATGATGGAAATGTGAAATTAGCTTCCTCCATTCAAGCCCATAATTCTCTCCTTATTTTTCCTTTATAAGCTCTATTATCCCATCCAATTTTCTACATAATTTCCCGCCAAGCCCCAACCCTATACCAGTTATAATCAGCCCTAATAGATGTCCTTAACCCTGAGGACCAACTTTGTTGGGAGAGGGGATGTCGTCTTCTAGAATTACTTCCAGCTGTCGTGGGGGCGATGTTCTTTCTATGGGATCTTGTGAAAAACTAAAATGATGGTTAAGTTTTAAGATTACTGCCTGATATAACTGCAAATAGTCTCTGAGTATTCAGTGGGTTTTTTCTGAGCTTTCTATTTGGAGGTCTGGCAAGAATGTTGTAAAAAGGTGCACCATTTCAGCTAACCAAGTTGGAACCATCTTGAGCAGCTGGTACTCAAAACAGGTCTTATAGTAGCGCTATCGGCATCATGACGTCATATCAACCAGGTAGAGTTGTTGTGGGCCCCCATCTTCTTCCTGGAACCTTCAAAGATTACTGCAGGAAAATTCATTGTTTATTGTGGAAAACTTAAAGGTTTTTTTTTTTTTTTTTTGATTTTTCGAGACAGGGTTTCTCCGTAGCTTTTGGTTCCTGTCATGGAACTAGCTCTTATAGACCAGGCTGGCCTCGAACTCACAGAGATCCGCCTGCCTCTGCCTCCCCAGTGCTGGGATTAAAGGTGTGCGCCACCACCACCCGGCCTAAAGTTTATTTATATAGACATATTTAATGAAAGGTATGATAGAGACAGAAACATGTATGGAGAGAAGTAAATTTTTTTTGTCTCATACCAGATGGCTCCTGATATGAGACAGAAAGTTTGAATTTTTTTAACAACATATTTGGATTTAGAAAAAGATAGCCATTGTTCAACTTCAAAGCCAGCTTTAATTTTTAAGTAAGTCTCAAATTTTATTATAGTGAGAAATATATATATATGTGTGTGTGTATATATATATATATATATACATGTAATGAAATTTTACCCTGCAGATTTTTTTGTTGGTGATTTCTTTTGGATAGTTATTTTTTTAGGCATCTGGATATCCAAGGTTTTTGACTTTTTGAAGATGGGTACTCCCACAACAGAATCCTTTTTCAGTTTTTGCATGCGTATACATGTTTAGTGCACATATGTGTGTGTTCACATGTATATGGACATATGTGTAGAAGGTGCCGGTTGAAGCCCATAGTTGCTATTTGGAGTCTTCGCCAATCCCTTTTAACCTTATTCACTGAGGCACATTCTCTCAGCTCTACCCTTTACATTTTTTGTGATTCCTTTCGATGTCTGAAAAGATCGTTGAATTTTCATTGCGATTTCTGACTTCAGACTACCATGATATCACATTGGATAACCTCTAGAACATTCTTTCATACTCTTGAGAAAGAAGGAGAAAGCAAAGGCAATCAATCTTAGTCTCACTATGAGGAGATAATTGATTTTCAGGACCCTTCCTCAAAAGGGCACAAGACTGCCCAGGACTCTCCCAAATCCCCTATGAAGCTCAGTGTTATTCCATTCTCCTAGGTTTTGTGCATATTGAACTGTCCCGCGTAGCCATTATCAGTAACTGCATGGTTTGCATTTGTGGATGCTCACTGCCCTATATGTCCTATATGATGCTGATTTGTGAACAGCAGGCAGGAGCATGTGGGAGACATCATAATGCTGAAGCCTCATAGTTAAGCAGTAATTAGTTCAAGGGTGTGGAGGAATATGGCATTTCTTCTACTTGTTATTGGACATAAAACAATAAATAGAACAAGGTCACTTCCCATGGAAATGTAAGAATCCAGCACAGAGACAGATAAAAAGAAAACTAAGTATTCACAAAAATGGAGATTATTGTCAGAATGTCAAGGTTGCCAGGGAGGATAGACCATGGGAAGACTATCTTGTATGGGGATGTGTGGAGGGTGTCCCTTGGGTGATTAGGAAAAAGGGCATTACAGATAGGGAAAAATGGATATCCTTAAAATACACAGACAAGGGAAGACCTTCAGCAGCACAGCCCCGCTGAGCTGGTGTTGATGATTTGACCAGAGAGGAGTTACAGAGGTGGGGACAGCAGCCTCAAGATTGCCCTTCACTTTTCAGAAATGTAGAGTCTCTTCAAGGTGTTCTGCTATGCAGGAAGGCGTTAGAGCTGCTGCGGAGCACCAAGACTACATGAATTGGTGGGCCTGGATTCTAAGCTCAACCTCCCTAGCCCACCTTAATAGACTTGTAACCCTGATCAATGCTCTCTAGTTAGCCTTTCTTAACATCTCATTTTCACAGTCTATGGAATGACCATGATGAAGACATGTGGTGGGTATGTATGGACTGGAAGTGGGGCAGTGTGTGTCAAGTACTCAGGCTTGTCTTCCACATGGATGTTTGTGTTACCCCTCAGCCCCCGGTTGCATTAGGAAACATTGCATTTGATCCCCACAAGACAATTCTCCATATGAAATTGAGAACCTCAATTACCCCTTACCACTATCTGTACTTGCTTTTGTGTTATTGTGCACTTTATCTCAGTGAACACCATGCCCTCCTTTCCTCAGTTTCCTCATCTGTAGGATAGGGATTATAGGATGTACTCCTAGGGGCTAGAGGGATGGCTCAGCAGTTAGGGCAAGCATGAAAAACTGGAAGTTTAGATTCCCAGAACATGTATAAAGCCAGACTTGTTCGCATGTATCCGTAACACTAGTGACATCACAGCAAGATGGGAGGCAGGGGACAGGAGAACCTCCGGAAGCTTATGGACAGAACAAAATGGAAGAAAAGAGACCCTGTCTCAAACAAGGTTGAAGGCAATGACTGACACTTGAGATAGTGTTCTCACTTCCACATATATGCCTGTGAGTTCCTATACTTAAACATATGAACACACACACACAGAGAGAGAGAGAGAGAGAGAGAGAGAGAGAGAGAGAGAGAGAGAGAGAGAGATTACTTTTATTGAGCAGGATCATGGAGGTCATAGACTTTCTAAAAAGAAAGCTTTTCTATTGACACTTGAGTTGTCCTTTCCACACAGTAACCTAAAGGGTGAGACTGACNAAACACACACACACAGAGAGAGAGAGAGAGAGAGAGAGAGAGAGAGAGAGAGAGAGAGAGAGAGAGAGAGAGAGAAAGTCCAGTGGGGAACAAAAACAAATTCAGCAACTGCCTAGTGTTTACAGAGGCTGTCCTCCTGTCCTCCCCTCCTTCCTTTTTGTAGCTGCTAGTATGGATGTTCATGTGGCCCAAGAACTTCCTTTGGGACTGGGCATCATTCTCACTTCTCCTCTGCACTATCTATTATCCTCAGAGAATAATGTCACTATGGGAAGGAGCAGTGGGAAGATCTATGTCATCCAGCCTATATGGCCTACCTCTGGCTAGGGGGCACTGTGAAATCTCCCATAAGCTCTGGAAAGCATGGAATTGTGACTAGGAATGGTCAATGGGGCTCCCAGGATGCTGAGTGGTGCATGGTTATATAATCAATATTTTCCTTACCAGACTTGACTTCTGGAATTGTTTGCATTGGAGTCAAGTTGAAATATAAACAAGTCAACAAGTTCAATTCCACCACTCCACTCTTTACTTCCGGAATACTTATTCTGGTACTCAGCACTGTGGTACATGTAAGACTAATGGGTGGTGTAGTCTGTTCAACTTTTGCTTATCCACAAGCATTTTTGTATGAGCTCCTGCTGTATGCCAGGTAGTGTCTGCCTCTGAGAAAATTAAAGCAAGTACAAAGCCACAGTCCTTTTGCCTTTCCAAGGGGACAGGTTACTCAGAAAACCATATAAGGCAATTTGCAGCTCTAGCCATAAAACAGTGAGACTCTCAGGGCAGTGAGAGTGGGTGTACAAAGAGACCTGGCCTGTGTTTGCAGTCCTGAGAGCGTTGCCAAGCCGTACCTCTACACAGATGTACAGAGTGTGCTGTACAAAGCAAGGGCTCTACTTTCTACTTATCCATTCTCTGAATTCCTCCCAACTCCTAAACTCTCTACTATTGGCAAGCATCATAACTTACTCCAAAGAGGCACTAATAATGTCTTAGGGTTTCATAAGCAACTATGACAACAGCAACTCTTATAAAGGAAAGCATTTAATTGGGGTGTCTTACAGTTCTGAGGTTTTGTGTATTATCGTCATGGCAGGACATGGTAGCATGCAGGCAGACATGGTACTGGGGAAGGCGCTGAGAATCGTACATCTTGATCCTCAGGCAGTAGGGAGAGACTGTTGCACTGGACATGGCTTGAGCATATATGAGATCTCAAAGCCTGTCCCCATAGTTATACCCTTCTCCAACAAGGCCACACCTACTTCAACAAGGCCACACCTACTTCAACAAGGCCACACCTACTTCAACAAGGCCACACCTACTTCAACAAGGTCACACCTACTTCAACAAGGCTACACCTACATCAACAAGGCTATACCTCCTAATAGTTCAATCCCTATGGGTCAAGCATTCAAAGAAATGATTTTATGGGGTGTCGGGGTCCGTGGCTCCAACATAAAAACTAGTTTTCCCTAACTCGACCTGTACGGAGGCGTGGGAAAAAATGAGACACAGTTCACACAACAATATAGGAAGGGCATCTCAGGCTTCATTCAAATCCTGAAGATCACCCACGTTTATTATTCAAACACCTTTTATCCCCCAGGTAAACCAAGGTGGAAACGCATTAATATTCTCTTTCCAGGGACGTGGGAATACTGGAAACACCTGCAACTTAAGTCACCAGCTTGGAATCCACATCTCTCCCCAGGCGATCTACATACTAACAAAAGAGAAGGAGCAGCAGTCCATCCTGAGCCTTTGTTAGGTGGCTACCAGTGGTGTGGCAGGATTGCAGCTGCCTTGGAAATTAAGCATGGTCGGAGAACCTGGCTGCAAATATTTTGTATGAAATATGGGCCTACCATCCATTCTCTGTTATTAATTTTAATAATACCTGTGCTTCTGCAACAGGATAGATAGATAGATAGATAGATAGATAGATAGATAGATAGATAGATAGATAGATAGATAGATCACACCTGGCTTGGGCAAAGTTTTCTTCCTTTACCCAAATTTTCCTGTGTTTGGAACAGGCATTGTCATATGCAAGCCCCTGTCTTAGGCATCTGGGGAGAAGAAGCTTCAAACCCATCATTGACTGCTGATCTCTGTAAAGAAAAGAGATTAGTGGAGAAAAATATACTTTCAGGCCCTGTGTCTCATAGCCATACCTTTTGTCAGGATAAATCATAACGCTTTATGAACCTGGCTGCAAATATTTTGTATGAAATATGGGCCTACAATGGGGGCCAAACATATTCAAAGTACCACAACTACCTTTGTAGAAGGGGTAGAGGATATGTAAAAGTGAAGCAGGCAGCATGACTGGCTTGTGCAAACAAAAAGGAAAAAAAATCTTAGTTTAAGCATCTTTCAAGGGTGAGTTCTCACTGCAGTTACTATGGAAGAATATTGAGGTGATATCACCTCGCACTCTCTGTTTGATTCCACCCCTTCTCATTTACTGGTTCTGTGATGGAGATGGACGGGTGACATTGCTACATAAGGAAAACCCTTTTATTCTGTGGTGGTTTGAAATCTTGACCTTTTTCTCCAGGGGAAACGATGCCTGTCACAGAGTAGGTACTCAGCAGGACTCTGGAAAGTGAATGAGTAACACAAAGAACAGTTTTAACACAGGTTTGGGGGTGGAACAGAACGGTGCTATCAGGAAGCAACAGGGCTTCTGGGGACAGCTTCAGAGAACCCAGGTCATGGTGACCCTTAGGGATCTTCAAGATTTCAGGGTTGTACTCTGTAGGCAAAGGAAGTGTTTGAAATTTGAAAGGCTTTGGAGGAGTCATGCGTGTCAACAAGATTCTTTTTTTTTTTTAATTGGGACTATTATACCCAAGGTTCTAGTCCCCAAATGTAATTCATGAGCCGAATTTCTGATGCAAATTACATGAGGGTTTTTAATAATATTCAAACTCAAGTTTGGACCAACACCTTTCCAGCACCCCAGCATGATGGGTACAGAAAGAATGGCAGGGAGCCCTGGGAGGGTAGAACTTTTAAAGGGGAAGCGCCATAATCAGGGGAGTTCATGTCCTGTCGTCTTGGGGTTGGGTAAGAAGGGGATAGGATAAGGTCATTTTTGAAACCATTGGTAAGTTTTTGGGCGCAAAACCCTAACAAAGGACCATTAATAACTGACAAGGTATCTTCAAGGACAGGATGCCTCCTAGGAACATCTGAACCTTGACAAATTTTATGGTCCTGCTTCCTAGTTCTTTAATTGGCTATTTTCAGGGTAACTGTTCAAATTCTGCTATGGCAGCACATTTCTGGAGCTGAGATGGGCCCCTTGCTCAATATATGGCTTAAGATGAAGCCTCTTCTTTAAATCAGAGTTTGCAAAGTCAGGTCCTCACAGGACAAAGAGCCACTTAAGGGAAGAAGGGTTAATTTTGGCTTGCAGTTCCGAGGAATTCTGTTTATGGTGGTGGAGAAGTCATGGCTGCCGGTCACATTGTTGCACTAGTCAGGAAACAGAGATGAACACTGGTGGTCAGCTGGTTTCCTACTTGTTTCCGTCTTTTAGTCATTCTGGAACTCCAGCTCATGGGATGATATGGCCACATTCAGGGAGAGTCTTCTCTCTTCAGTTAAACCTTTCTGGAAATACCCTCATAGACACATCTCCTAGATTATTCAAAATCCAATTATGTTGACAATGAAGAGTTTGGTGGTCAGACAGAAGACAGGATTGGTGTGGGAGAAAGATTCTGAGAAACCTTTGGGGTTTACAAGAGATTAAATCGACATGCCTGTGGCTGTTCTAAACATAGGGGTCTGGGAACAGGTGGCTGTATACTATAACTATTTAAGAGGTGAGGTAGACAGAAATTGGTCTGCTTCTCCCACGGTCTCAGTGGCTCCCCTGAGCCCGTCTGTGGCACTATTGGGCTACAGGTGTAAGAATTCTTTCTGGAGGCTCCGACTGAGAACCTGTTCCTTGTGCCTATTAGTTTCTAGTTTACTGTCATTTTCCTTGCCTTACAGCCTCATCACGCCAATCTCTACTTTTGTGCTTACATTGTTTTCCCTGATGTGGAACTTCCTGCCTTCTCCTTCACCACTTGAAGGCCCTAGTGATGACATTTGATAACCAGGATACTCAAGAATAATCTCTCATCTCAAGATTGTGGAGTTGATTACAGTTGCAATGACCCTTCTGCTTTGTAAGGTAGTACACTGACAAGTTCCAGGGATTGGTAGACATATCTTTGAAGATATGCTGCAAGCATCATCCTACTGACCATGGAATACTTCCTGTAATGGAAACCAGAATGGTAAGCCTTTATATAGTAGGATAAAAGATTTATTTTGGGTAAGGGTGATGCTTTTCTGAAAGTAACAAAACAAAACCCAGGATTTTTACCTTTACACCAGTCATATTTGTCAGAAAATGTGATTTTGTATCAAACTTGACTCTTCTATTTGTCTATTTCTTTTTTCCCCTGATTTTTATCAGCACATTTATTGTACAAAGCAATGGGCATAATTATAACATTTCCACATGTATATCATATTTTTTATCACATCCTGCACCCCCATTATCTATCTTCTGTTCCCACCTTCCCATACGTCACTATCTTTGTAAAGTAATGTCCAAAGCTTATATACCATTGACAAGGGAACAAAGCTTCTGAAGGCTGGGTAGGACTGAGCCCTGATGGAGAAACTAAAAAAGTGTCCACCTTTCTGATCTGCCTGCTGAAGACAAGGAATGCTGAGTGAGTCAGGCTTACATTATCAGTTATGAAACTGCCATGGTAAAAGGATAGATGATGATGAGGAAGGGATGTCCTCTAACCTTAGGGAAATAGTTTCAAGATTTCTGTTGCTTTGTAGGTATAAACAACTGTTACTTTTTCACCTAACTTATTCTCTATTCCTCTTGAAAAGCAAAACAAAAGCCCCGTTTTGAAACAAAATATCATCTATTCCCAGTGATTGCTAGTGTCCTGTGATAAAGCCTGAGTCACTCAAGGTTATTTCTTGCTGATTTTTGTTCCAGTTCCCTCTGCTTCTTTCTATGACTTGTATTTTAATTTTTGATTTCACCATGTGCACATTGGTTCTCTGACTTTCTTTCCTCCAATGACCTTGTTTCCACATTCCTTGTCCAGACAGTTATTCTAATGGTTGTAAAGTAGTCTTAGCACCACAGCTGACGCTCTCTCCATACTCCTCAAGGTTGTGATCACAGCCCATAACCCCCAATACACTAACTAGGAGTTTTACTATCTTTTCACTGCACATTATTCCTCATATCCCCTCTGTAGTTCATTATGCAGGTTCTGATTATACACCCAGTTGTTGTCATTATATCCTTGCTCAGTCCCTTCAGCTCCCTGGCTTCTTCACTCATTGCCTCCCACTCATGTCTGATCATCATCTGCTGCAGATTAGATTTAGCCTTTCCACTTGCTTCCACAAACCCTAAGCTGTAAGGCTGATTATCACCACACTCTGATTTAAGGTCAGAGTTATCACTTGGGAGATCCCACCCTTTGTTATTCAGAGATAGTAGTCCTCCTTATTTTTTGAGATAGAATCTTACACTGCACCCAAAATTCACAAATAGATTAGGCTGGCTATTCAGCATTTCCCCAGGATCCTTCTGTTTCTGCTTCCCAACACTGGGATTACAGGCTCACACTACCAAGCTCAGATTTTGGTGCAGGTGCTGGGGATCTGAAGTCAGGTCCATATGCTTGTTAAACAAGCTTATTACTCACTGAGCCATCTCTCCATCTCTTATCTATCATTCTGAGGTATACAGTACGTTATTGTTGTCTACAGTTACCTTCCTGTGCAGTAGTACACCAAAGCTTCTTGCTAATGCTAGCTACCGATCAGCCTCTCCCACCCTGCCTTCTTCCTTGTTCTTCCTAACTTCTGGAAACAACCATCTCACACTCAACTTGCATTAAATAAAATTCTGTGTTTTAAATTTCACGTCCCTTTTGAGTCACTGTTTTCTTTATCTCTTCCCTTCATTGCAAAACTCCTCAGAATCTCCTAACTCTTCCTCTTTTTTCCCTTAACATATATTTAAGTAATATAATAATACAACACATAAAACAACACAAAATATACAACTTAATAACACCAAAGAATAACACAAATCAGCCATTTTGTGACACATTTGTCATGCTAGGACTGATCTTGAACTTCTGTTCCTCCTGCCTCTGCCTCACAAGAATTGAGATTACAGGTATCTGCAAGAAGCCTGACTCATCCATTATTCTTAATGCTTAGATGCCTACTTTTCTGGTGATAATTGTTATGGTTTGAAAGTGAAACACCCCCATCGGTTCATATGGGGAATGTTTGGTCTCTAGGTAGTAGCCCCATTTTGAGAAGTGGAGAAGAGCTGGAGGAAGACTGAGCTGAGGGCATGCCTTTGGAAGTTACACCTGGTCCCTATTATCTTCCACTCTCTCTGCTTCCTATCTGCCTTGAGGTGAGCAGCCTCCCATGCCAAACACTCCTGCCTTCATGATGTTTCCTCCTCACTACAGGCCCAACAATAACAGAGCCAAGAACTTAAACTGTAAACCACAACCACCCTTTGTCGTTTATCTCTGGCATTTTGTCACAAAGACAAAAGTCTGGTCAATAATAGTAATTCAAAGTGACCTTCACTTAGTGGGCGAACTACGTCCATAGAAAGGCTCTGGGCCATATACAGTTTGCACGGCAAAGGTCTCTGCTATGCTCTGAATATTTGCAGCCCCTCCACTCACTATTCATTTGTTGTAATCTAGTTCCTTATGTTATAGTGTTAGAGGCTGTGGTCTTAAAAAGTGAGGAGCTTCTGAAGATGGAACCCTCATAAATGAGATTCTGAAGGGCAAGCCTTACCTCATGAGGCCATAGGTATATGATGTCATCTATGAAAAAGCAGACTGGTACCACTCTTGAGATCTACTGAAACCTTGATTTTGGCCTTCTCAAGTCGCCAGGCTGTGAAGAATACATTTCTGTTGTTTCCAGGCCATCTGATTCGATGGTATTTTGTTATGACAGTCCAAAGTGTCAGAAATTACTACAAGTTAGATGTTTTTCATTTATTTGCTAATTTTCCAAACAATGTGTAGATTTCTATCATCTAGTAACTTCCAAAAGGTTCATTTTTTTGTAGTGACATTTCATTTGTATTTTAATAAATAAAGCTTGCCTGAAGATCAGAAAGTAAAACAGGCCCACTGGTCAGTCTTACAGACCAGGCAGTGGTAACACACACTTTTAATCCCAGAAGCCACAACTAGTTTGCCACAGAAGCTGGGCAACAATGGTGCATTCCCTTAATCCCAGCACTAGAGAAGAATGTAAAACGGGAGGAGACAGCTCTCAGATAAGTCTCATTCTGAGGATTTGTGGAGGCAGGATCGCTATTTCAGACTGAGGTAGAGGTAAGAGTCACTGGTTGACAGGCTTGCTTTTCTGGTCTTCAGGTTGAACCCCAATCTGTGTCTCTGGGTTTTTATTATTTGTGCTACAGTTTTACTATTTTGAACTTGAAGATTTACATGCATCTATATATTTAATTAATAACATTGCAATTCTTATTTAACTGAAATGGATCATGCATTGGTGTGGGAGGTTCTTCTGTCTGTGTGTTGCTTTTATTGGTTAATGAATAAAGAACTTCTTTGAGCCTATGGCAGGGAAGAACAGAACCAGGCAAGGAAAGCTAGGCTGTGTGCTGGGAGGAAGAAGACGGAGTCAGAGAGAAGAGATGGAGCCTCCATCAGAGTCAGACGTGCCGAAACTTTGCCAGTAAGCCACTGCCACGTGGCAATACACAGATTAATGGAGATGGGTTAAATTAATATGTAAGAGTTAGACAATAAGAAGCTAGAACAAATAGGCCAAGCAGTGATTTAATTAATACACTTTCTGTGTGATTATTTCAGGGCTAAGCTAGGCCAGGAATCAACAAGTGGTCTCCTACTACACTATATTAGGAAACTCCTTTAGGTTATTTCCCAAGACTTCAGAACAAGAACTTAGCTATTGCTGGGAGCTAGAGAGATAGCATAAACAGGGTATTGGTACTCTTGCAGAGGACCTTAGTTTAGTTCCCAGCAGCCACATTGTGGCTCACTGTAACTCCAGCTTTAGGGGATTCAATTCCCTTTCCTGATCTCCAAAGGTACCAGACACACACACACACACACACACACACACACACACACACACACACACACATGCATGCACACACACATGAAGGTAAAACACTCATATTCACAAAATAGATAAATCTAAGAAAAAAAGAAGCTAGCCATTTTGAAGCTTTTTTTTGTCCTGTGGGATGACAAGATGTTTTATTTTTCTCAGGGAACTGTTGCTAAACCTTCTTTCAAAAACATTTTTTAAGTGGGGAATATAATTTCTAGAACAATCTGAGTGTTCCAGAGTCTCCCTACTTCTGTGTTCATCACTTGTTATAGACTTCTGCAGTGTTCAGTTTTAGGAATCATATGCATACTGTGAAAGAATAAGCAGTTTCATAGACTACAGAGATGATTCCAATTCACATTCAAGACTACAGAGTAACTTTATAAACTTTAAATACATGTGACAATTAGAATATAAAATTTGCAACAATAATAAAAATAACAAAGATAGCCTTCCATTGCAGTGTTAAAGGATGGTGTGAATAGTGTTTGCATGCCTGGTAATTCCTTGATCTTTTTGCTGTATAGACCTACTCTAAGGTGTGTACTATAAACTTTCTTGTTAGCCTGGAACTTCTTGATTCAAGGTACAATTAATTCCTAATCTCCATCCAGTCATTTCATTCAGTTGAAGCTTATTCTTGTACAGATTCCTAAGAAGTGTCATGCTAACATCATTCTACACGTTGTTGCATGTCCATGAGGCTTTGCTGAATTCACACTTTGAAGATGAACTTGCCTGGATTTAAAACCTTTGCTATGATTCTCTGTATCATGTATAATAAAAACCCAGAGACAGAAATTGGGGTTCAATCTGAAAAGCAAAGCAGCCAAGCCACTAAAGAAAGTGGCTTTCTACCAAGGCTGGGCAACCACAAAACAAGCACCCTAAACCTCTCTCTCCTCCCATTTTATATTACCAAAAGTGTATGACTCCTTAGGACTGGGATTAAAGTGTAGTGCACCACGACCTGGATTTGTTTCTGCTCCGATCTTGTGTAGCCCAGGGTGGCCTTCAACTCACAGAGATCCATCTGTTTCTGTCTCCCAAATCCTGGGATCAAAGGCATGTATCACCATTCTCTGACCTCTAGTGGCAATAGCTTTGCCTTTGGTCTTCAGGAAAGATTTATTTATTAAAACACAAATACTATACCATTACAATTCCCTTCTTCCTTTTTTTTCTTAAATTTCATTCTGTCAGACAGCATTGCTTTTAATTTTATTTCCATTATACACTTACCCTTTTTGGCTACATAGCCAGACTTGTTTTCTTTAAAGTTCAATAATTTCCCTATAATACAGTTTTCTTTTGCTTGTTTTGCGCTAGTTCTCTCAGGTACATGGTGTTCTCTTTCTATTTGTGATTTTGAACCCCTCGGGAAACTTCACTGAATTAAACATTTTCGTGTTTGTCCTTTGCATTTACTTTACTTTTAATATTGGAAATATATATTATATGAAGCATAGATTTTTTTGTCTACTGTTTTTGTCATCTCGTTCAAGTCTTCTTCCTCTCTTTGTCATTTTGTTTTACATACACATCTGGTTTCTTCATCTGTTTCAGTTTTTAGAAAGTATGTGTATAGGTGTTTCCTTGTGTGCATGCCTGTTGCCTATGGAGGCCAGAAGAAGATGTTGGATCCCTCAGAACTAGAGTTACAGATGCTTTTGAGCTGCCATGTGGGTGCTAGAAATTAATCCTGGATCTTCTGCAAGAGTAACACGTGCTCTTAGCCATTGAGCCATCTCTCCAGATTCCTTTCTTTTGAGTCATTATGTGTTGTGTTTAATCACTTATGGGTCTTTTAAATTCAATCTTATTTTATGAAATAAAAATTCTTAAATTTCACCTATAATTACTTTATAAATCAATTATTCCATTCATGTGATTTTATAATTCTGATTTGTGTTGCTCTTTCATGAATTGGATTCTCCTCCCTTGGTACCAATAATTTAATCCAGAGCCTTTGGAGCATGGTAGGCAACTGCTCTACCTCTGAGCTCCATATGTAGCCCTTTCTTACCAATCATCTTATTTCCCTTGACAATTTTAGTTCTACTTTCCTTAGGAATTGTTATTCTCTCCCCCACTGTCTACTATTTCCTTTTCTTTTTCTTCTCCCAAAGAACACAGACTAGCCAGGTTGGAGGATCCCAGTAGCTCAGTCTCTTGAAAGCTAAGAATGACAACATAATTTCGTTTTATAGCTTTTTCCTTTTCTGTCTCCCTTCAGTCAAGACTGCTTCACTGTTCCTTCCTTTGTCCCTACCATCCTCTGTTCTATGTATTTTCTTCCTCCATCTTTTTGCAGCTCACTCATCACAAAGTCTTCCTTAGGTTCTGTCTTCATGGTGTTTCTTTCTCCTGTTGGTGCAACACAAAATAACTAATATTTTGGTATATAGCTATTGTCAACACCCCCTTTTCTTCCTAAGATAATTAATGCTTCAGAGAGGATTCTTCCGAAACATTTCCAAAGGCTTCAATGGTGACTATGTTTTTTCTTTAGAAAAGATACTTCATCTGTCCAGCGATCCATTTATAATGGAGGAAAAGGTCTGGTTTATCCACCTCTACTTATAGTCCCTGCCATGGGCACAAGACTTGCCAATCAGTTCTTCAGGCTTAAACCGTACACTTGTCTCTTTCCCAGCACTTGTCACTGAATTGTTGCCAGCTTGAATGTAGAAATCCCCTTGAATGGTACCTGTCTCAGAATCAGCTGAATTGATCTCTCTCAGCATCACGTGGCCTGTCTTTACCACATTGAACCCCTCCCATAGCTATCACAGGCCCCGAATTCAAGTACTTCACCAGCCCCAGGAAGAAAGGATGGTCTTTCAAGTCAATGTAGTGAGTGTTGCTTTTGGTGCTCATTAAAAGCCCAAAGAAACTTTATAGCTATCATGAAGAATCCCTTCTGCTTAAAGCCCTTGATGGTCTCTCCCACCAGCCTGAATTTTGTGGTTCTCTTGACTGAGCCTCCAGAATATCTGAGATTATGTGTGTTCATTAACCTCACACAACTTAGGTTATTCTCTTAATGACTTTCTGCAGTTTAAAATGAGGAGTCTATGAGGGTGTTATTCTGCTCTTATTCCTCTTCTCTGTTAGTGCTTTGCATGATATTTACCTTTGATCATCTCCTGTTAGTTCATTTCCATGTGAAATGAAATTTGTTTTCCTGCTCTTGGAGAAGCACAGCATAGGCTGATTGTCTCTGTTCACATATGTAGAGCGCCCTCTTCCGTTGACGTTGAGAACTCAGCCATACTGATAGCATGCTTTGTGTTTCCCAAGTAGTTGTCCCTTCTCTGTCGTGAAGATGTTCTTATTTCTCTGACACTATTCTCATCACTCTGCATCTTTATTCTATCCCTTGTATTCTCCTCAGTAAAATATCCCCCATTCCTTCTGAAAAAAGTTGAGATCTATTGAGCTAAGTTCTTCCCAGCCTCCACCTACAGTGCATTGACACGCCCCTAGGTTATTTGGAGTGTGGAATGTTGTTAGCTGCTGCTTCTTTGTGTCTGAGGCTCTGAGGTCTGAGGTCTCCAGAGCCATATTCTATTCCTCATGAGTCCTAGGCTTGCCACTGAATATTAACACATAGAAATAAGAGTTTCTAATCTAATTTCATTAGAAAACAGATTTGTGGTGTCTAAGAACTGATTGTTTGTGTTGTTTTAGTCCCTGGATCAGTTCTGCCACCCCTAGCCATCCCTGATCACATTGTACCAGATGTGGGTCAACTTCTTTGATGGCTAGATCTAGTGTGGAGACTCTTTGGAGCCTGGTTGAACTCAACTGAAAATTGTCCATGCTTCCATACAGTTCCTGGTAAGTAGGAACTTCCAGGTGCATCATTTCGGATTGTGAGTTAGAGAAACAGTGAGGGCAGGCTGAGGAGTGGCAAGGTAGCAGCTTCATGCAGGAGGTAAAGTTCCAACCATTTGATGAGTGATATAAGAAGGTGACTGGCCTGTAGAGAAAAAACAAAAACAAACAAAAACAAAAAACAAACAAGCAAACAAAAACAAAAAACCCACAAAGGTCAAATTGCTTTAGGTAAGAGGCAGCCCCACATTTTTGATTCCCTCAGCCAAGAGAGAATTGGGAGAATGGAGATGTAACTATTGTGTACACAATTAAATTAGACATTCCACCAGGCAGCACTTGTTGACTGTGTTTCTGCTAGGTCTCCAACATGCAGATGAAGGAGTAAATGCCTCTGCTCTGATGCACAATGGACAATAAATAAACAACAGGAAATTTATAGCAACTCCAATTTCAGTGGTATTGAATGCCTTGACAAGAAGAGAATTGGATGTTATGATGAGGCACAGAAGAGTTAGGCGGTCTTTGTGTGGAATAGTTGAAGAAGCTTTATTCATGAGTTTGCTATTGCTGACAGCCAAGTGCAATTGCAAGTGACCGTATCTACAGCCAAGAAATTGACTAAGATGGTCTAGTACAAAAATTATTAAATCTGATAGTCCATCAGAAACACAAAAGGGATTGTGAAAATTTAAGCTGCTGGGCATCACCACCAAGGATTGTTTCAGTCAAGATTTTGCTTTCCCATAAAGTTACCAGGTAATGTTGAGGCTCCAGGTTCTGCAACACTGTGTCTGAATGTAGCTGGGAAGAGAAGCCAGATTAAGTTCATATTTCAAGGTTAGGAGCATGAAAAGGGGCAGTTTGAGGTAGACAGAAAATCTAGGGGAGGGATTGTCCCTGAATCCAGGTGAAGGCAGTTTGAGAAAAGCAAGAATGATTGGTTGCATTTGCTGTCAGCTGGAGAGTTTGGGAGCTGAGACCCGTGAAATAATATTGAATTTAATGAGAGAAGGGTCATTGATGATTTGAGAAAGAGCCAACAAAGTGGTGGGTATATATGGATTTTTAATATAATGGGTTTAAAAATTTCTTCCAAGAAAAATTTGTATTCAAGTGAGACCCAGCGAGTGATGAGTGGGAAATGGGAGTCGAAAGAGGTTCCTACTTCCTGGAGGGGGATGATAGCAGCATACATTGAAATTATCTGCTGAGATGAGGCGAAGAAAAGAGCGTGGTAAGTTTGCAGAGAGGAGACCACGAAGGGGTAAGTGGATCAGAAGGCAGTAAGAACTTAATGGTGAGTTCCAAGGAGTGAGTGACTTGATACGATTGGGGATATATCTAAAAACCTAGCCAAATGGTTTTGTTGGAATCTGATCACAGTGGTGTGAAGACACAGAAAAAGGGACTGGTGAAAGATTTGGTGGGAATTAGAAATTATTTGGAAATCAAGTGTGTATAGAAAGGAGAGAAGGGGTAGTCAGAGGGCAAGATTCTTAGCATCAGTTGTTCATAATAGGAAGTGAAAATGGGACCAAGATGGTAAGTGACAGACACTGCAGATCTGGAAAAATCATCAGGAGTTGAGAAAAAGAGGGTGAAGAGAGTCAGTTATGTTCATGTGTTCTCTTGTCCCATGGCTGGTATTCAAAGTGAGCAGAAAAAATAAGATCAAGTTAACTTGCAAGGTATGAAAAAAATAATTGATTCTGACTCTGGAAGAGGATGGTGTAGGCAGGGAAAACAGCATTACTGGGACATATAGCCCCATGAATGGTAGGTGAGGAGACAGGGTTTTGTTCTCAGAACTTAACGTACAGGGGCAGTGGCTGTTAAAGTCAGAGAGGCTGAATATGCAGGCAAGAATATTTCTGACATGCAGGCTCTGAGCATTGCACTGCCATGTGCATGGCTAAGTAGAACACAATGGCCTTAGACATGATCTTCTCTTAGAAAAGAAA
>NW_026068118.1:1568138-1779544 GCF_014885135.2 Alexandromys fortis | reverse complement strand
TTGTCTTCTTCTTCTTCTTCTTCTTCTTCTTCTTCTTCTTCTTCTTCTTCTTCTTCTTCTTCTTCTTCTTCTTCTTCTTCTTCTTCCTCCTCCTCCTCCTCCTCCTCCTCCTCTTCCTCCTCTTCCTTTTTCCTCTTTCCATTTTTTTCTTTTTCTGGTTTATCTCAGAGGAGCTGTTCTTGGGTTCAAAAGTTCTTTCTTCTGCTTGGTGTAGATTATATTACCTACTCTGAATTGCATTTTATTCACTTACTAAGAATTTTAATTCCAGTATTTTAATTGATTCTTTTGTGTTATTTCCTGGAATTTCATCATCCTGTGAACTCTTATGGACAATAACTCTGTTGTTAGAGGTACTATGATTTATTTTGTTTCTAATGTGATGCTTTCACATCTAATAAAACAGGCAAAGTAACCTCTTCCTATTTTTTGGAACAATTTTCATAGGAAAGTGGTTTTAATTTGAGGGGGTGTAAGATATCAGTTATATAATTTGGCTTCAACTATAGGTGAGTTCACAACTGTAATTTCTATGCAAATATCCTATAACAATTGCCGTCAATGTCTATGAATAGCTTTATAGCCTATACTATAGAAGTCCATGAAGGCAGTGTGTGAATGTGCAATGAACGGGGCTTCCAAAGATTTGTGACTCAGACCCCACAGTTTAGCGCTGATACTTGTGGTGGCAGCATCATGATTCTGGTTCTATGGGATGTGGAACAGACTATCTATAGAAGGCAGGAGATGCTGTGAAACCAGCATACAAACCCATAGCTCTGCGAGGCAAAAGAATCATCTTCAGGTCATTCAGGATGAATGCAAGTTGCCTTGGGACTTGGTGACCCTGGCAGCTAGGATTTTGGTGGTATAGAATACATGTAGAATCTTCTCCCCCAGTAAGTAACACAGAATAAATGTGAGTGGTTTGTCTGGACCATAGCATCCACAATCATAGTTGTTTGTATCTGGCAAAGAAAACTTCCTAGGTTTCATGATACAAGCAGAGTCGACACTGGGACTTTTGGCACAAGTGGCCATGATCTCAAGGTTATTGGTTAGAGGGTACCCCTAGGCTAAGTATAGATGGAATGGGTGTGCATCTCTGTTAAATATAATTTTTGAGTTGTGGGATATAGCTGGGGCCTTTCCTAGATCTCATGTGTTGAATGTGGGCAGCTCCAGAATTTGTGGCAATGGAAGCTCTATGCCTGCAACCAAGGGAGAAGGGTAATACTGCCTTCGGTTACTCAGTAAGTGTGATTGATGGCATAAGCAGTGGAAGTCCTAAGGCCTTGGACTGTGGAGACCCACCCTGGATATAATGGCCAAGTATGGGTGATGCCAGAGCTCACGTCACAGTTATAGAGTTGCAGGAAATAACTGGAACCTTGCTCAGGTCATGTGGGTGACTGTGGGCGATGTTGACACTTAGGACATTGATAAGCATGTTCCTGTAGTCAAGAACCACAGAGGGGACTTTCCCAGGATCCTTAGGAGCCAGCACAAGTGGTGTTAGACCTTCTGACAATAATGCTATGGTCTCAAGGATATGGGCTGCAGGGGAAATCTTTCCCAGGTCCATGAGCTACATGCAGATTAGCCCACCTCCCCCCCTCCCCAACACAGGCTATACACAGGTGACCACATGGCTAGCACAGTCCTTCACGACGTCCCAGAGATGACTCTCAAATGCATCCATTTTGTCCCTCACTGAGTAAACACACCGTTCCTGTTTCTGCTCAGCGTTTTCTTCTCTCACTCACCCCCTTGTTTTGTGATTTCCTTAAATATAAACCATCTTGACCCAAATGCTTGCCTAAGATTAGGCTTAAGTGGACTTCCTAAATGAAGTCAGAGTTTTATGTCTGAATCTTTCTAAATCCCTTGTGTTCAGTGACTGATTTTTCTTAGGATGTTCATACCTCACCATGGAAGGGGCTTGGAGAGATAAAGTTGACTGAGCTAAAGGGAAGTGAATATTGTGTCTGTTCACACTGTGTGCCTCCCTTTTGCTGGACTTATCCCATCCTATTTTGGCTAGTTGTGCAACTGTGCATAGCTGCTGCCTCTCCTACCACACTTGGCTGGCTGGGTCTCCCTTGTTCACCATAATTGTTTGTGTGTGTAAAATTATACTTGCTAAATAATCGGCACTTTCTGAGCAATTTGGAACGAAATGACCTGATGAACCAGTTTTTGTACAACACTTACTATTATAGCACACATTTACGAAGCTGTTTACAAAGCACTTTGCTACTATTTTTCGTTCCATTATTCAAGACCACAAGAAGCAGAAAACACATTTTTGCTAATATTTTTTGTAGACTTGATCAAGTGGCTATTATGTTCTACTGGGCTCTTTGCTAGGGATTATGATGCAGAGTTGTACAAGATAATTCTTTTTTTTTTTTTAAAAAAAAGAATTCTGTTGCAGCTGGGGATATAGCTCAGCACTAGAGTAATGGTCTTACATGCTCCAAACCCCAGATGTGGTGGTGCCTGCCTTTGACCTCCACATTCAGGGGGCTTAGGCAAGAGATCTCTGTGAGTTCCAGGACAGCCAGGGCTATAGAGAGAAATGCTGTTTCAAACAAATAACAACAACAAACAAAAAACCAGTTTGATGCATAAACACATACACACACACATACACACACATACACAAATTCTTCTCAAACTTCAGTGTGCAATCAGACCTTGATAAGCTGTAGATTCTGATTGAACTTACCATGTCAACTTCTGGCCTTCAAAGACATGTGTACATATGTGTATGCCCATACATGCATGCACACACAAAAAAGAAAAGCCAGTGATACTAATGTTTACTTAGCTTTTCCGAAGTTGTGGTTTCAATACTTCAATGCACCAAAAGCCCCCCAGAGGGCCTATTACATCATACACTGGACTCTAATCCCTGAGTTTCTAATTCACTGAGTCTGAAGTAAGGCCTGAGAATCTTCATTTTTCACCAGAGCTCTAGGCACCGGTGTTGCTGTTAACTTTGCGAAGCACACTGAGAACTCCTGTGAAATCAGACAGTCTGGCGCGTGAATGACAGGCAGTAGAAATGGAAGTTCAGCAGCAGAGCCATTAGCAGGAGAGGGTATGAGCCCGGGAAGGATGAGTGAAAGCAACAGTCCTGGCTAGGAAGACCACAGAGAGTTCCAGAGATGAAAGGAAAGAGCATTCCAGAGACTTCGACATTACTAAAGCGCAAACAGAGCATGGCAGTTACTACAGGATACGAGGTTTGGTCAATAGCTGGGATATGGGGTAGGGGACACTAAGGCAAGAGGGCATTCAGTGTTCTTCTTTGGCTTTGTCAAACAATAGGGAGCCCGTGAAGAGCGGGTCCAAGATCTTTATGCTATTAGCCTCGAGGGTAGTGACAATGTATTTAAGAAATAGCTGGAGGTATCCAGAAATAACTAGAGTCCTTCAGGGTGATGACATACCTAAGGGCCTATACCTCAGCAGTGGGTTGATGATGGAGGGATTCAGTGGGATGGAAAGAGCAGGTCAGCCTGCCAATAGCAGGGATAGTTTGGAAGCTTCAGCCCCACTATGCTGCTACAAAGTTTTCGTCCCCTAAATTGATGGCTGTACTAAATAATCACAGACCAGGTGTTTGGGGTGGGGGAGCACGAGGAGCAAGGTGTGGTAAAGCTTTGTGCATAATGGGGTTCTCTGGCAATCAATCAGATGCACGGTTCTCCAGCTTGGGAGATGCGGTCCAAGCGTAAGGAACGAGAGTGCCCAATTGTGCAGAGAGGATATTCCGAGTGAAAGAAAATAACTGAGTGATTGACACCACAGCTCAGATCCTAGTACATGTAAAAATATCTCCAGACTATGCACAGGAACAGAGGTCACTGATTCTGTCACCAGTCTGTCTTGGGCCGAGGACACACGCATTACCCATGTCTGTTTCACACACTTCCAGAGAGGGCAAGCTGCATAGAGTGAGGGGCTCCACTGCCAGGATGGATTTGAAGAGATTCTGGCAAATACAAATCTCTTCCGTGCCTGGCAAGTGGGTACTAGCTGTCAGCCAGAGCCCAGTGTGGCTTATGGGACAGAGGCTGCTTCTCTGGGGGTTTTCCCAGGATGCTTGGGCTTCCTCACAGGGGGATGCCTGGGTCTGGAGAGAACAGTGGTGACAGGGTATCAGCTCTGTAACCTACCTGAGAAAGTCACTGAATCACTCTCTAGATGTTTGCAAGCCCAGCCCGTGGTTTAGAGGGAGGGAGCACACCTTCACCTTTTTGTCTCAGTGGGAGGTGTGTACGAGTCACACTGTGAGATCAGCACATAGAGAGATCACCTTTGATAAGAACTACATCTCTAATGAATGTGTGCCCCCCCCTTTTTTTTTTTAAAAAAAAAAAAAACACTCCTGGCCTGAAGCTTTCTGCTCTTTCCTCTGTGGTCAAGGTACTCAGTGTTCACATGCTACTTACTAGGTGTGCAAAAAAACTGGAACCCAACCTTGGAGCCAGGATTCTAATACACTGCCTGAGTTAGCCATCTGCACTGCGAATTTGAGAAAATGGTTCTTGGGACCACAGTGGTTCCTCTGGCTACGGAGGCTCAGGGCTCCATCCCAATTCTCAATTGCTGTGTGACATCCCTGGTGCCTCCTCTGCAACCCCACTTCACACAATGTGTCAAAACCGTGTTCCGCAGAGACACCTCCGAGGCAGGTGCAGGGGCTTATGGAGCGATGCGTACTCTCTTCGCACTCGCTAATCACTGGCAGGCTTTTTTGGGAGAATATTTTTCTAGGGCATGAAAAACAGCCTCTGACAATGGGCTGGTCCCAGCTGACTGGCAGACTGGCACCGGGGAAGAGCCACTCAGTTCATTCCCTCCCAGCTCAGTGACGCCGCTTTAGGGAAAACTGGAAACACCTTCCTAAATCCCATTAACCCTTAAGGACCAGGATATAGGCCTTTAGGCATCTGCTTTGGGCAACGGATGAAGAAATAGCTTGTGCTGTCGTTTGCCAGAATTCTGTACAGCAAGGGAAACAGGGATGGATCCTTTGAAATAAATCAGAACCCACACAGCCCTTGTGCATGCTAATGAGTAAGGCCACTAGTCAATTATAGACGCGCGCAAACTAAAGGCTGATGTCACCATCAACTGACATCGTGCGTTCCATGTCTGTTTACCTATTGCCAATTTTGAATGCTGAAGCCGTGCCAGGCATTGAGGATGCAGCTGTTAAGAGGTGCCGCCCCGCATGGGGTTGGGATTAGATGTACAAGGAGCATGCGGCATGTCAGGGTCAGGAAAACCAGTTCAAGCCCGACTTTCTTAGACTCAGGGTAATTGTCCTTGTCTTCTGCCGCTGCGCAGCTGAGACTGCAGGCCTGGCAGGGGTGAGCTGCGAATGTCTGGGCATCTAAAAGGAGAGCCTGTGCCAGCCAAGTTATCCCAACCTCATGCCGACTGAGGATATCGCAGTGCATGCGCAGGGGTCGCCTCCCTCTTGGTGCAAGGCCATGGGTCACGGCTGTCCCCATTGACACTTCACATTCATGTGTTACCTCTCGAATTCCCTGTATAAGGTCCTTAAAAATAACTGGGTATCTCTAAGGCTAAGGGTAGTTTTATGAACGAAAAAGCTGGCCCCTCACATCTCAGCACTCCGGTTCTAAACTCCCAGACCCGGTTCGCTCTCAGTGTTGCCTTGTGCCTCCTCCTTCCATATCACTGTGCTATGGTCACCTTGCTAAAGAACTCAAGCTAGCTGCTGTGAGCTAGAGCCGGAGGGTGGCCGTGTCTGACAAGCATCCTGATACCAGGCATCTGAACCAAAGATAATACAGGGTCTTGGGCAGGGTCTACCAACTTGTTTTATAATGAGTTTACTGTACCCAGTCACACCACTACCACTGTCTGTGACTGCCTAATGGCATGACCAAGTAGTTGCCACAGAGACTAGCCCCTTAAACTTGAACTATTCACCTATCTTGCCTTTAAAAAAAAAATGCAGACCCCCCCCCCCAGACTGCTAGTCAATCAAGACTGTAGATTCTTATTTTCTGAGACAGTCACAGACATGGGATATCTGTCTCTTCTGACCCGTAGCCGACAGCAAGCCAGATTTAATTGTGCCCCAGTGCACCATGGGTACTGAGATTCTTAAAAGCTTGCAGGCAGCACAGATGGGCTGCAGGCCCCAATGGGTTAACTGGAGCATCCTGAGTGCCTTCCTCTTGTCTCCTTCCCAATTCAGCCATGTGACTTTCATTTTTAGATTTGGAATTTGCAGCTGATTCCTGCAGCTGCTTTGGGAAACAGATTTTAAGGAGAAAGTTAAAATGCACAGCTGAGAACTGTGACTCCCGCCCCCCCCAGCACATTTATATGCAAATAGCCAAGAGCCTTGTTTTTGCAACCACTGAAATTGAATCCCAAACCCAGTGATCTTTCTGTGCTGTTTAACCTTCCTTGCTTCCCCCCCTTTGCTTTGACAGGCACATTCCTATCTACCTCTGGCTTTTCTCTCGCATGTACACGCTGAGCCATTTGCCACCTCCTTATTAATAAAGGCAGATTATGTTTCATTTCCATAGAGCTGTATTTGCTAGGAGAGGTTGGTATTTAGCATCTGCCAATTTCCACAGGGAAGGAAGCCTTTTACTCTGTGGGATTAAGATAAAACTGCCTGGAAAGGAACATCTGGGAAGCTAAGAGTGGACACACGCTTGTCCAAGGCTAGCGGTGTGCAGAAGTAATTTTAAGATGCCATCAGATTTCTTTCCTTTTCCCCCGGGGGGCAGGAATGATCTGAGGAGCACAGTGGCCCATCTCCCTACTGTTTTGTTCTAGGAGAGAGACTAGTACTTCCTGAGAATCCAACACCATTTAAGGGGTCGAGAAAAGTATGCTAACTAGGTTCCTAAACCTAGGATGATGCTATATGGATCTGGGAGATGCCCTGGAAAATGATGGATTTTTTTTTAAACATTGTATTTTAAAATATGTTAGCCATTCAAGGAAAGTACATGGTCCAGCAAGATGGTTTAGTGCCTCAGAGCCTGACGACCCAGTTCCCATCCTTGGAGCCGACATAGTGGAAGTAGAGTCCTTAACAAGCTATTCTCTGTCTTCTTTGTGACCATGCAAATACATTGAATACAATAATTTAATTTTTCACTCAGTGATGTTTTGCCTACATGTATGTCTGTGCACCACATGCATGCCGGATGTCAGCAGATGTCAGAAGAGGGTGTTGAATCTCCTAGAACTGCAGTGACAGACAGTGGTGAGCTGCCATGTGGATGCTGGGAATTAAACCTGGGTCCTCTGAAATCATAAGTGCTCTAACCACTGAGCCATTTCTCCATTTCCAATATTTGCTTTAAATAGGCAGAAGGATCCCCAAATGACATTGCATGCCTTTAACCATAATACTGGGTCAGGGTAGAATTATGAGCTGCAGTGGTGGTGGCAGAGGTAGTGGTGATGATGATCACTGTGAGTTTATTCTAGGATTGGCCTATGTAGCAGCAAGTTCCAGGCCAGATAGTTAGGGCTGTCTAGAAGGACTTTGTTTTAAAAAAAAAAAAAAGAAAAAAGAAAGAAAGAAAAGCAAATGAAGCATAAATAATTGATCTGTGTCTTTCCTGCCCCTTTCTAAATGTTTATCCACTCCCTCATTTCCACAGCAGTAGTGTCAAGGTCAAAGGGGAGATGTTCATTGACACTAGTTACCTAGTTACGGCACCAATGCTCTTTCCCAGGATCTACAATAAATTTAGTTTTGTCTTCATATACTCCTTGAATCTGGAACCGTTTCTCAGTTTGTCTTTGTCTTTAGTGACCTTGATATCTTGGAAATGTGACAAGCCTGCCATTTATAGACTTTCCTTCCTTTGGTTTTTTGGGAGAGTAGGGCTCCCTAGATAATTTTATTGTGTGGCTAGAATCGAGAACATTGACCCCAGGTAATTGAGAACAAAACCGTATGCTTAGTAAATCGCTTCTGGAGGTCATGAGAAAAGTGAGGTAGTAACTACGGAAGAGTGTAGCCTCTATAGTTATAGCGATAGTAACTATAGAAATACAGAAGTAACTATAGTGCCCAACAGAGCCTAGATCTATCTGTGAACTCCTTCTCTAGAGTTTTCTTTAGAACGGTTGCTTGTAACGGCGTAAGCGAATGCAGACAGATTGTCAAAATATAGACAGCTTTAATGGAGGAATAGACTTACAGAACCACTGTTCCCGCGGAGACCAGGAAAGCAGAAGCGAGCGCTGGGAGCACGCTCACCAATTTTATAGGAGAACTTTAGCCTGAGGCGAACACGCCCCCTAATGGGTGGGACTTATCCCTACAGTTGCTCTTTATCCTCCCTTCTCTTCCTCATACTGAGGACACAGATGAGAGAATTCACTTGGTATAAGCCCAACTTCCTCATTCCACATCGACATGGAGTCACTTTGAAAACTGGGTCGTGTCCCACCTTTGCTGAATACCAAGGAAAGCTGACTGAGTGTAGACTCCCATTCCTGTAGACTCCATGACAGGGCTTGAGCTTAACCTACATTCTACTCTCAGGACAGTGGCAGTTCTCAGAGGCAAGGGGATGAGCCAACAGCCTCCAAGAGCTTGGTTTTTCCTGTGTGGGAAATTTTCAGGTGGCCAGATGCAGAAGAGTTGGCTGTTAATCCTCAAGGCTTCCCCACTGGTGGCGTTTCCCTTTCTTCCAGTCTTTACCTTACTTTGCCCTTCTTACATGATAGGAGGTTCTGTCCGTGTCGTTAACTCCTGTAGCTCCAGGAAGGAGGGCAACAATTAACACAAACAACAACTGTATATCCTTGCAGAGGAAAGAAACACCAAAGAGAATGTAGTAAGCAACTTACAATCAGTTAAGAGGAAGCTTTACTTATGACATTGAAGTTACTCCAGGTTTTCTTTTCCTTTACTCCCTTGCCCAGTCTCCCTCTTTGTAGATTGCTGGTTCTTTCTAGCCCTTTCCATCTTTCCATTAGAACTCATCCGTTTCTTCTGCACAGAAATACGGCTCTGGAGAAGAGCCAGCCAATAAATCCCTCTCTCCTGCAGGTGTAGGCTGAAGCAGACAGCCAAGTCTTTCTTGTCACAGTGGAAAAAAATGGAAAGAAGGTTTGGGTACCCAGTGTGACTCTGATAGATTTTGCAAAAGCCAAGAAAGTTAAGTTCCTCTCCTGGTTTCTAAAAAGAAAGGAAATCAAATATCATTTCTTCATAGGGGGTTATGCATGTGTGCATGTGTTGTGTGTGTGTGTGTGTGTTGATACTATTATTTCTATATGCCAGGAAATGTCTATATGTATGTGTCTAACATTTACCTTTATATTCTTAAGTGGTAAATAATTGGTACTATGGTCTATATATGACAACCATAGCTATGAAGGGGGAAGTTAGGCCATCAGGATGATACTTAAACCTCTGTTTTCTGATGTTCTAACATTCCTGTTCATACTGTCTCAATTTTGAATAGCTGCCTGTGAACCCAACAGACAGAGAAGCAGGCCCCATGTGGGTTGTGGCAGCTTACAGTTGCTGTAGGGAATTGAAACCCACAGGTATTCTGACTTTGGAAATTGAGAATTAGCTGCATGGCTTAAAGATTCATTCTCAGGATGTTTTACTCTTCCTAGCTGTCAAGGGCTCACACCTGCCAATCACTTCAGTACGGAGTTGTTCTCAAAGGCTGGCCCCAGGGGCGGCAGCAGCAACTGCACTACCTGGAAGCTGTTAAAGGCACAACATTCTGACATTTCTTACCCTGGATTCCCAAACCAGAAGCTACAAGACCTGGAGCCTAGATGGAGGGCCAGAATCTGGGACTCACTAGTGTCTGATGGCAATTCTATTTCTGACCCTAGTACAGAAGACTTCAACTGAAGTAGTTAGCATAATAACTTCTGGCTGCTTACTTGATCTGTGGCCTTGTGCAAGCAAATTAACCAGGTTGTTGGTACCTGGGGTTGTTCATCTTAAAGGGGGAGTGGAAGCTGTAACTACTTGATTGTTATCAAGGCAGAATTAACTTATGAACAATTATTTGAACAGTGACGAATGCTATTTAACATTAGATGTTTATAGATTCTCTGTCCATATTAATTCTCCTTACCCGAACAAAAACCTAGAACTTTTCCAGCCTCTCACAGTTGGGATGCTTTAGAGAGGATGCTGTTGCCTCCGTCTTTACTAGACCAGGCTGCTAATGAATCTCCTCTCGACTGTGTCAAGCCAATACCCGGTATCAGATGAAACGAAACCAAAGACTCTGTTTCAGGAGCAACTCGGCCCTCTCTGGGAAGCATTTGATAACCACAAGCGAGCTGCCTGCGTCTTGTGCTTTGCAGATAAAGAGGCCTGTGATCAACTCTGCTGAATCCTTTATTACTTACAAAGTGGATGATTGCTTAGAGAGGATGATCACTCAAGACACACTGACATTTACCTAGCATTTGCCTCCTGACTCTCTACACACAACTGGAAGGCACGGACAGGAGATTGATGGCTAAGGAGGCCCAACCAGTCAGAAAAGGGCTTTGGACAGAAGATTGAAAAAGCAATTGTTATTCAGGCCACAGCTCAGTCTTGTCCACAGGCCAGGGATAAACAGGAATGTTTCTTCTATGCAGCATTTCAGAAGGCTACCTGTGTAGCAAGTGTCTTCTTTCCTTGGTATCAGAACTCAGGTGTGAATCCTCTGATTGGCTCAGTTTTTCTGGATTCTAAAAGAAGGGGAATTTGGATTTAAGAAAAACAACAAAAGAAAGAAAAGGAAAAGGAAAGAAAAGAAGGGGTGTTGTCTCTTGATGGGAAATGTGGTGAAGGGTGTTTAAGACATAACTTGAACACTAAGCAATACTAGGCGGGGGCCCTTGAACATGAAGAAGAGGACAGGCCCTGAGTTTGCCCCACCAGAAATCATCACAGCCAGTTAAACCCCAGTGGTTGAATCGGTATATGAGGAAATAGCAGTATGAGAGGTAGCTAAGAAAATAGATCTTGTGTAAATGCAAAATGAGCCGCTTGGAAGCATGAACTCAGGACACAGAGTCTGAATGTGCCATTTAATAATTGGTCCTGGGAGTATTTTGAAAACGAAGTGCAGTTGTTTCTCAGTAGCTATCAAAGGACAAAATAAATTCAAGCTGCATTCAATGTCTAGGATAGGAACATGGAACCACATGTAAACACAGACTGAGGCAGATGAAAAATTAAAACAAGAAGCAACATGTGGGCATCTGGTCAAGTTCTTATCGTGAGACAAAGGCAAAAGGTGTCCATATAGGGGCTAATCTAGACAATTAACTCTTGTGCTAGGTGTCTTAATAAAAACCAGGAAGTTAATCCAGGAAGAGAGACAAGACAATGAATGGTATATTCTATTCTACCATATCCTCAAAGTTCTTTTCTTTTAGTTTAAATTTAAATGTTATTTACGTGTGTGTGTGTGTGTGTGTGTGTTTATGCATGCCATAATGTGCATATAGGGATTAAATGACAACTTTCGGGGGGTTGTTTTTTGTTGTTGTTTTTTTTTTTTTTCTACCTCGCTGAGGCAGAATTTCTTGTGGTTTTTGCTATGCTGCATACTCTTTGCTAGCTGGTTAGAAGCTTCCAGAAAAGCTCCACCTGTCTCATCTTGCTATAGGAATGCTGGGAAATACAGATGTACACCATGGCATCCAGTTTTTTTTTCTGTTTTTTTTTTTGTTTGTTTGTTTGTTTTTTTGTTTTTTAAACGTGTTCTGGTGATTGAACTTGAACTTGGGCCATTAACATGGCACCGCAAGTGCATTTACCTGATGAGCCATCTTACTGGCTCACTCTCCCCAAGTTTCTTTTCAGCAGCCACTGTTGTGGAACAGCATTTCTGCTTCCTCTGCATATGCTTAAGCCCTCTGTCCAGTGCTGAATTGCTTTGACCAATTGATATACCCTGGTGGCACTCCTCCCTGAGCTGCGGTGCTGACTGGCTTGGTCTTGTGAGTGAAAACAGTGGGTTGAGCCAGAGCATAGAGCGAAACATCATCACAAAGCAGGCAGCATGCTAGAGCATCCTCAGACACGATCAATACCCTGCTAGTTACTCAGCTGAAGTATAGCTCCCAGGAGTTAGAGTCAGGTCAGTTGACCAACTGGTACTCAATAATGTGTGGGCAAATGTGATGATGTAGAGTCGCTTCTAGGTGTGACTAGGAGTAATGCCTTCTCTCTTGTGGCCTTGAACTTCGTGCTAAAGGGACGGCACCCCACGATGGCAGCTTAGAGGAACTCTGTTTAACTTAGAGTCTCTCTAAACCACTCATTGAGGCCTGATAGGAAAATCCTGTGATTGGCCAGCTTGGGCTGTATGTATGTCTGTCGTCTTCTGGCAGGTGTAGGATTGGAAGACCTACAACCAGGAAAGCCAAACAAGGCATTTTCTACTAGGCTAAAGATTTTGGCAGAGGCAAGAATGAAGCTCAGCAGGCATTGTCAGTGACAAAGGACATGGAAGCCCACATGGAGGGAACGAGGTTTGCTTCCCAGAGAGATAGAAAAGACTATGTGTCGGAAAATATCACAATCGCAATTATGAACTGAAAGACAAGTAGAAACATTTGTGTGGGACACATGACAATAAAGATAAAACTCTCTATATATAAAGAGCCAGCTCATAAATATCAATAGAAAAGCAAAATTCCAGTGATAAATGACCAAAGAACATGAGCAGATTAATTCCCCAATCAGAAAATACAAGCAGCTGACAGAAATCTGTCCATTTAGTAAATGAAGACAGGATAGTTAAAATAATAATGAGAAACAATTTCTCATGCTGACACGTTCAAGTGTCCATGTTTATAGTGCCCTCAAGGTCAGCGAGGGCCACACAAAGTGGAAATTCTCATTTTATAATGGCTAGCAGTATGACTCTGTAACGTAATTTGGTGATTAGGGACAAATATTCATTAACCCCGGGGCCTTTCTTGAAAGTGTAGCCTGGTGTAGACAGAAACTGTGGTTAAAAAAGAGTGTTGGTAGTTTTATTTAGAGGAAGTAAGACCCAAGTAAGCTGAATGTCATACAGCAGGAAAGTGGTACAATAAACTCCAGCTATTGCTATGAAGTATTTTTAATGACTTAATAATTGATGAGAAAATGCTTTGATACACCCTGTTCAAGAAGCAATGGATGCCCATGACACAAAGTATGATACATACAATATTGAAAATAATATAAAATGAAAATAGATCAAAGCTGTTACCTGAAGTTGCTTACAGGATTTTATCAATTCACACTCATTATTTTGATTGATTGGTATATAGAGAAAGAAACAACAATAAAGGACCCTTTCAGTAGCTGCTTCTTGCATGCATTGATTTTTTTTTTTATGCATTTCCCCTGCCCTCCTGTTGTACTGTTGGTAAATTAAAAATAAATTCAATACTGGCTAAGTAGCTTATCCATAAAATTTCATTTTTCTGTACTTAAAAAAAATTCTATTGCTACCTTTTTAAAGTCATTCAGGATAGGTGCTGAAGACTTACCCCTTTTTATGAAATTTCAAACAAGAGAAAGACTTAACATCCTGGTTCGGTACTCATTTTTTTCTGTTGCTAAAAAAAAAATCTTAATTTGAAGGCTTTCTCAAATTTTTGTAACTACAAAAAATATTATAATGCAAAGTTAAATAATTTAAAAATTCCTTAATTATAGTTTTAGCTGCTATAGCTTTAATATTTATATTTTTTGGTTAAGTATTAATTTTATTGCATAGTATTTAGAAAATAAGCCTTTTATTTATGAGGCACAAAAACAACTACATAACAAAGAATAACTTAACTCAATGGTAGAGTTTACGCTCTGAATCCGGATAACTGAGTGCCTATTCAAAATGAATATTCAACACTGACACAGACAAATTCATTTAACTAAAAAATTAATTCCTTTCTGCAGTCCCCTCTCGCTATAGTCTGGCTGAGAAATGCCCCCCATGGCCTAATGTTTGAACACCGACAGCATCAGTAGAGAAGCATGAATAACAGGCAGAGTCTTGACTTGTTGGGTATAAACGAAGCATTGTACCCAGCATGGTGTGAATCAAGTTCAACGATCATCATTGTCACTGTTGAGCCATGTGTTGAGGGTGCCCGCTACAACAGGAGACTGTGCTGCCTGCTTTTTATCTCTTCTTCAAACCTTATTTACTACTAGAAGCATGCTGCTCTAGGGCGGCAGCCTGGATGTCCTTAGGCCAGTTCATCTCTGGCATTTTGTTAAAGGGCTCACTTGGTGGCCGACAAGAACAACTGGACAGCTGGTAGCGCTTGTTCCGAAAGAGATGGAGTGACTTGTTTTGGGGGCAATGCTTATGGATATCCCCTTTGGAGAGGGCATTGAGGTTTTCCACGATGATTTTTGGTGGGCCTGTTTTGCACTTTGAACCATTCTTGTAATTTTAGCTATCATGATTCTCTCAGCAGGGGACTGAGTGTGTGGCTGCCAGGATCACACAGCCAGTCAGTTACAAGACCACGGGAGTGCTGGAGAGACTTCCAGTAATGGAGGATGTACCCCACAGCTGGACCCATTGCCTTTTGCTCATCAACCTATGTGAGTAAGTTAATGACTTATCTAGTATAAAGAAAACATTGTTGTGGGTATGTGTGCCTATCATGTCTACTTCTTTGTAGTTTGAAAAACATGGACAAAACTTAGAAGAAAATCATTGAGTCAAAGTAAATTTACAGAAGTAACTTTAAATATGCTTATTTACAACCAAATAGTATGAAATGAGCGCAGGATTTTTGCTTGTGGCTAAAGAACAAATTTCACAAAACACATGAATTCCACATTATCCTCTCAAAGAAGTTTATTTGCACTCTGCTCTAACAAATATAGTTTGAAGGCAACAGTCATTTAAGTATCATAGTGTGTGGCACAGATGAGAACAGACAAACAGACTCAGAAGCTGTCCAGCATGTCAAGACTGGCTTAACAAAAGAGGCACGTGGTACCCTATTATTACCAGAAGACATTTGGTTTTTTTGTTTCCTTGCAAGCAACAGACGACATGTATTCGCGTTAAGTAAAAACATATCTTGTTCAAGAAAAGTACTTTTCTCCTGATTTTCCTTTATATCACAAATGTCAGGGTAAGGCAAATCCTTAATGAGTCATATGATAAAAACCCTATTTCCCGAGAAAATATATTGAGCGTATTCTGCTAACTTTGTTGTTGTTCAAAGCACAGCCGACATGCACCACATACAGAGAAAATGTCTTTGCAAACCAAGTGCGTCAAGCAGAACTGGACTAATTCACAAAGAGGCTTTGCAGAGTTTCATAGGAAGATTTACAATTAGCTGCAGTGATTAATATGTGACTCGGTGTCATAGACAGGGCTTGGGATGTCTTCTTTGTAAGCTTTTTATCAAAGAAGACTTGTCCATCATCTGAATAGTTACCAGCAAGAGGAAAAGCCCCTTTGTCTAGCCTGCAGCGAGTACCTTTTTAATTAGGACTCTATGTCGAAGGCCTACTTCAACTGTGTGTGTGCAAACATGACTAACAACAGGGTTACTTTCCTCCCATCCTCCCACTGCCCTTCATGTCGTGTGGCCTGGCTGGAATTCATGTGTGGAAGAATTGGTCTACTTCCCACATGGACTGCATTGCACAGCCTGTGCAGTGCCAGGGCCAGCAGGCAAAGGGTTTCCTCTTTTGTGATGTCTTCAGGCTGGCCCAGAGCTAAAATTTTAATATTTCATTGTTGAAGTGTGAATTAACTGCATTATTTAGTTTAAAGCATACAATCGTTCAGCCACAGAGCAACCAAAAATCTACGGCAAAGCAAAAATGAAAATGTCTAATTCATAAAAAGAAGTCTAAGCAAATGCAGGAGTGGGACTCCCCCCTCTCTGTTTCCTAGATACCAAGAGTGCTTTCCTTTTTCTACAGTTTTCATAGAACTCTCTCCTCCGATTTCTTAACCCATGCAATATGAGTGCATCAAATGGCTGCCATTGGTAATAAAGAGAAAGGTGGGCTGGATCCCTTCCGTCCTGGTTGTCCCTTTTTTGCCTTTGTCCATTTAGAAGCCTGCTGTCCACTCTAGCCCCCTAAGGGGTCCCAGCAGTACTTCCCCTGGAAGTTCTGAGGAAACCCCCTCCTAGCTTGGTTCTTTTGTCAGGCATGTCCTAAAAATGATGGGTGCTTGTAAAATAGCTAGGAAGGTGGCAAGACACATTGAAGCTATCAGTATCTGAATGGCATCCGTTCTTCAATTATTTAGAGAAAGTATTGTTCTAGAAAACAGTGTGTAATGGAGAGGTGTGTGCTTTCATGTCAAACTGTAGAAGGAAGAGAGGCCATGGGGTAGCATCATGAAATTGCTGAAATAGCCTTGTTGCTATGTTGAATTGCTTTAATGAAAATTAGAGATGTTAAAAGGTAACATATGCAGATGTATGATTTGCTACTTATTCTATTATACAAAATATGTTATCTGGAAGAGGCAATTAATTCAGAACAGCCGAAACTGGTCATAGGAAGATAAGGTGAGTTTTCCACAGGAAAGGACAAAACTAGAGAGCTGGATGAGACATTTATAAAGTGGTATCACTTCCCATACCCCTTCTGTTAAGAACAGCAACATAAACATGCCAAGTCTATAGTACTGTAGAGTTCAGGTGATGTGCAAAAGATACTACCATGTCTTTGGAAGCCAGGGAGGTAGTGGGAGAACTTCCATATGTTCTGGGACAGAGAGTTGGGATGATGCCCGGCCTCCTCTGGTCTTCATTGCTTGAGCTAACTCTATTCCACTGTCTTCTTAAGTTGTTAATAGCTCTAACTACCTTTTGGATGAGTGGATGATCTATCAAATCATTCTTGAACTTGGCATGAGCAGACAGGTAAGCCAGGACTGGAAGCAATGGCTCCTAGGGCTGCTAACTTCAAGTGTAAACCTCTGTGGGCTAACACACCTTGGCTCAACATGGATATTCTTTTATGAAAAGTAGAGATTTCATGAGGAACTTTGGAAATTATTT
This sequence comes from Alexandromys fortis, assembly GCF_014885135.2. Lineage (NCBI taxonomy): Eukaryota > Metazoa > Chordata > Mammalia > Rodentia > Cricetidae > Alexandromys > Alexandromys fortis. The sequence goes on along the minus strand of NW_026068118.1, from coordinate 1,762,483 downwards.
AATAGGTTTGTTTGGGTCCTAAAATGGAGCAAGTGCATCTATTAGGTTTTATGATAGTAATACCCTTTCCCATTGCATATGAAGGAGCACATCTCAGTGATGGGCTCTATATGGAAGCACACCATGAAGACCTCATAAACCAAAGAAGCTGTGCTCAAAATCAGCCTCAAAAGGGAATGCACAAGACATCCTGGATGTGGAGGTGAAGACTCTGGTGGCTGCTAGGTCCCACCTTCTTCATTAAACCCCGATTAAAACATTCTGAACCCCTCATTCAGACCTCTTCAAGGTGTTCTCCGAACATTTTTCTATCCTTCCTCCTCTGTCTGTAGATTTTACCAATTTTGAGCCTGGTGATTCTTGAAATTTAGCCTGAAGCTTGTCAGTCACCTTCCTCCCCCCCACCCCCTCTTGGGAGAAATCACTCTATGACCAGCTTTGTGAGGTAACCAAGAAAACAGACAGGGGCCAGGAGACACAGGTGAGTCTTATCCCTATCACCAACCCTAGGGTGAGGCAAGGAGAAAAAGAGCAATGAAAGGGACGGAGCGCCTGAAAGTTTGCCTTAGCATGGGGCCTCTCACAAGTGGAGGAAGCTTGCTTTCTTATTCCTTTTTCTTTCTTTCTTCCTTTTGAATTTTTTCCTGTTTCCTTTTTCTGTAGGTAAACAAAACAAAATGCAGCTGGGGTGTTAGAGCAAAGGACCCTTCCTTCTTCGGACTCGCCTCCCCCCTCCCCCACCCTCTTCCACAGCACACACTATCTTCTTCCCAAGTCCCCCAGGGCCAGGCCTTGCGATGCTGAGGGTTGTCATTTAGCTTCAGTTCTTTGTTCCTTTGCTTCAGCTTCATCTTGTGGCCCTGAGGAAGACAAAGAGAAACAAACGGTTTGTTAGATGAAAGATTAGGCGTCTTCACGAGGCTAGGCAAGGAATAGTTTTTTTAATGCAGCCCATGAACTGTCAGTCCTCAGCCAGGCCTAGCAAGAGCTTATTTGACTATCAAAGGGCTTTACCTATCTGCACTGTAATTGCTAGCACCTGCTATCTTTAACGATCTTCTAAATCACCGCTGATTAATGTAGGCCACGTGACACATTGCTTCAGCTGGTGGGGACGATTAACTCAAGTGTTCAAAGAATTCTTTGAACAATCTATCTTTGATGTGTCCATCCTTTCCCGACTATTCCCACAGTCTAGATTCTAGGGACCGGAATGCAAATAAAGACGTATATTATGTTGCTTTGCATTGATGAGACCTTTCTTGTTGCCTATCTGCTGTCCTCCACCCAGAGACAACTTCAAAAGACTCTTTCCCAGAAGAGTCTATGGTCATTTTAGTTAGACTTTTAAAACTGAGGTTAGTTCACCTCCAGGGAAATGTATTAATCAGATGTACTCTGTTGATTCTAGTTTTATATTCATATTTAGTCCGTGACACTATCATATCTGAAAAATCCTCATGATTCTAGAAATATCCCTTTGTCAAGGCCAACCCTGCTGGAACCAACAATTCTTGGTCCTAGAACTTTCTACACATGAGATCTCTGCAAATAGGATCACAGAAGTGCCTTTCACTCAGCATAGTGTTTCTGTGAGTTGTAATGCTGCTTCTTAAGTTTATTTTGTTCTTCTCCAATGATGACTGTCAAGACCCTGTGTATAGAAATCCCATTTTCATCCATTCTATTGTGAGATATTTAGACTGTACCAAGAACATAGCATCCATTTGAATGAGGTTTGGTATATTGGTATTTCCTTTGAGAGGTGTTTATTTAGGTCATTTTCTTATTAAGTAGAAAATTTGCTTTTAAGTCTTTTGGTTTCTACTCTGGATATTCTTCTTTTTAGATATACAGCTGACAAATGCTTCCTCCCACTGTCAATGTCTCTCCATTATGTTGATTGCATAGGAGCTTCGCTCTTGGACGTAATCCTGTTTACAAAGTGCTCCTTTTGCTCTTGTGCGTTTGGAATCCTATCCAGAAAAAACATTGCCCAGACCAATGACATAAAGTGTTTTGCTCAAATAGTTTTGGATGCTACATTTATGTTTTTGATCCCTCTTTTAGTTAATTTTTGTACAGGGTAAAAAAAAACAAAACAAAACAAAACCGGACAAATTTCAATCACCTACAGGTGCAGGTGGATTCTGACTTTGCAAAAACTGCCATGCCTCTAACCTGGATTTTTTTCTTCCTCTGGATTACATTTTTGTTATTGTTTTCTGTTTTCATATGGTTAGGTTTTCTTTGCTGTTGATCCAGCTTTGTGATTGGGTTTTCTACTAGTTGCTTTTCTCATTGCTGTGACTAAATGCTGAGCTAGAAACAATGTAAAGGAGGAAGAAATTTTTCTATGCAGCAGTTTAAGAAAGGACACAGTCAATCATGGTACCCATAGTTAGTACAGAGTGATGATGAATGCTTGTCCTCTTTGTGGTTTGCAGGTGAAAGGTTCATCATGGGGTTAAGGTCCTTGAGTACCTGGTTTCTGAAACTAGTTTGGGGTGTTGTGGAACCATTGCCAGTCAGGCTTATCTGGAAGACGCAGGTTGTTTGGAAGCAGCTCATCCAAGTTTGTACTCATTCCCAATTCTGGTCCAATACCCTGCTTCCTGATGCTCCCAGTTATGAGAAGGTCATTTTATAAGCTCCTATCATCATCAAAAACTGGGCTGCCACAGCCCAATACTGTTTCCTTTACATTGTTTCTAACAGGCATTTTGTCCCAGTTGTAGAAAAGTGGTGATATACTGGGCTTAGGTGATGTGCTTCATTTTTTCCCCATTCGGTATAATGCCGGCCATGTCTGTTTTCTGAAGGTGTAATATTTGTGATGGGAATAGAGGGTTCATGAAGTGTTGCTAAAACATATAGAATTTAATATGTTGAAATGATCATATGCTTTCTATCTTCCAAACTATTTAATGTCATTACATTTATTGATTTGCATGTATCAAACCATCCTTGCATTCCTGGGATAAAATTAAGTTTGATAATGTTGAATGGTCATTTTTTATGCTAAATGCATTGGGCTTTTTACCTCCTTCATCTAAGTATAATAGTCTTGAAAAAATTGGCTTCAGTTTTTTTAAAGATTTTTGTGAGTATGACCTTAAAAGTTTGGTTGGAACCTAAATAATCTGTTCCCTGTCTTGATGCGCCTACCATTGCTCAAGCATGAGTCCAAATGAGCCTTTCTACCTTATACATTGATTTTGGTCAGAGTAATTGAAAACGCAAGGTTATAACATTTTTTATGCCAACTAACCCTCTATAGAAGTTCTAGTTAATCCACATTTTTTGTACCAGATGATTATATTAACTTTATAAAGGAGATATTTCAGTAGTAATGTACATCAAACTAAGGGGGGAGACTCAGGGGGGTAACAGCTCTATGCAATCCCTAACCCCAATAGTAGTGTACATTAGCATATATTTGATGTAATTAATAATTAATTCCTATAGAGAGTAAGTAAACTATTACAGGGATGTAGAAGAACAGGGTCTAATCCATGATTCTGCTAAAAGAAGAAAAATGTGACATCACAAAGTGCAGAAGGCTGTGAAGATGTGGGGAACTTGAAATGAAAGTTATAATCAGTATCCATGATAGATTGCAGCTATCCCGAAGGATAGTTAAAGCTATGCGTGTCCAAGTATCACATATAAAGCAGTGTGGTGTGTGCATAAAAGTCAAGCACATCCTTCTGTGTAACTTAAATTACCTCTAGATGATCAAAATCCTTCATATAATGCAATGTTTTGTAATTGTCATTCTGCATTATTTAAGGATAACAAGGAAAGTCTCTACATGCTTTCTACATATCCATTTTTTTAGAAAAATGTTTTAAATTCATGGTTTTCTTGAAGCAGTCAATGTGGGGACAGCATATATGGACAAACAAAGTAGTTATCTAGTATGCATCAAATACAAATGGCATAAAGTTCAGAAAACCAGTGAAGTAAAATCAGGCAACCTAACAAGCGTGTACTGGTCTCAGTTCCCTTATCACTTTAAAGAGAAGTCAAAGTAGATGATGCCTTATTAATTGAGATGGTTTGTTTTAGTGGTAGTAGCTGACGAGTCATTTTAAAAAATAATATTTGAGATCTGTATGAACCAGAATACCACCATCATGCTTGCCAGGAGCAGTGCTTGAGCTATTTAAAAGCAGACGAGAAAGAAATGGTGGCTACTATGTTCACAGATTCAATTGCTGCATGCTCACCGTTAAAGAATTTGGAGTTGGAAGAACTCAAACCTCCATGCATCTTTTGGTTAAGGAAAATGGATCTATACTAGCACTTTATCTGGATACTGATTACATAAGAAATTAATAGACAAAAATCCAAAAGTTGTAGGGGTTTTTTTGGCAGCTAAAGAATAAAAGACCAGGAAACACTGAGGAAGAGTATAAACTGTTTAAATTTTGTCACAGTTCATTACTTTCAATGGTAACTTTATAGCTATTAATTCCTATAACTTCACAGGATATTTGATATACATAGGTAAGGTTAAAATGTTTATGAGCTCATGTGTATATGAATGTGTATTTTAAAAAACAATTTCCTGTTATACAAAATGGTATTAGCTTTCTGGTCCCATGAAGTTCAAGATTGTCATGAAAAGGATAGATATGTTCTCTCCTATGGTCTGAGCCTTCATTCCCCTGTGATGTTGGAGCACATGTACTGTGCAAGGTGATTTTGTGGCAGGGTGAAGAGATCAGGAGGACCCAGGGAGTGAAGAGGGCAACCAAGGCACTAGCTGTGTTCTGCACTCATTCCCAATTCATTCTTCTATGGTGTTTTGAAACATTCAGTTAATAGTAAGGCTAACTTCTTTATTTCAGCCTTTTCTGTCTTTTCCACAGCCCTCTCCAGGGATGGGAAAGGCTGATCGATTGTTTATCACTCTAGATATGATGTAGACTGTGTGGTCTGCTTACCACTTTTATTTTCCGGGGTGTTGCCTCGGGTTCAATGGACTCTGGCTATGTCTGTCTGTACAGATGTGTGTGTCCTCAGGAGTTAGTATGCTTTCTTAGGCACCTGCTTTTCTGTCAACATGTATTTATATGTCTTTATACATTCTCTTGGGTAAAAATTTAGTGTTACACTTAAAAAAACAGATATAGTAAACAACACAGTATGATGATTGTAGAAAAGGGATGCTTCTGGAATCAGCTCAAGTCACTGAAGTAATTTGATCACTCTGGCAGGCAAATGGTAAGACAAATGGGAAAATGCTATTCTTTCAGTCAAAGTGAGGAAATCTAAGTGCTCCAAGATTTAAGTATACCACAGCTTATCCTTTTTTGTTTGATTCTTTGTTCGTTTTACTAAGGATGGCAAGTTTCAAGGGGTAATCTTTCTTTTTCACTCTGTATTGTTTTACAAATCTCCAAAGTTTAGTTCAAACTACACTCCAGGACTTGACAAAGCAAAGAGACAACACACCCTTTGCAAACTATTCCTTATGGCTGGCTCATGAACCGAAAAAATCCCTCCATGGGGGCAACTTACCTATTGGAAATCTTCTTGCTGACACGCTGTTGGCTCATTTACGTTGTCATCCTGGCTGTTCATTTCAACTGTAAGCAGAAAAGGTGCAATCATTATCAAACCTAAACCCTTAAACGCACGAAAACGGGCCACTCCGGTTTGAAATCGTTCCCATCTCCTATCTATGCCTTTTCTGTTCTCATTTATTCATGACAGCGGGGACCAGGAGGTTAGGATTCATTCTCCTCTCAGCTGAGCTGTCATTTCATGCAAGATTTGTGGTTTGGCAGGCTGCGTGTATTTATTACCATCCTTAAATAAATAAATTCAAAGGCCTTAATACACATCTAAAGAAAATAAAGAGAAAACAAAGAAAAGCAGAGCATTGACATGCAGAGAGGTGCAGGGTCCCCTCCTTAGTGGCAATGTCGACAGACCTGTTTAGTTCGCTGTTTTCAATTTCACAATTCAAAACAGTTCCTGCAAACTGCCAATGGGTATAGCAGGCAATAGATGCCACGAGATAGATGAGCCACACATGTGCCTTTTACTTGATTGTATTCAGTCTATGTGAGCATTTGCATAAAAATAGAATGCATAATTACTGCCTTTCTCCAGAAGTGGCCCAAAGCAGCCACTCTGGAAATTTCCAAGGGTCAGCAAGTTTAATGAGATTTTCACTATCCAAAGCCCATATTGTAAGCTAAGAAAATAAATATAGAAATGGACAGTGGGGAACTGGAAATATAGCTCAGTTGGTAGAATGCTTGCCTTGAATGCTGGAGTCATGAGTAGATTTCCTAGCAACACACACACGTGAAACAATGACAGATAATTACAACAGTAAAATTCTGATTTCAAATCCCTGGCCAGCAAACATAACCTCTAGCAAAATGTCCAGGACCAGTGCCGGTGGTCATCAGTTTTCAATTTGTAAGAAACCAAGAAATACACCCAGCTCCTAGTGAGCTTTCTTATGTCAACCGCCTCCAAATAAGGGATGTTTAACTACACATATCCGGCTTACCTGCCAAGCACAGACAGTACTCACCAACACCGTCACTGTTCTAACCTCTAGTTATTTTTATTTGGGAAGTTTTCACTTACTTGCACAAAACCAACAATCTAAGTTCCTTGTTTTGCTTTCAGAATATAAATGAGTAAAAGAATGGAATAATGGTGGATGCTGGGTCCCATATTACACAGATACTTGGATGGCCAAGATCTCTCCCAGGGTTACAGGCTTAAAACACTGGTCTCTCTTCCTTTACCTGAGACCCGCACCATTTTCCTAATTATTTGTGATCTCGTTTCAAATTCTGCCTGTGAACTCACCAGATGAAACAGTTCTCTCAGCCAAAGAAACATTTGTGCACTGTTCAACCTGGCACACGGGCTTCCCTCTCAGAGTACAGGGTTAAGCACGGAAGAAACACTCGTTTTCTGTTCCTGCCTCTAGTCAAAAGACACTAAGGCCTCCAGACTATTAATACATGTTCTATAAAAAGTGTTCCATGATAAAATAACTCTGTGGAAAAGTAATGTTAAATCATATTAAAGAAGTTCTTGCTGAGTCTATAGGTCTCCACAGTATCTCGGGTGAAAACTCAGCATTTTACACACTGGTGTCTTGTTCTTCACGGAGCAACACATAGGCTGGACATCCTCAGAGCTTACTTTGGGAACAAGTAGTAAGGAAACATGTCCATGGTTTTGGAGGTGGTTTGGAGCATCTCCTGGGTCAGGAATGCTCGTGAGTAGAGGTCTTAGAGTTAAGGGGGGCCGTTCAGGTGATGGCCAACCTATGGGGTGGAGAAAAGCCTGCTCTATCCTTTACACAACCGTGTTCCTCCCCTGATGGCTGATTTATTTCTGAAGTGATTGTCGACTCAAGGTAATTTACTTTTCCCTTTTACCCCGTCAAAGGTGGAGAAATGTGGGGCTGATCACCAGCTCATCCACTAGCTTTACAGGAACAGTAGATCCGCTGAAAGACCATGGCGCTCACTTTAACAGAATGACTTTGTTTGGAGGCCCTAGCAGGGGAGTGTAGTCTACCCTTGATGGAAAACTGTTCTTCCTCATGAGGAAGCAGACAGCTTCAGGGAGGATGTTCATGGCGCTGTGAGGGAAGCAGGGGGCATCTGCCTGGCTATCCAGATCAGCCACATCAACAGTGACAATAAATGGGTTAATGGATGACACTCTCACAAATGGGGTGACAGATGTCACTCTCATGGTCTAGTGTAACAATTGAAAAGGTACATTGAAGCAGGCAGGTGGTAAAGACTTATTTGTGGCCTCCTTCCCTTCACTCCAAAGAGCCCTGCATGGGGAGGTGTTTCTTGCTTATGAGAGGGATGTATAATTAAGGTCAAGCCTTAAATGTGAAACAGAGCAGAGCTAGCCACAGAGAAATCTGGTGCTGGAGAAAGCCCTGTGCCCCACCCTGCCCCGTCTCATGGGACCAGGTAGGCTCAGGTCCTGAGTCACTACAACTACATCAGACTTGGTAGCTAACTACCTCTACAATGCCTCCTTAATTCTATGGTAGCAGAGTGGAGAACAGAACTCTCCCTGCTGGGAAGACAGGTATGAAAGCAAGCTAGCAACAGGATTTGTCTGGACCCTGTGATCACTCCTGCTGTACTTTGGCCCAGGACCCGGGAGAAAGGGAAGATCTTGTTTTTCCGCCACAGCTCAAAGCCTTTAGATCAACTCTAACAACAGGCAGAGACCCGTGGGTTCCAAGAATAGACTCCACTTTGGGTCTGCATTGGGTCCAGCTTTGGCAGTTGATAGCAGAGATGCTCCCTTCCTGTGACTAGGAAAATCTCTCTGTATGTGACCCAGCTTGGTGCCAGCCTTGCTAGCCAAGGGACTGTCTCTACCATTTATCTCAGATCTCAGGTAATGCAGCTTTAACAAGCCAGTTCACAGAGTCCCAGCCTTGTCCTGGCACCGGGAATAGACTGTGCCTGGTGTTTTGGCTCACACCAATACCAACTGAAATGTGGTTCTTTGATGTATGCGACCGTGCAGGTCCTTGCTACCATGAGACTTAAGCACATCTCGGCTTAGTGTCAGTGTGGACTGCTTTGCTCAGCACTAAATGAACCTAGTATGCTATACGGTCATATCACTGAGGGTAGGGCGGAGTAGTAAGTGATGGGTTTTAGCAGCTCAGGGCTGAGTTCCAGGATATAATCTGAAACCGAGAAAAAGCTAATATCTCTCATTCCCAGGTTTGGCTACTAAGAGCTCTGGAAGGTCTCCAATGCAAAGAAACGACATGGGGTACTGAACTTCTAAAGCATCTAACATGGCTTGGGCTGGTTGCAGCAATCTGTTGCCACAATTCTGCTTTACCAATAGGCAATCATTTCTTCTCCCATTTTAAAAAGCAGATCTTATGTAGTCCAGGATGGATTAAATTTATTATGTAGCTGAGCATGACCTTGAACTTCTGACCCCCCTGCCTCGACTTCCAAAGAGTTGAGATTACAGGTGTGTGTCACCATACTTGACCATTTCCTTGTTAGTATGTACTTTCCCTTCTGTTTCCATTCTTTATATTATATATTCAAAAATTTTTTATAAGTGTTATGTCAAGTGTGATGAAAATAATTATCTTTGCTTTATAAGATGAAGAATGGGAGAAAGGAAGTACAGGAAAGCTAGGAAATGATTTATATAGTGGCTGAAGAAAGACCTTACCTTGAATGTAAATGAATCAATTTTCCAAGTAAATGTCACAGTTACTGATTGGGATAAAACACATGACCAAATTACATAGTGCTTTGAAGAAACTTAACTCACCACTCAAGGTATGTGTAGATTGAGGACAAAGATATGGAGGGAACTACTCTATGCTCAGGGGGTTCGAGAGGAAGCACAATTAGCTATCATACAGCAGATAAAAAGACTTAGTAATAGTGAAAAGAGGTAAGGTGGGTTGTTTCAGAATGACAAAGGGGTCAATTCTGCAAGAGAACAAATTTTAAATACATAAAGCTGATCTTATGAATAGCTGGCCTCTTAACACAGCAGCTGGGGACTTTTGTGTTGCATTTGCAGCGATGGTAAAATCACGTAGACAGAAAATCCCAAGCAGACAAAAGGATTAAATCGTACCCTAAACCCAAGGCTTAAGCAGTCATTCCCAGGGTGTTCCATTTGCCAAAGGCACATTTTTCTGACCTATACACAGAACATTCTTCAGGGCAGATAATATGATGGAACATACAACAAAGCCCATTACATTTGATTAATTGTAAATTATACTGCTTAGGATTTAACAAAACAAAAAAAAAAAGTCAATAGCAAGGAAAGCTTTAAAAATCCATGTAAAACGTCCTTTTGGATAATCAGTGGGTGTAGGAATCAAATTGGTCATGAGATATATTGAAACAAGACCCATGTGAAGTCCTGTGAGAGCTGGTAGGCCAGTGCTGCCATCCAAGTTCTTGCTCAGAGGGTTCTGTCTGGGTCTCTTGTCAGTCAGCACACACAGTTAGCTTCCTTTCACTCATGCCAGCCCTCTCTCGCCACCACAATCCTCTCCGAGGTTCTCAGCTGGCTCGGTGAGCACTCAGGACTCAAGTATGAGAAGAAGGGAGCTCTCAGCTCAGAGCTGGGCCTGAAGAAATTCGCCTTGTGTGGCAGACTACAGCAGTAGCCTGACTTGAACAGTAGGCACCATTCTCCTGCCTCTCTCTGAGTGGTAGAGAAGGAGGGACAAAGGGGTGCTGCCCAGCAGTGGGTGTGGGAGACATCAAGGTACCTCCACACATGGTCCCTTTGTTTCCCCACCAGCCTGAGCAAGTCATGTCCGCAGGCCATGGGCTCAAAGAATCAGCTCTACTCAGGGAGGGAGCTATACATGTCAACACATCTGAGTGACTGTAATCCTCTGATTCTTGCCCACCAGCACCTTCCCTTCTGTCCTTTCTTGCCTTAACCTCGCTTCCTTTGCCCAGGCTTCAGTTCCTTTCAGTACAATTTTGTTTGGCATATAGCTGTATAATATAACATAACATATAAGTATTGATTATAACAACCCACATGACAAGCTTCTTAAGATGTGAAATAAGAGTCCCATACTCTCTCCACTTTTATTTGACGGAGTTCTATAAATTATAGCCAGAGAACTTGGGCTACAAGTAAAACTAAAGGGCCCCTAAAGTGAAAAGTTGCCCATGTTTACCAATGATTTGATTTTACTTATAGGAAATGTCAAAGACCCCTCTCTAGTAGAACTGCTAATTAAATTCAGCAAGCTGCAATAACATACATGTAGCACTGCTTTTGCCCATAGTGACCTGCTTTAAATAGAAATAAATAAATCAATCCCATACCTAGGAGGAAATGTAACTATAAAACATTGATGAAGGAAAGAGAACACAAAATAGTAGAAAATGTTTGTACTACCCCAACTTAATCCATATAAAAATTCTAATGATGTTGTTCACACAGTGGGAAATAATTTAATGTGTAGCTATAAAAATCTCCTATAGCCAAAATGATCCTGACCAAGAAGAACAAAGGAAGGGGTGGTAAATATACCTCAAAACTGGAATGACCAAACCACCAAGGTTTGGGCTTAAACAGACAGGTGAGTTACTAGATAGTCTAGTTGGTACTATGAGCATGCATGAGACAAAGGACAGCTCTTTTCACTAAGTGGCGAGCATGTGTTTGATATCCTCATGCAGAAGAGTAAAACTAGACTCCTCTTTCTCATCAGTTATAAAAATCAACTAAAAGTAGATTAAAGACTCACAGAAGACATGAAACTGTGGAAGGAAAACAGGGGAAACACTACAGGACTTTGGCAAGGGCAAGAATCTTTGGCACAGACCACAAAAAGGACAGGAAACAAAAGCTAAAGTAGACAAACGGAATTTCATCAAACTAAAATGTTCTTGTGCAGCAAAAAAATAATAATTGATGGAACCATTATATTGAATGGGAGAGAATCTCCGTAAACTACACCACTGAAAAAGGGTTGAAAGCCAGAATAGAGGGAATTACAGAAATGTATTAGCAAGGGAACATGTGACCTACTTCATAAATAAGCAACAAATCTAAGCAGACATTTCTCAAAAATGTCCAACAGGAATATTGAAGTAAAGATTAAAAATTGCACAAATACATCACTTCCTTGCAGTAGAAATTATGGTTATCAAAAACAATGAAAATAATAAAGGTTGACATGGGCTTGGGGAAGCCTTGCAGACTGTTAGTGTGAATTTAAAACAGTATAGTCATTATAGAGAACAGTATGAAAGTTCCATGAAGACAGAGAGAGAGAAAAAAACTACCATATGATCTGGCAATCCAACTACTGAGCATATATACCTGAAGGAAACAAAGTCAGTACATTGGAAAGAAGCAACACAATATCCAAAAAAAAAAATAGAAATGAATGTTTGGGAATTTCTAAGTGGAAAAGGAAAGTGTGGCATAGCTAGTGGAATACTAGTTATACTCATTGTCATTACAGGAATGAATCCTGTCATTTGTGACATCCGTGGAACTCGAGATTATATCAAAAGAAGTAGGCCAGATACAGAGAGACAAGTGATTAGTCGTCTCTCAGAAACTGAGTGGAAGATGGTGATGATCAGAGACCAGGCACACTGGGAGGGGCTCGGTGATCGTTGTTGAGTTACAGTGAGAAGTTATGGTCCAGGATTGCATGGGAGGGTGTCTGCAGATGAGAACAGTAGTATTGTATTGCCAAGAGCTAAAACAAGTATGAGGTTTTACCAGAAAGAACTGAGTAATACTGGAGATGAATATTCTTAACCTGACTTAGAAATTATGCCTTATCTATAGATTATAGCGCAGACCATTAACAAATGTAACTTTATCATTTTAGGTATCGCCAAAAATTAGTAAACATGTATCACTTGGCATAGTTGATATCCTATGGATTCTAGTTTTCTTGGCTCTGAGATAAGCTGCTGCTGAAGGGTTAAGGGATCTCCTCTGCGACTTTTCTCCCTTCCCAGACCCAAGGCAACCAGACTCACTGGCTTCTAGTTTATCTAGTAAGCTCCCAAGATCACTGGCCCGGCCTTGGGAAGTCTACAAAAGTAAGGAAAGTCCCTTGTGCTGTGGGTGGCTGCTGGCTCTTCTATCCTGGCTTCTCCCACAGCAAGTACTTGGTTACTAAAGGATAATTCATCTAAATCCCGCTCAGCACCCCTCTCTAATCAAACCAAAAAGACTCTTTATTATAATATTTAAAACACAAACCCCAGTGACCCAGCAGAATCATGTCTGCAGAAACAGGTATTTTTCTAATGCAAATAATGGCGTTTCAGAGTCTTCTCAGCAAGGATGTGTAGGAGAGGGGATGTTAATAAGTTCATGGTTCTGGGATCTTTATATGAAGGCATCTAAAGTTAAGTGGGTTTATGTTTAAGGTGCTCTGAAAGAGTCCTTGTGTATTTAGTCAAAGCTTCAGAGGTGAAGCAGTTGAGAGTATGAGAAGAATCTTAGCCCAAGCTCACTGGAGGGCTCCAGAATGCTGGGGGAGCAGGGATAACAGCAGGCCAGGCAGATTTCAGCTTGACCTTGAATGACTCACTGTGACCTCAATATAATGAGGAATGTTTAAGCCATAAACCACGTGTGTTATCTTAAAACAGAATTTGTTCATATGCACACACATAAGCACACTTTTGGCTTTTGAAATTTACTTTTGTTCTAACCAAATATGTCGATTCCTTGATCTGATCATTCCCATAATCCTAGATTTACATGTGCACAAAATACCACAGATTCATAGCTGAGCACCGGTAGCTCAAACTCACTCACCATCAGGACCTGTAGTGGTTTCTGTGTCGCTGGAACCTTGGCTTTTTGCAAACACAGAAGATGCATCCTCGTCTTGAGCTGAAGGAAGGAACGCAGAGAGCCCTGGTTACTAGAGAATCACAGCTGCTAATCTGCTCTCGCCCTCCACTGCCCTCTTAAATTGAAAAATACTCTGGGAATTTAACTTCTTCTGAAGGGTGGGTTAGAGGAGGAAGTTGTGGGTCGAGATGATTGAATACTTCAGTGTTTTCTCCTAAGTCCTCTTTCATTTTTGAGATAATCACATACATAAATAGTTTCTCAAATTAGAAATCTAGTAGGATAAAAAGAAAGATATGTTTTAATCAACACAGTGTGCAGTTTAAATTTAGGGAAGGAGGAGGTGTTGTGGGGGAGAAAGATAGATAGACAGACAGACAGACAGACAGACAGACAGACAGATAATAGATAAATCGATAGAAATAGAGAGAGACAAGTCCTTAAAACAAAACCATGATGAAAAAAGGCCTGATCTTGCCTAAGGCATGCCCGAAAGCTGCAAGGTCTCTTCTCGTCACCAGAAGGTTTTCTTGTTAAACTATAGAAGAGCAACACAGCTGCCTCCCCAGGGGACCTTCTAAGACGCTGAGGGCTGAGTGTCTAGCCTGTTGCTGGCTTGTGTTGTGTCCTATTTTCTATATGACCTTTAGAAAGAAGGCCATCCATTCACTGTGGTTGAATTTATAAAACACATCCCCACACCAATAAATAAATAGATGAATAGATAATAGATAGATTATAATAGATGATAGATAGATAGATAGATAGATAGATAGATAGATAGATAGATAGATAGATAAAAACCCATGGTTTCTCTGTTGTAACCCTAGCTGTCCCAGAACACATTCTGTAGACCAGGCTGGCTTCCAATGCAGAGCTTCTCTTGCCTCTGCCTCCCTAGTGCTTGCATTAAAGCTGTGGGCCATCAGAGCCAGCTGATACAACATTAGCTGGTGCAAGGAGAGGATCACTCACCTTTACAGATATTCAAAAGCCAAAAACCTCTCAAACCTTAAATACCTAATATGTTTTCCCAACAAGAATGCTGGGAATTTACAAATACAGGCACTTGAAGGTTTTCTTTCTGTACTTTTTAAAGAGAAGGTGAAATCGTTTGACAGGAGGACGGCCTGAGAAGAGAATAGGTTAGATTCAGCATGCCAAGTGGGGATAAAGCAAGAGGGGCAGCTCAGTTTGTGATCTTGCAGAGGGAAAGGCATTTGCTGGTAATCTGTACTCTTGAACCATTTACTGGTGCTGACAGTCAAGAAATATGGCTTAGTGTATCTGGTTTCATGTTGAGGTCTTTGATCCACTTGGACTTGGGTTTGGCAGGGTGACAGGTGACAGGTATGTATCTAGTTGCAAACCTCTATGCATTGACGCCTGAATATACTTTTTTTTCATTGTTTATTTCCTGCTGCTTTATCAAAAATCAGGTGTCCATAGATATCTGAATTTTCATCTGGGTCTTCAATTCGGTTCCTTTGATAAATCTGTTTTTATGCTGATACCATGTGGTTCTTATTGTTCTACTCTATAATACAGCTTGAGATGAGGGATGATGATACCTCAAGTGTTGTATATTTTGTTTATGTTCAGATAAATAAAGCTTGCCTGGAGATCAGAGGGCAGAGCTAGCCACTAGTTAACCACAGAGGCCAGGCAGTGGTGGCTCACACCTTTAATCCCAGAACTTGGGAGGAGGAAGCAGGAAGATTGGGAGTTCAAGGCCACCCTGGGCTACACAAGATTGAACCAGTCTAAAAGAGAAACAGAGCCAGTTGGTAGTGACTCACACCTTTGATGCCAGCACTAGGGAAGTGGAGACAGGAATATAAGGTGGGTAGAGACAGGATCCCCCTCACCCAGATTCAGTCTGAAAATTCATAGAGACAGAATTGCCCCCATTCAATCTAACGATTCAGAGTCTCTGGTGGCTGGCTGCTCTGCTTCTCTGATCTTTCAGCTTTCACCCTAATATCTGACTCCAGATTTTTATTGATTAGGAGTAATTAGGATCACTCTTCACTCCAGAAGTTTGTTTATTGTACGGGATTGCTTTAGCTGTCCATTTTTCTTAGTAGTTGTGTTTTTGTTTTGTTTTTGTTAAGTATATTGTTTTTTCAAGTTCTGTAAAGAATTGTGTCAGAATTTCGATGAGGATTGCTTTTGGTAAGATTGTCATTTTTTTCTCTTTTAATCCTACCAATCCATGAGCTTGGGAGATCTTTCCATCTTCTGATATCTTCTCCCATGTCTTTCTTCAAAGACTTGAAGTTCTTCCTATATAGGTCTTTTACTTGCTTGGTTAGAGTTATATCAATATATTTTATATTATTTGTGGCTATTGTGACAGGTGTTGTTTCTCTAATTTCTTTTGTATATGGGAGGGATACTGGCAGTTTTTTTTTAGTTTATTTTGTTTCTAGCCACTTCACTGAAGGTATTTATCAGCTATATAATCTCCCTGGTAGAATATTCTGGGTCACCTATCTATACTATCATATTATTTGTAAATAGAGATATTTTGACTTCTTTCTTTTCCTTTTGTATTCGCTTGATCTCCATTAGTTGTCTTATTGCTTTAGCAGAACCTCAAGTATTATTGGATAGATATGGAGAGACAACCTTGTCTTGTTCCTGATTTTAGTAGACTTGCTTAAAGTGTCTCTTTATTTAATTTGATTTTGGCTATTGGCTTGCTGTATATTACCTTTATTATGTTTATGTTTGTTTTACATCCCTGATCTCTTCAAGACTTTTATTGTGAAGGGGTATTGGATTTTGTCAAATGCTTTTTCAGCATCTAATGAGATGATCATGTCATTTTTTTCTTTCATTTGTTTATATGGTGGATTACGTTAACAACTTTTGTTATTCATCCTTGCATCTCTGGCATGAAGCCCACTTGATTATAGTGGATGATCTTTCTGATGTGTTTTTGAATTCAGTTTTCAATTATTTTTTATTAATATTTTTTCATCGTTGTTCTTAAGGGAAAATGGTCTGTAATTCTCTTTCTTTGTTGGGTCTTTGTGTGGTTTTGGTATCAGGGTAACTGTAGCTTTATAGAATGAATGTTTCTTCTGTTTCTATTTTGTGGAATAATTTGAGTATTGGTATTAGCTCTTCTATGAAAGTCTGGTAAAATCTGTCCTAAAAAAAATCTAGCTCTGGGCTTTTTATTTATTTATTTTTTAAGATGACTGCTTTTATTTCTTTAGGGGTTATATGTCTATTTGTTTATCTGATCTTGATTTAACATTGGTAAGTGGTCTATATCAAGGAAGTTATCCATTTCTTTTAGATTTTCCAATTTTGTGGAGGTTGTTGAAGTATGTACTCACTTATATGTGGATATTAGTTATTAAGTAAATGATAATCAAGCTATAACCCAGAGACTTAGGGGGGCAAGGTAACAAGGAGGGCGAAAGGGCAGGGGAGATACAGGGATCTCACTGTGAAGGGGAAATAGAATAGATATCACAGGTGAATGGGGGGACTGAGTGGGGGTGGGGTGGGCATGGGAACAGGAGGGGTCAGGTTGGGGGAGCATGGAGGGAGAGAGTACTAGGAAAGACAACTGGAATCAGGGGTATCTCTGAGATGACCTAGAACCTAGTGCAATGCAACCTTTGACCACATAACCTTTGACCAAATGTTTGACCTGCAATGTGCCCTGCCTACAAGATAAGCTGGGAATAAAAGTGGGACAGAAATTATGGGAGTTGCCAACCAATGAGTAGACTAGCTTGAGACCCATACCACGAGAGGGAGCCCACCTCTGACATTGCCTGTAGGGCTAGGACCCAGAGGCTGGACAACCCAGACACCTAGGATAGAACCACACATGAACAGCAATAAATAAATCAATAAATGTCAATGAAATGACTCCTAGTGAATTCTGTTATACTCATAGATTGTTGCCTAGTCCAGTTGTCATCAGAGAGTCCTCACCCAGCAACTGATAGAAACAGATGCAGAGACCCACAGCCAAAGATTAGGTGGACCTCAGGGAATCCTGCTGTAGAGAGGTGAGGAGGAGTATGGGAACCAGAGGGGGTAAGAGACAAAGAAAACCAACACAATCAACTACCTTGGGCTCATATGCTCATAGGGACTCAGAGAGACTGAAACACCAACCAGAAAGTTTGCATGGGACTGACCTAGGCCCTCTGCACATGTTACACTTGGGAAGCTTGGTCTTCTTGTGGGACTCCTAACAGTGGACGTAGGGGCTGTTTCTGACTCTGTTACCTGTTTTGGGGTCCCTTCCCACCTACTGGGTTGCCTCTTCCAGCCTTAATAGCAGAGGAGATACTTGATATGCCATAACTGGCTGATATACATGGGAAGCCTGCCCCTTTCTGAAGAAAAAGGAGAAGAGGTGGATGGCGAGGAGGTTGGACTGGGAGGAGAGAAGGGAGGGACAGAAAACTGACTGGGATGGAAAAAAAATAATACTAATTTAAAAAATGAAATATGACTTCAACATAATTGACCATGTGGCTTGGTAGGGAAGTCAGAACTTGAAGATGTAAATACAAGCAGAGTGGGGGAGGAAGAACACCATTTTAAGATTTGAGGTACGAGTTAAGCCTTATTTAGTTGAAAACGCTGAAGAAGCTGTTGTATTGGATATCGGAAAAGGAGTGTGAAATACACAGGAGGAATCAGGGAGGTGCCATTCTTCAGTAAAACTGATGATACAAGATTAGATGAGCTGGCACCGGGAAAGGCTAACACAAGAAGAAAACTCTTCAGACATAATCATCCCGAAGCACTGCTCGAGTTCTGCTAGTAATGTCTGAGGATGGGATCAGGACACAGAAAAGAGACCTTGAACTTGCAGCTCAACCTGTCACCGCAATCTCACACTTTAACTCTGAATCTTCCCGAAAGTTTAGCACTTTGCAAGTGTTCATTAGCACACTACTTACACTTGTGTGCAGAAGAAATCAGTGATGTGTCCCTATAGGATGGGGGCATGAGCAGTTTGTCACTTGAGATTAAAAGCATAGCAGAAATAAAAAAAATGACTTCATAAACATAAAAAGCTTTGGAGTGGAGCTACAAGTATTTCAAAAGAGAAAAAAAAACTTGCATTTTTATCATAGGTAATTCATAATATTAAAAGGTATAAAAACTTCTAAAAATAAAAATGTAGGTCAATATTTCAATAGAAAAATTGCATGAGATTTGAGAGTTCACAAAGCAAGAAATAATGCCTTACATTCAAGTGAAAGATGATTCAGTTTTATAATCACAAAAGAAATGTAAATGAAGACAATAATGAGACAGGATTTCAGCCTGAGCTTGGCGCTGCTGATGTGGACTAGCCATGATCTCTAGAAGCAGTGGGCTGGCTGCTGACAAGAGTTATTTTAAGGAACCAGTGAGCTAATGATGCAGCCCAGAGCCTGTGAGAAACAAAGCTGTGGGCTGGCGTCCCAGTAGCAGTGACGGAACAGGCACTAGAGGTGTCTTTGAGGGTTGATGGAAGGCAAGAGTAAGTGGTGAGGGCCCACCACTAAGTACCTCAGGTTTTCTGCAGGGCTAAGACAGATCAGCTTTGAAGTATAAATGAAGTTTGGGGTTCACGATACAGCTAAGCAGCAGGACACTTGCCTACAATGTGTGAGAGTTAGGTTTTGTGTTTCGTTTTCAGCACCACAAACACACATGAAACCACTTTTAATCAATTAAAAACAACAACAAGAAAAAAAGGCTCCTTGAATCTTGAGGTCCATTTCTCTATTACAGCGGCCCTCAACCTTGCTAATGCATTGGAATACAGTACATATATTTTTTATGGCTATAAAAACAGTACATATATTTTTATACAGTTCATGTTGCAGTGACCCCCCAACCACAAAATTATTTCATTGCTACTTCCTAACTCATTTTGCTATGGTTATAAATTGCTAGGTAAATATCTGATATGCAACCCCGAAGGGGTCTCAACTGCTTTAGTGTGTTCTCTTGCCTGTTAAAAGTGAAAATAAATCCCTGGAGGAGGATAAAACCATTCAGAATCTCAAAGTGTCCTCATGAAGTTTTGAAGCGCAGTGTCCACCATGCAATGAAAAGTTACGCGGCAGCTGGAAACTGCTCCAACAGAGCGCTGAAAGCCGAGAAAGTGAGAACAAGGTGTTCTAGACAAAATGTTGAATGACCAATCTCTATTAAGAACTTGGGCGCTGAACTGAGTAATTTGCTTAACAAAAAGCTTCTCAGAGAATTGGACACTGTAAAACCAGATGACCATTCTAGAACAACAACAAAAAAGGATCTGGATTCAATAGGTGAGTTTGATCCACTCAGCTGAAGAGCAGTTAGTCCTGTTAGTGTGTTCCACACTGAGAACTGAAACAGAAGAGCAAGTCCAGCACAATAGTTGAGAGAGAACTGGGAAGTTTTGGAATCCTCCTTATAATGAGCAAACCAATATTTTAACAAATAATGCTCGTTTGATGGAATGAATGAGTGATGCAATGTTCTGATATTCTATCAAGGGTGTGGCAGCAACAGGCAAAACTAGTGCAAAAACAAAACTCAGATCAGTCATTGTAAAAGTGCTGAAAACCAAGGTTAGGAAAAATATAAAAATTACCTACTTAGGAAGAGGTGCATTGGACTGCAAAGAGCAAGGGTTGAGATTTGCGCATGAGCACGCAGCAAACAATGAAGTGGAGAGAGAGTGCGGTGTGGTTTTGGCAATAAAGGAAAAATGTCTTTAACCTAAATTTCCACGCCCAACAAAATCTTTCCAATTTGGCATTTAAAATCAGAGGTGTTTTCAGAAAAACAATACAGAAATAGTTAATAGTATCTACTGGAGGGATTGTCTCCAATGTTCTGAAAATAAATTCCAGGTGGGTTACTAAGTCAGATGGAAAAGGTAACATGGGAAAGGAGCCCCTGACTGTGAGGTAAATAAAAATCTTAGCCAGAGAAAACATTATATTAACAAGAAAGAGACTGGCAATATGGAAAAAGGCTAAGTTAGCAACACAGATTTATCAAAGCATTTCATTAAGAGAGTGCCCAGGATTCCTGTACTCAGTACCCAAAGAAACACACAAACCATCATTAGGACGACAAGAAAGCCAACAGAGAATGAACAGGACACGGTCCTTTGATAAAGGGTGGCAGCTGGATAGCCACCAAACTTTTTGAATAGCTCCTTACCACATGTCATAGTTTGGTAAAACCATCGATTTTTTTCTTTTTCCAGTTTTTTTTTTTTTTTTTTTTTTTGCTAGCAAAACCACTGTAAAATGTTCTGATCCTTATCTCACTCTCTGAAATGTAATCAGAATTGAACAAAGGATAGCATTAATGTTATATTTGATAAGAAGTTATTACCATGGAAGGGAAATTAGCTGACCTAATTCTACTGGCACATGACTTCCTTGGCATTCTTCTCGGGGATCTCATTTTTGAGGGGAGCTACATCTAGGGACAGAGTTAAAGGACTGAGAAAGAGAATTCCCGATTCAACCAACGGCAATAACCTTAGAGAACTTTTACTGAACAGGTTGGATACCAGTCTATTAAGCAACGCTCAGCAAAAATGAAGTAAGATACACAATGCTGATACCAGCTAGCTAGGCTAGGGAAGGCCAAACTGAGCAAAGCAAAGTTCAGGAAGCCAATCAGAAAACAGTTAAGTGCTTGCCCTATGCCTGTGTGTTTAACCTCATTTTACCGTGTAGCTTATAAGTACCTTAGGCTTGGACACTATGTTAGCACAGATGAGCATGACTTGCAATAGGTGGTTTGAGATCTACAGCAGGCAGAAAACACAGCAGCCATCAATGTTTGAGCCCTTTATGCGACTACACTTCTGGAACACAGAGAGGTATTGTCCATTTGATTTGTTCTCAAAGTTTGAACACTGCGTTTGGTGGGTATATTCATTTATTAATGTTACTATGCACAGTTTGTGCCTGCATGTACTGTATGTGACTTGAATCTGTCAGTGTGCAGTGACATGCTTCGATGACCTTGCTTGTGCATGTGTGTTATCTGCTCAAGCGTGTGAGCATGGATGTGTCTTCAGGCTGGGAATGGGGGGAGGAAGAGACATTAGTTACTCTGACTTATGAGTGTGCCACTGGTGTTATCTGGATGGCTTCTATCCTGCTGAGCAATTTCTCTGGTGTCCCAGAGAAATGAGTCCATTCCACACAGACAATAGAAACTGATAAAAACAAAATACCTCTATTCCCTATTTATTCCTGTTTGTCTGACCATCGCCCATTTTGATTGGAACATAAACAAGAAGTATATTTCAGGGCTCCTAGCAGGAGATTAAAAGATGCTGAAACAGAGTCTGGAACACTCAGTGCCATTTTCATTTTCAATTACCAACTGCCACTGTTCTCCTCAAAGCTTTGATTATAGCAACCTTTGCAGGTCAGTGACATTCTATAAGAAGTGATAAATGGAGCCGGCCTCATCCCAGAAGAAAAGGTGCCATGATGCATACTGAGTTCCAGGTAACTAGTTTCCTAAATACGTAAATTCGAAGAGATAGTGGAGGATTTTCCAAAATCATATTGTGAGATGTTTACTAATAGTTAACTCATCCAAACAAAGAATGACAATAATTTCTCAGAATATACAGTTGCATATGGGCTACAGAGATCAGGGCCTGTTAGAATCTCACTTTATTGAATTAAAGTGGTGTTAATCCAAACGAAATATTCTTGAACCACTATACTAACATCCGGGTGACAATTTTACTATTGATTATTGCAAATGTTCATTTCCTACCTGATTCCCTCTTGGGACACTATTTCACTGTCTACTGATGCTAACTTTGGTCATGAAAAGTTTTGGGGCCGTATGGCATCTGCTGAATCAAGTCACATAGGGACTGACCATTTGTACAGTTGAGTCTTTGCCTATCTACTCATATTTTACCTTTGAGAACATGCTTTGCAGATCAGCTGGTCCAAATGAGGATGAGTACAGGACTCAACTTAGAGCCTGACATGCTTTCTTGACCAGAGAAGCTGTAGTTGGTCCTGATATTCATGATGAAAATATTTTATTGGGGCTGGAGAGATGGTTCAGCATTTAAGAGCACTGGCTGCTCTTCAAGAGGTCCTGAGTTCAATTTCCAGCACCCACATGCTGGCTCACAACCATCTATAGTGGAGTCTGATGCCCTTTTCTGGCATAAAGGCATATATGGAGATACAGCACTCATATATAGAATAAATAAATCTTAAAAAAAAGAAAATCAGCTTTATGTGATAAACTTTGTAAATGACTTTCAATAGCTGTGGCTAATAAAATTTTTTTAATTTAACATGTAGCATTATTATGGCTATGACATATGCATACACACTTAATATATGAAAATGAACCCAATCTTAACATTGTTTTTTAGTTCTATCTCATAGAAATTATACCTGCAAGAGCACAAATTTGATTTGTACTTAACAGCTTAACATAAAATAGTTTATTTCTTTAATTCTTAAAAAAGATACATGCAAAAAATATTAAATTAAAATATCCAGAAAAAATCTCCTAATCTGAGTTTTGTTGACTTTAGAATGCTGCTAAGATGGAAGAAAACTGGCCTTAGAGTGGTGTGGGAGGGCCTTCTGTATATGTGTTGCTTTTATTGGTTAATGAATGGAGAGGCTACTTAGGCCTGTGACAGGGTAGAATGGAGCAGGGGGCAGGAATTCCAAGCAGAGATAGAGGAGAGAAGAGGGTGGAGTAGCAGAGATGCCATGTAATTACCGAAGGAGACAAATGCCAGGACCTGGTAAGCCACAACTTTATGGCGATATATAAAATAATAGAAATGGGTTAAATTAAGATGTAAGAGCTACCTAGAAATACACTGGAGTCATTGGCCAAGCAGTGTTGCAATTAATATAGTTTCTGTGTTATTATTTCAGGTCTGGACAGCCAGAAAACAAATGAGTAGCCTTCTCCAACATTAGACTTTAGAGCATCCATCACATATACTTAACTCCCAAGCTCAAATGGAAGAAGGCTATTATTCCATGTGCATAGACACTAAGTAAGAACTTAAAAGAGCATTTAGTTCTTTTTAGGCTATTCCTTGTTAGAGATGATGAGCTCAATTAGACCTTGCTTTGCCCTAGACTGCCAAGTTCACTGTCTAGGTCTAGACTCCCAGTCTAGCTAAATGAGAAGAGATCAAAAATCCATGTAACGTGGAAGGACAGAGTGTGCACATAAACACAGGGTTAGGAAAGACCGTGACTCTCTGAGCTCTGCTAACAGTTTTACTGATATAAACTCAGCCTTAAACTCGGGTCACTAGTACTACTGGAAATTGTCTTACAAACCATCCTTACACTATATTTAATCTCAGAAAAAAATCACTGCTATCTTTCAGTATGGTAGTCTTCTTTTATTGCTACTTATCTGTAATTAGCCTCCTTAAATTCTAGTTGAATAGCACTCAAGTATTGAGAATAGAATGTCACACAACTCTTTCTTCTCTTAGAAAAAAGGATCTTCAGTTTGCTGAAGGTAAATTGGTCCGTCACTAAAACATCCAATTTGAGATATAAATTTTCCTAACATGTATCTATTTTTCTTTGAGTCTTCTAAGGTTTTGTTTGGAAACAAACTGTAAGTGCCTAGAGTGTATTAGTTTTCTTGTCAAAAGCTCATGTTTGAATACTTCGATCTCACTCAAAATAAATCAGGGGCTTTTAACTGCCCTGCATTTCAAAGGTAGTTCCAGTTCATCGCTTCTTGTCATGCCTCTGTCCCTCCTCTTCCCTCCCCTCCCCTTCCCTTTCCTCCTACAGCTCCCATCCCTCTCCAGAATTTAAGGTTTATTATTATGGAGATCTTCATGTTTTATGCAGGTTTAGTTAGCTGAAATGGATTACAATTTAATGAGATATGTACTGTTGTTTTAGAAACATGTATTTCTAAGCGGAAATAGAAAAAGTTCATGGCACCTACTTTAAATATACCTAGTGATGACTAAACATATATGAAAAGAACAGTCACATTTAACTATCAGGCTGCCCGAAATGCTAATGAAAATGACCCTCTCCTCCATGAAATCTTTCTCATAATGATCCCAGAAGATATAAAACACATAACCTTCTCTCCTTTAGCTCTTCCTCATCCATGTCCCCTCAGCACTAGACTCTACCACAAAACACAGATGATGCTCTGTCTTTTCCACAGTACAGTATTTCCATACTGTACATGTATTTAAAGTATATCCAAACTCTGCTGTTTAATATTGTAAATTAAATACACATGTATTAATAGCTTAACAGGCACATTCATCTTAATGCCCCTTTAACATAATCTAGTATTTTCTCGTACTATGCTTTAATGTCCCACTGCCTAGATGTGGATACAAAACTTTGACAAAACTCTGGATGTTTCCCTGTGGTAAACCCTTAGGGGATACACGGATCAAGAATATGTGTGCATTTGGTGTTCATGTGTGTTGTAAAACTGCTTTCAGGAAGAGGCAAGCCAATCTGTACCCTAGTTAGCAATTATGGAAATGACTTTCCCACTTGTTCCTAGTACTGAGTATCCTTACACTTTCCATGGAGAACACCTCCGCCATGCATTGCTCTGATTTGTGAAATGACTGATGTTGCCCTTCCGTCTTCCTTTCCACTAAATGTTTTTACCAGCTTTCTCTTTTTTTATTGGCTTTTATGCATTCTTCATGAATTAAGAAAACCCTCTATGCAATATGTTGCAAATATTCTCATCTTTTTATTTTGATATAATAAATCCAACTCCTCTTCTAAAAGTTTATTGTTTTAAGTGACACACGGCATGCCTGCCTAACTGCACAATTCATTAGCTAATCGCAGTGGTAACTTGGGGTGAGACTGTGGTAGAGATGTTTGAGGACATAACTTGCCCATTAGATCAATTTAGTTTCCCCTTAATTCTAGATAATGTTAAAGTTTTTCATGAATTTCTTTCTGCCACAATAGGTTCTCCATCTGTTCTCATATGCATGCTTGCCTCTCTGTCTCTGTCTCTGTCTCGCTCTCAGCTGTTGTATTGAGGTCTCAGAGTATCTTCAGGGTGATGAGCACGATTTGTGCTCAGAAGCATCTATGATCCCTCTATATCTGTGGCCCGTGATCCTCCAGGAGCCATCTGCAGGAAATATTATTTTCTTTCATCCAGACTCAAAACCTGGTGGCTCTCAAGGCTCTGTGGGCAGCCTCTGTGAGTTACATGTTCTTGCGATTCCACCGAGGACATTGATCTGACAGATCCTCAATAATAGCAAGAGAAGAGGCAGAAGGTGATGTGCTTCGAATGGGGTTAATGGGTCGGAGTTAAGACGTTGTTTAGCTGCTCAAATGGCCCTGATACACTGTATAAAGGAGCTGGGCTTCCGTGTCACATAGAATGGTTTTTTAGGATCAGTAGTGCAACATGGACTTGTTGGCTAATTTCTATATTACAACTTTGTGGGGTATTTTTTGTTGTTATTGTTAATGTTGTGTGTGTGTGTGCTTTATCTGTTATATGTAGCACTATGTAGAACTTTATGCATTATATGACAGATTAAGAGATTTAATTTTGCTTGTTTTACTTGGTATGAATGTATCTGGGTCCCATGTGAGCCTGGTGGCCACAAAGGCCAGAAGAGGGCATTACATCCCCTCCAACTGGACTTACAGATGGTTGGTTGTAGGTGCTAGGAACTAATCCTTTGTCCTTTGGAAGCATAGCAAATGCTCTTAACTGAGGAGTCATCTCTCCAAACTCTTCAGTAGCTACCTAAATCTCCTCGAATCCCAAATGGGCTTGCTCATGAGCTCCAAAGGGGGTCATGAAATACTGCCGTGTCTCTCGCTTGCTGGGATCCAAATTAAGCAAAACCACTGCGGTCCTCATGGAATTTTCAGGTAAACAAGGCAAGGGCCGTGTTAACCATCCTCATGGCCAGAGGCTAAGGGCATAATAGAAAACTCAGAGGCAAAAAAAGAGAGAGTTGGTTATCGTATCTGAGTTAAAATAAGGAAATATTTCAGAGCATAGGCAGCTAGCCTCAAAGTCGTAGCTACATTGCTATGGTTTTTTAAGTTGTCCCGTGTCCATGTCAAATATTTACATACATAGAGCCGTTTTACACATTTCCTATATGTAAAAATCCCTGGAGGAGTTGGTTTTAAATCTTTAACTAACTGCCTCAGGCCTGGTACTTTGGGTCCCTCACCCCCCATTGCTATGTTGTGTGCCTTCCCCTACAATTTCAGAGAGAATTCCAGCACCCCAACAGTGGTGCTGTTGTCACACCACCCCAGCCTTCTCGGGTGTCACGTTTAGCTCCACAGAGCTGAATTCTGATCAAATTCTACACATGGCTGCCCTTTTCTTTCCCTTTATCAGACCCTAATTAAGTTTCCAGTTCTTATTCATCCTCATTATGCAACCCAGCTCCTGCCCCCACTGAGGCTTGGCAGGGAGGAGCACTTTAAGGAGGCCCCTCTCAGCCAGGGGCTTCCAGGGCTCGGCTACCTCTGGGTCTATCCAACAGGAACAATACAAATTGGGTATCTGTAAAACTCCACGCGACATCGCGCACCCTTTGTGACTTTTGTTTCTCTGCGGCTACCAGCTAAATCTGTACACTGCAGGGTACTGAGGAACACAGAGATTGGTGGGATTTTGTGCTTTCTTTCGTTCTTTTTTTTTTTTTCCAATAGAGTCCTTTTATTCTTTTGCTCTAATAGGACTTTATCCAAGTAAGGAGCCACAGCAGGGGCAGCTTTGATTTTTTCCCCCCAGTAGTGCTTTATATGAAATCGTTCATAAGGAAGGAACTTAGGGCTGGGAATAACTAAGTCTGAATTTTCAGACCCTTCCAATATCCTCAAGGCTTCCGAAAGCAAGCACGTTTGCACCTCAAATTGAAATCCTCTATGATTGCATACACACACAGCTATTCAAAGCAGAGTTCCAGCCTGGGCTTAGTAAATTGTGGATGCTCTTATTTCTACTGCATTTGGCCTCTGTGCCGCATCTTCCTAAACAGCACAGTTTATTCTGACCACTTAATGAAACGTTAGCACATCACCTTTGCCCGGGACCAAAACACTAAAAATCTATTAAAACAAAAGCACCCTATGTCTGAGAAACACCACGCTAGCCCACAGGAGCATTGGAGTCAAATGCTGGGGACTGTGACCTGGAAGGAGGAAGGCTTCCTTCTGCTAAGCTAATCCTATTTCTGGTCTGAGCCCAGCACCAATTCTCTCTGCTTCAAAGAAAGAGGATCGTTTCTTTGCAGCTAGGAGGAATTTTTCATACACACCTGGTATTAAACTAAATTTCCCTCTCAGGTAGTCTCCACAAAGCCATACCCCAGACACTGGCATCTTAATCTTTGAGGCTCTCTAGTTTTAACCATGTTTACATCCTCAGGAGTTTAACTGAGACCAAAGTAAGCACATGCATGTGTACATGGAAGGCCAGCTCAGCCATACTAGGAAGCACACAGCTAAAACTGCTACTGATCCTAGCCTTCTGCCTTTTACTAAAGATATTTCAGTTACTGAGAAGAAACTGATGCCATTTGCCCAGGCCCCTCCTGTACATGGGCGCTTTATCTTCACTTCAACGATAGTGTATACACAAATGTCCTTCCTGCCTTTTGAATCAAAGGCTCCTCAGCCACCCTCTAGTTCACCCTGGACCTTTCCCTTGTGTGAACACTGACCCCAGCGAAGTGATGTGGCTGCCCCCACATGCTCATTGATGTCGCCAGGACTAAGTTCTCCCAGTTCCACTCCGTCATCCACACCAGCAAGTAGTGACAGTAACCCACAGAGGTTACACGGTGGAGCTAAAATCTGGGGAGGGGGCCCCCAAGCACTTTCACTGACTGGCCTTGTCAGTCCCATTCACTTACAAGCAACGGACTGGCATGCTTTCCATATCCCAGGGACAGGCTGAGGGAGTCAGTCACAGCCTAGTACCCAGATTCACAAAGAAAAGCCCCTAATCGGTGTCAGTGATATCCTTGTCGCTGTACCATAGTGGCATTGATAGAGCATAAAGGGAACATGTGGCGGTCTTCCTCTCCTATAGGATGCGCAGGAACCTCTAACATAGTTTATATACCCACATTAGGTAATTCAGTAGCAAATCTCAATTGTTTGGTTCTTCTTTCTAAGACAGGCTCATTTGTCAGTCTCCTAGAAAGCTGGGCTCATACCACTTTGGGATTCTAGTGACTGGGGTCAGTAATGCATCGTGGTTTGGTTTGGAAGACCGTATAACATGTTCTAGAGATGAATTAGTTCAAGGCTTCAGGGCTTTCTTGATCCCTAATGGTCCAAAGGGATAATAATACAGGTGGTCATTCGTTCCACTAACCTGCCAACCCTTCAAGACCCAGATGTCTTCCTGAATTCATGACGTGGCACAAACCCTTGGTAGACCTGACCTCCCTGGGCTGTTCAGAACCCCTGAAATTCCAGAGCTGAGCATTTTTACCGACCCACTCACACCCGACTCAGTTCTCATAAGTGACTCGTACTTCTTTCTTAAAGGTGGACATCTTCAGGTGCTCTGGATTCTCCTACAGGTTTGGGTCCTGTGCTTGTTCCACTGTCCTGACAAGTTAGGGATCCTTTGCCCACTGTTCGGCTTTGCCTCCGTGTCCTCTCTCAGGCTGTCACGGACACTCATGCAGCCTTCAAGCTGACTTTATTCGCTGTGTGAAAACAGCTCCTTTGGTGAGAGAATGGGCTCTGGCAGGTGGAAATAATGGGGCCTGTGCCTGCTTTATCTCTTGACATTTAATCTCTTGTTCTAGGAGACAATTCAGGAAACTCTGCCCATAACAGAAAAAAAAAATAGCCATCTAGAATTTTCCTTTCAGCCCAGGAAATCTTAATCCTTTTTTTGTTCATGTATTTTTACCAAACTAGAGATTCCGTCACATAACCTCTTCAGTAAGATAACAATTCACCTTCGGGGATGAGGCAATCCAATTTTGATTTATTGATCGCAGGGCACAATGCTTTTCTAAAAAGAAATAAATACAAACTCGGAGACCAATCCATATGTGATTGTCAAATGAAAGTTTAAAGAACAGGCTTACTAAAATGGGAGAAAAACCAACAGAATTTAATTTCCTTCTTTTTATAGAATTAGACAGGCTTTTTTGTTGGTGGTGGGGGAAAAGAATCCCAGCAACCCAGTTTATGAATTCGAAATGCACAAGAGACAGGACAGATTCTACTCTTGGGCGGATACAAATGCCAATAATCAACCTTCATCTTTAGCTATTTACGTCTGCTGTATATAACCAACTTACTAGTTAACTCATTTCAACTGGACATTGGCTATTTGTACAGTTGTAGGTCTTGGAGAAGAAGATGGATTTTTATAAACCATGACGAAGGCTCCATTACAGGGAGACTTAGATATGTGCATGTACATTTGTATAAGCTTTGTAAGCAAGGAAAATAGTATTTCTAGAATGTTCTTAATTTGGAAAAATGGCTAACTTGTGATGGCTGCACTTCATGGACGTGAAGATATCTATCTGCCTTTTAGCATTAGGGAGTGGGGTGAATTGGACAATCAATGTCTCTATAATTGCTGGTAACCTAGATTGAAACTAAGTTCAGGTAGAGGTTTGTGTTTGTGTCTGAGATACTGGACAGGATTTGAATTTCAGATTGCTTAAATTACATCCTCTGATTGAGGTTTCTACAGATTACGTTGGTCAAATGAATTAAGGATACCAAAGTCTGTGACTGGTGGCTTGTCATTCAGCTACTTAAGGGAAACAGGATTTTTTTTTTAATCAATGCTAAAGTTAAGACACCCAAATTTCCTCGAATTTTGGAGATACTATTGTAGATTCCTGGGCCATCCTCTCTGGGTTCACCAAGTGCCCTCCAGCTGCTGAGGACAGTGCCTGTGTGCTTTTAGAGTTTCTGGCCAGTATTTCTCTGCTTGCCCAGGGTACCAGTTTCATCATTATTCTACCAGTGCAAGGGATAGTCAGGTCTTCCTGAGGGTATGGAAATCTGGGAACTATTTTTTTATTGAGCTAAAGCTCAAAGTCTCTCCCCAAATCTGTAACTTTAACCGAGGGAAAAAGTCACTGGTTAACTCTGCAAGTATAAGTGGAAAAAAATCCTTTCCTTCCAAAGTTACTTTTGGTCAGAGGGTTTTATTATAGCTTCAGAGAAGTGAACAACAGTCTTGCCATCCCTCAGAGATTGTCTTCCCACCCTGGTACCTGGGACTACACCTCCATGAACTATCTACATTCAAAATCAGCTTTGAAGGTGAGTTTGGGAAAACCATATCTAATTCCAGTTTCTTAGGGATGCGGAAGCAAAAGAATTACAAGCTTGAGGCCAATCTGGGCTGCTAGTGAGTTGCGGGACAACTTGGGCCACTTTGTAAAATTTAATCTCAAAAATTTAAAGGAGCTGGATACAACTCAGTGATAGAGTATGTGCACAAAGAGCGCTCTCTCTCTCTCTCTCTCTCTCTCTCTCTCTCTCTCTCTCTCTCTCTCTCTCTCTCTCTCTCTCTCTCTCTCTAACAGAATTAAAAATATAGCTCAAACTTACAAGTTTCAGCCTGACTGGAAAGTCCTTCATACTGCCTTCTGAGTTAACATGGTTTTCTTCATTTTTTTTTGTGATATTAAAATTTGATGAATAGTTGACATTTAATTGCTTACATGAAAATACAGAATCAATAAATAACTTTCTAGGATTTATGTCTAGAATTATAGGCACTGTGGTCATTTAGAATAAGAAAACAACCCTGCTTTTGAGTGACCCTTCTATTGAACTCTTCATTCAGAAACTGTCTTCTTTCTCATTGATAGTGTAAACTCATTCCTTTACATCTTAAGTTTGGAAACATTAGTACAAAAATAAAAATCTTCTGGAATGGCACAAAGGTAATAAATATAAAATCTAAATATAAACCTTCTCCCTAAAAATTAATAGTAAGTTTGAAATAACTGTGAAGTTTGTATTCATGTCCAATTAAGGTAAGTTGGCACAAATATACATTGTGTGGTAGGTCTCTGCTATTATATATAGTTTTTAAAATTATTTCAGAAAATAGACAAATAGTTTTACTCCAGAAGTGAATTCCTTTTTGAAAAATCTACATAACCTTTCAAGATTTCTCAGGGACACTATCCCCAAATAGCCCTGCATGCTCACCTGATCCTTTCCATTGTGATCTTTGGGCCATCTGCATTGGACCCCGTCTTAGTTTGGATTTTTATTGCTGTGAAAAGACGCTGTGACCATGGCAACTCTTTATAAAAATTCAATTGGTGTTGAAATAGGAGCGGCGGGGCTGCGTCCCCATCACCCAGGCTGCTTGGCTAGCTCATGCCCGAAATAACAACACATAAACTGTATTCATTTAAGAACTGCTTGGCCCATGAACTCTAGCCCTTACAGGCTAATTCTCGCACCTGGACTAGCCCATTTCTAATGATGTGTGTAAGCACCCCAAGGTGCGCTTACCGGGAAGATTCTAGCCTCTGTCCATCCTGGGTCAGAGCTGCCTGGGAGAGCTGAGCATGGCATCTCTGCTCCAGAGAGCAGAGCTGTCGGGTCTCTCCGGGAGCCGAGCAGAGTCTGACCTCACTTCCTCTTCCACCCAGAATTCTATTCTGTTTACTCCTCCCACCTATGCTTTAACCTATCAGGGCCAGCCAAGCAGTTTCTTTATTGCTCAGTGACCTTCCTCCATCAAATTGGTGTGGCTTGCTTACAGTTTTAGAGGTTCAGTCCATTATCATCATGATGGGAACATGGCATGCAGGCAGACATGGCACCGGAGAAAGAGCTGAGAGTCCTACATCTTGCAGACAAGAGGGGGTCAACTGACTGTCATACTGAGGGAAGCTTGAGCAAAAGAGACCCCAAAGCCCGCCCTCACAGTGACATATTTCCTCTAACAAGGTCACACCTCCTTTAATGCCATTCCGGTTGGGAGCCATTTTCTTTCGAGCCACGACAGACCCACTATGGACTGCCAGTTCACATGTTTAATGGATTAGTTACTTCAGTTTTGCATGCTGCATAATGGCTGTGAAGTTAGAAAAGCAAAACACCAGAGAGAGGAGTGGTTCGTTGGCATGGCTTTCAGAATTCTAAATGACACAACACCTGGAATTTCAGATAGAAATTCTGAAAAATCATGACTTTATTCATTCATTCAGTGAAGATCTGCCTATAAATAATTGTGTGTTTAAAAAGTTCAAAGATAGTGAGATTGCAAAGATAAACCAAATGTGAAACCCCCAAACATTCAATTAAAGATCAAAGAAATTAAACTGTACTAAGTCAAAAGGGACTCCATAGTCAGAAGGTAAAGCAGAAGTTTAAGATGTGTGTGTTGATTCTACTACATTGTGGCAGATTGGTTTTGGTCGCATATTTATTCAAAAGCACAGTGACTCGGGTATTAATGTGGAAAACAAAGAAGATAAAACCTAATTCACTGAGAGATAATGTTTAGAACAAGGTACTAAGTGATGATCCCGGAAGTAGTCTATCAGTATTAATCCCATGTACGTTATCTGTCTTCCTTTCTACCTACCTGTCTATATATCTGACTAGAAAATAGATGGACAACAGAAAGCAGTGCTGATGTACCCTAATGCCAGAGCCAGATTTATCTGATTTCAGTTCTGGCTAGCTAAGGAAATGCTCAGCCAGGAACAGCACCTGCCTCCCTTTGCTTTTTATAGGTTTGGTTGCTCAATAACCCTTAGCATTCCTACAGGTGACTTGTCTTGTTCCGGGAAGATTTAACTGGCAGAGCTGTTGGGTAGCTGTGTGGTGAGGATGGGAGTTGAGGTCTGTTGAAGCCCCCCCCCCCGAGGAAGAATCAGCAGGGAGGGAGAGAGAGCAATAATTCAGAGTGTAGGGGAGCATGAGATCATCATAAGGGGTGGGCAAGAATTGCTGCTCACATTCTGAGCTTACAGACTGTGCAAACTCGTTGAGGTTGATACCGCTTATTTTTATCCCCGTGAAAGATGTTATCCTAATATTTATGTGAGCATCCTCTGAGCTCCTCAGTTTTGATTAAAAGTTGGTCCACCAGAATGAGTCATGGAAGAAGCACTGATGGTAATACTGGGCTGAATCATCCAGGGGATGATTACGCTATTGAGAGATCTGTGTTAACCCACTGACACCAGCAAGCTTCAGTGTTTTTGTTTTCTAAACAATGTAATTTGATTACATTTCAAGTACTGTGCTTCCTTATTTTCCCATTTATTATGTAAATTGCATATGCAAATTAATTTAGGCTAAAGATATGCAGACTTTTGTCTGTAAAAGAGATGGACATGCTGTGACTAGTGCGGAATCTTGAGTTGATTTCCTGGTGATGGGTGGGTCTCTTTCCTCCAGTCCCTTCTGCTCCTGGGAGCGGCAGTGTTGTCTACAGTTAAGGTGCAGACTTTGGTTCAGGATGCGTGAATCTGTTAAGACTTAGTAACAGACTTTAGTTGAAATATTACACAGACAATTCCTGGAACATATTTCTAGATGAAGTTAATGGCCATTCTGAGCCCTGAAAGATCATGTCCAGTTCACAGGGGAAGCAGCAGGAGCAGAGGCCCAGAGAGAGGCCACACTGCCCAGCTTTGTTGCAGAATTCAAGATGGCAGTACTTGGGAGCTCAGCATGTGAAGTAAGTGATATAAAATCTCAAAGCCAGAAGGGCACAGGACCAACTCCTAGAGAACTATTTATTGCCACTTGGAGGACTATGACACCAGGCAGGCTTGAGTGAGCAGTGGTATAGGAACCACAGAGTTGGCCTGACCTAGTTGCCTTGAGACGCGTATGTCAGATTTTTCAGGTCCGAGTCCATGGCTCCCAGAGCACAGTGTATAAAAAATCTGATTGCTCTCAGTAAAAATTTCTTTCAAGACTCAGAGCCTTAGTCTTGCTGTGGTCCCTCAACCAAGCATGGTTTCATTCCTCATGGTCATATCATGTGACCTTAGGCCAGCATGTAAGCTCAAGCTCTTACACAGTGTCACAGTTAGTTTAGTGTTTGGGGAGGATTACTCTGACTGCTGAGGGGAGAACCATCTTGAGGTGGGAAGAGATTAAGTTACAGTTAGAAGGATTAAGTTTTAGTGACTGTGAAACAAGATGCCTACAATTAACAATGGCATTTCGGTTCAGAAAATATTTGAGGCAACGATATGCTAATTTCCTTCATGTAATCATTAATATATCACATAATATATTTGAAACTTTACACTGCACTCCTATCAATTTATATAACAACTGGTTAAAAATAAAATGTAGTTTAAAAGAAACAACAGTCATCCAGATGATGGAGTAATAGAGACTCAGCTCCCAGGGGGTGAACGAAGGTGGTTACCAATGTATTCCCCTGCAGTGCACTTCATTGACTCCTTTTTCTTTTTATAGCATTCAGCATGACTCCATCCCAAGGCAGACAAATAGGTATGATGCAGGTTTAGCTCTGATGCAGATCTCAGCTTAGGTATCAGTTCCACCAACGTGGCCACTAAGAAGAAATTCTGCCAGTTTCCCACCTAATTATGCACTATATTATAATTAAAATGTGTATTTTATAACATACTACTCTACATTAGTCTATCCCATTTAAACTCATTCACATGTAAAGCTATACTTTTCTTGATGATGTTTATTCAATGAGTCCAGGATTTCATTTCTATGAATCATTTTGATATTTCATGAAGAATGCCCAAACAATATTTGGCCCCTAAGTGAACTAAAAAACCAAGGTCTTATCTACTGTAGAAATGAAGATCAGAAAAGTTTTCAAGGAAGAATTTTTAAATTAAAAACGTGTCGAGTCTTTGGGATGCAAGCAGGGCAGGGACTTGAAGTGAGGGTACGATCCTGTGCTAACAGAAAGCTAGAAAACAAAAGGGTAGAGATTATGACATGTCAGTGCATATAAGCTATCTAGTTATAAAGGGGAATAGAGAAGCCCGAGGCAGGGAGACAATAATAGCATCCATTGTTTTTTCAAGTAGGAAAGATCTGTGAATATTTCCAGACAGAAAGGACAAACTAGTATGAATAAAGAATAAGACATTAAATGCAGGAAAGTTGGCAATAATTAAGGAAGCAGGGTGTCAGATGGTAGAAAAACCATGAAGGTCCCAGACGCAGTGTTAAGGTTAATCCTTAGATGCCAAGACAGAAGAAGATGAAGAGCAGTTGTGTCGGATCAGAGATAACTTTGATGAAGATGAAAAACTGCACACTTCCCCTTAAGGGTCCTTTATTTTCTAAGCAAGGTGAGATAAGGACTGTGGGAAAGAAGACAGGGTTTGAAGACAAGAGAAACTTAGGAATGCCTGCTGTAAGGAGTATGTGGGTTGTCAAAATGTTGACTCATAGTACTCGTTAACGTAGATTCCGTGTGATGCTATCTTTGAGCTGGTGCAGAGGACATGTAAATTTCCAGACCAGAACTTGACACACTTTTGAACCAGCAATATGAATTGATGATCTAACAGTTGTATTCCTTTTCCCTCTGAGCCTAATTCTAGGCATTTATTTTCTTTACATCACAGCTCTATTTTGCTTTGGCCTTTATTAGACCTCCCTGGTTAAATCATAATGTCTACTCTTTAATACTTTATGTTCTAGTGTTCACATTCCCCATTCTCTCAAGTGAAATGAACTTGATGAACACACCTTTGGTCCTTCTATAGCTTTCTTGTCGCTTAGTCAACAACTATGGAAAGTTGCTAGATACCGCAAGCTGTGAGATACCTGGGGTGGGGGCAGTGACTATGAATTAAACATTTTTCCTGGCCAGATACTCTTCAAAGCTACAGGAGATGGACTTGCCAATACATTATTTTAGCTCCATGGGCTCA
Source organism: Alexandromys fortis (assembly GCF_014885135.2). Taxonomy (NCBI): domain Eukaryota; kingdom Metazoa; phylum Chordata; class Mammalia; order Rodentia; family Cricetidae; genus Alexandromys; species Alexandromys fortis. The sequence goes on along the minus strand of NW_026068118.1, from coordinate 1,726,188 downwards.
GGCTGTCCTGCAGGGAAAAGTCTCAGGACTTTGATTGCTAGACTAATGAAATTCATTAGTCCTCCACATATAATGTAGGTACCGACTGTGTGTCGTGCTCTGTGGGCCTCTGGTGATACAGTGATCAGGATGGGGAAGATTTTTTTTTCATAAAAAAAAAAAAAAAAAAAAAAAAACATGAAATGTCCATTCATCTGGAATAGTTGGAGATGGTCTAGTCTTGGAGCATTGTTTTTTATTTAGACCTGCCTGAGGGCTCCAGTTGTAAGAACATCTAGGAACACATGTTTCTCTCGAGGAGGCAGCCCTGGTACTATGGCTCCACTGGTAAATTAGCCTGCTTCAGGAACAGAAGAGTGGGCAGGACAACAGGAGGGTAGCAAAGAAAGTTGAGGAGAAAGGAAGACTGTTGGGGCAGACCGGGCTGAGAAGCTGAGTTTCATTCCAAAGCAGTAGTTTAGAATCTGAACAAAACACTTTAGTTCTAGGCCTGTCAGTTCTGCAAGGGCCACATAGCACCACAAAACATCCAAAGAGTAAAAACAGCTGGTGAGGAGAGCTCCTCTCAGCCCCCAATAGTCATGTATGGTGACAATGTTGGGGGCTGAGCACTGTTCTGGATTCTGGGGACTTAGTAACCAAGGTTCAGAAAAAATTTCTGATCTAGAAGTGCTTATGTTAGGATTTATGAGGGTGAGCATTCAGGGAAGGAAGCAGTAAGTGTGAAATCCCTGAGGTATGAGTATGTCTATATCACCAACGAAAACACAGATAAGAGGAAATAAAGAAAGCTGATGTCGGGGATAAAACACAAGACACAGGGGATAAGGAGTCACACACACACAAGCACCACCATAGGGATGTTAAAGAACTATCTTCTGAACAAGAACTGGAGAAGACTTTGGGAAGTGAGGCATCCAAGTATCATAATAAAAGAGTCAAGTGGCCCAATTATGGTAAGATAAGCAACATCCCTAAAGATGAAGTTGTGGAATCAAATAAGAAGGTATTGCAGTATTTGATGTAAAATGTGGTCATGACTATTGGTGGCAGTGGATGAGGTAGGAGATGTGATCACACTGGAAGATATTTTGAAAATTATAGGTATTGCTGAAGAATTGATGTGGGGAAGTCCTTCTGTATATGTGTTGTTTTTATTGATCAATGAATAAAGAAGCAATTTTGGCTTGTGATAGGGCACAATAAAGCTAGGTTGGGAAAACTAAACTGAATGCTGGGAGAAAGAAGGCAGAGTCAGTGAGAAGCCATGTAGCCTCACCAGACACAGACGCCAGACAGAACTTTACCTGGTAAGCCACAGCTACATGGTGGGTGATACACAGATTAATAGAAATGGGTTAGTTTAGGATGTAAGAGCTAGCCAATAAGAAGCTAGAGCTAATAGGCCAAGCAGTGATTTAATTAATACAGTCTCTGGGTGATTATTTAAAGCCTGGGCAGTCAGGAATGAAGAAGCAATCTTCCTACTACAAAGAATTGTTTGGGTAGAATATGGGATGGTGAGAAGAGGCCATGACAACGTGAAAATTTTGGGTATAACCATCCAGCATGATGGGACTGCCTTGCACTCAGACGATGAGTGGCAGATAGGAACAAATATTACAAGTTCAGTGTTGGAAAGAGTAAACTGGAGATATCTAGAAGGTTTATTATAAAAATACAGAATTCAGTGACATTGCCATGTACTGAAATAGAACTTGAAGTTTACAGTCCTTTGTGAATCATTTCTAGAGGTAGAGAACCAACTTATGAGTCAAATCAAATAGCAATAATATTTAAAAAGAAAAAGAGAAGTGGAAAGAAGTTAGGAAAAGAGTTTGAATAAAGACCCAGGAGTTCCATTTCCTGTCTTGATGATCCACTAATTTTCTGCCTGAAAATGAAAAGGTCAGATCTTCAATTTTCTTTATTTTGAGGACAAATGGGTGGGACAGGACAGCATCTATGTTTCTTCTCATCTTTAAATTAAATGTGGCCACAGTTCTTATACACGACTATAACCAAAAGATGGGCATTGGTTATAGCTGTTAATGTACTGTGCCTGCCTCACATACATGAAGATCCCTGATACCACACACATACACACACAGAGGAAAAAGACATTCATGACCATTAGCTGAAAGTGAAGGTGGCAGTGATGAGCAAGCACTCAGGTTCAACATTAGTACCAAAATATGAAAAAATATGACAGGACCAATTACAATAAAATATATTTTTAAAAACAAAATGTATAGTAATAAAAATATAAATGTAGAATAGTTATAAGAGAATCTACATGGGAAAGGAAGACTCATTTTAGGGGTGTCCTAAACTTAATTATTGATATTAGTGTTTTTTATTTGCTTATGTATTGGGCATCATTTTTGTCTGTTTTTAGTAGGGCCACACAAAGAAATTATGGGTTATAAAAAGCATTTGTCATATCTGGGAGAGCTCTGCTGCTGACCTCATTCAGCATACAGCTTTTTGATTAAAGTGGATCAACAGAGTTGTCATATCTGAATCAGAACTGGTGAGAGAGCTTAATGATGAGCAACTGGATGAGAACTCTGCTCTCGTTCTACAGAAAACTACCACTGTAGCATATCCAGGGTTGGCATATGCCGGATAAGTCCATGTGGGCACCATTGATTTTAAACTGCTTAGGATCATAGTTTCGGGAAGAGTGCTTATTTGTATACCTAACATATGGTGTTGATGTTGCATTGAAATTGTTGCGCTTTAATGATTGGATCAATGGTAACAAAGTAGTTGAATAAAAAAGAAATGATTAGAATTTATACATGAAGGTAGGTTTTGATTTTTAAGACCAAATATAAAAATTACAACAAACAAAATCAAACACGCACGTGTGGATCTCCTTTAAGGGCCCTAGGTCTTATCTATATCAGAAGACTGCAAGCTGAGAGAGAAAAAGATGTGAGCAGTAAATCCTAGCTATTGAACACTGCCTTCCATTCTTCCTCCCTCTTACCTTTCTACAGAAAGAGAATGAGACTTGGTTTAATGAATGAAAACACTCTACCTCAACCCAGACTGAAAGCACACTAGGATGGCTGGTGGGGTCAACGGTTACTAAGGAAGGCAAACAGAGGGTCTTTACTTAGCCATAGGGACTTCTCCTCCAAAGATCATGCATGGCAAGACAGGTGCAGTGAACATTACAGCAGATGCTTTGACTGGGATAAACAGGAACGAATGGGAAAGTGACATAGCCCATGGATATTGAAGAAATTGTCCTGTTATTTTTGTTTACTTATTTAGGCTTCTGTTGAATCCTAGATGGGTGATCAAGCTCCTCTCTCCCCAGACCACCGCACAGACTCTTTGAGAACAGTAAGGCTTGCTACTTTGCAAATGAGAAGGGAGAAATAAGGTTGTGGTTTAACACAATTGGTATTCTGATTTAGGGAATATAGTCATAGGTTGTTAGTACTTCCATCTTCAATATAACAAAACTGCCACCCATATATTGACACTGGTTGGACAAAGTCTTCACATAGTAATAAAACTGAGCTACACTACAAGAAGGTTTGTATTTTAATGCTAATGGAGATGGGGAAAGAAATTTAGGAGAGTCTAGAGACAAATATTGACAGTACCTATACTGAAGGAATTGCCTTGATATGTGACATGTTAAGTCCAGATGGGAATTTGCATGTCTCCTCCTTCATTCTGAAGTTCTTATAGATGTCATGTGATAGATGTCATGTCACAGCATTGATGGTGAAGATCTAGCTGACTGTAAATGGGTACAGACAGGATGGCACTTCCCCTCTCTGGCATGCAAGTCATTGTTCTGTTTACCTAGGGTCTTTCTCAACAGCTATTTCTTAGAACATCTCAATGCAATGCAGCTGGCTCATAGACCAGCCCATCTGCTCCAGCCTTCTGGCACTAATAGAATGCCATTACTTACAGTCATGGTCAGAAGAATCTGCAGGGTGGTAAATTGGAATGCCACTCTGTGAATTCTCCGTAAATGTTCCTTTCCCTATATCTCTCTTGGGAGTGCTACAAAACTTTCAAGGCTATAAATATAGCAACACTGGGTAGGCTGTTCGCTACTAAAATGGAAGCACTTGGCCATGGAGAACTGGAGCATTGTCACCTGGCCATTTAACACTGCTGCGAGCAAGTGCTATAGCTTTCCTGTATGCTACAGTGATGGTTTTTGGAAACAAAAACAGGAAAACTAAAACAAGAGAAACACTGTTTGGGAGGGTGCACCCGAGCCATCCCTTACCATGCGTCATAGTGGGATCCCAATCATGAATTTTAGTATGTACTTTTTATTAGACAACATGCAGGGCAAAACTTCAGAGGGTCAGCCCTTATCTTATCTCAGTCCAAACGTAAGAGACTTGAGTGATGGTCTTTTTGTTTGTTAACTTGACTTCATCTGGAATTGTAACAAGGCTTTAATAGGTACCCAGACCTTAGTACAACTGACTCCATTATGGGAGCGCCATTTAGGTTGTAAAACTCAGCACGTAGACAGCACACCTGCCAAAAATGAAAGCAGAGACCTAATCCATCAAAGTCCATAGTTCTGTGAAAGTCTTTAAATGTACTAACCTTGCCTTTTGGGCTGCCATAATTCTGCTTCTGGCTAACTGTTCCTGTTAACTGAAGTATGTCAACGCACAGCATGGTTTTTATACTTAAAAGTTCTCCCCGAGCAAGTCTTGGGCTACAATGGGATCCCGAATACCCAGTGTACTCACCAGCCAGCTAATAAAGACTTTCTCTTGGCTTAAACCCATGTCTGAGTAGTCGTCCCTAGTGACAGGATAAACTACAATCCAGAGCTGGAGGGCACACCTGAGCGAGATGCTTCTGCTTGGTTTAAAGGGGACGAATCCACACCTAGTTCTGATCTGAGTCAGGGAGTCACAAGGTTTGGATCTGGATCTTGAGGTGAGAAGATACACTTTTAATCCAAACCACACCTTCTGCTGGATGCCTATATAAAGACATAGAAGGAAGCTTTTGCTCTTTGCCTGCTTGCTCTCATCTTGCTAGCAAGTTCATTCTTTCACTGGCATTAGAACCCACTTCTTTGGGATCTTTGGGATTCCAGCATCTACTGAAGACCAACTAGAGACATCCAGTGCTGTGGACTGAGTGACTTCTGGATTCTAGGACTTTCTCTTTATAATTTGCCACTGTTGGATTAGTTGGACCATAACCTGCTAGTGATTCTTATAAGTCCCCTTTCTATGTATACAGAAAGATATTCAATCTATATGTTCCGCTACTCTAGAGAGTCCTGACTAATAAACATGCTATATCCATTATATCTATTTATACTTTCAGTTAAACAATCTAGATTGCATTAGTATTTTATTTACTTGCCTTGGGTCAGAGATGCTGATTTTCTTATGATCAGTGATGGTATGTATCACTTCAGAAATAACTTGTCAGATTTTGATAGGTAACATACTTGCCTATCTTTTTTTGTTGGGTTACCTTTAACTAACGATCCACCTAAGGACCCTTGTTCTCCAACCTTTCTTTCTGCCATGACACATCTGCCCTGTCATTCATTCCTTCTTCCGTGATTAAGAGTGTAAGTTTAGGAACTTTCAAAACAGATGCACCCATCCTTCACTGTCTCCACAAAGAGCTGAGAAAGCAGGTGTGCAGCTGCCTTTTCAGATAACTGACTCTGAGAGAATACACTGGAAGTCAGCATGAGAAAAAACAGAACTCTGTACAATTCAGAGACCCAGGACCACAGCGCAGAAACCAGGGAAGAGAAAGTTCCCCTTCTGCCTGGGTGATGGTGAAGTAGCATCCCAGTAAAGTTGTCAGTCTGATGTTGTCAGTTCTTTTGACTACTGGGGAGTTCTGTGATCTTCAGAGATTTGTTGTCCACATGAGGGAACTGGAATCTGCACAATAGCTTACATTTGAAAACTGATCACGTATCATCTCCTAATGAACAATGGGCCTTGGATGCTAAATCCAGGAGCCAGCCTCAGAAAGTAGCGATTGCATGAATTTGGATTGCTCTAGAGGGTGAGAAGTCCTTCATTTTCCCATCTCTCTGGGGGCTTGATGGAAACCTAACCTGATGAATCTAATATATCCTAACAGATTGAATCTGACCCAAAATCATTAGATGCCCTGCACTGTAATACAAGGGGGTTGTGACACAGGCAGAAAAAGATTGCATAAAGCCTTCAAGACCCAGAATGTCAGGTGGGGCGCTCTCCCTCTGAGACCAGTGTTGTGGGGGAAAGTCTGTGATTCCAGTGAAGCCATCTAACAGAAGCATGCTGAGGCAGACTTGAGCAGTATTCCTCTTCAAGGAACAGGTTAAAGAGATCTGGAGAGATTTCTCCCAGCTCAAGGCTTGGCTCTTTTGACCTTGTTCCTTGTTAAGTACTTCATATGAACAATAGGGTGAGAAAAATCCCTGGGTGTGCTTAGCTAGAGGAGGCTGAGAGTAACTGTGGCTTTCCTTAGATGTGTCCAGTTCCTACTGAAAGCCTGAGTAGGAGGGACAGATAAAAAACAACTGTTACCAGTCACTACCATATCCATGGGTGTGAACATCTTGGGGTCCCCGAGATCCTGCTCCTAGGTTGGTACTCACAATAGCAGCAGGACAGGCTAGGATCCTCTTCACATGCACTACTCTGACCACACACTGTGGTTCCCATCACCACCTTATGATAAGCACCTGGGTCTGTACCCTATTGTCTCATAAGAAGAAAAGCTCTTCGGGCCTTCTGTTCCTACCGATTTAACCAGTGCCAGATATACTAAGAAGCAACAGAATCAACATCAACAGCGCCCTGGACTCCCTCTCTTTCCAAATAGGGAACCATCATGGGAGGAAGGAGGTAGTGAGCGACCAACTGCTTCTCTGTCTCTACCCTATCTTCTGGAAGTGCTAGAACCTTCCCACGTCTGTGCAGTCTGCAGAGAGTGTGAGTCTCTCCAATTCCAACATAATACACACTATGTCCAGAGCCAAAAAAAAAAAAAAAAAAGAAGCTACGAGCAAACCCTACTTTTGCTTCTATGTGAAAACATAGCCAACTTTGCATTATAAACCTACCCTCTGAAGACACAGCCTCAGAAAAAAAAAAAAAAAACATTTCCTGTAGTTGTAGAGATAGCTGACTCAAGAGCTACAGATATTTTAGTGTGGGAGCATGAGGAATACCGCCAGACAAGGTGCCTGGCGGCTCCAAGAGAACACTACTGCCCTCTCACAACAGATCCCAAAGCAACTCAAATGGATCCAATGCCTGGTGCACTATTTAGCAAGGAGTATAAAGAAGCTCAATGAACTTTAACAAAATACAGACACACAGTTAAATGATATCAAAAGCCATGTGGAGTATGACCAGGAAACTCAGCGAAGAGACAGAATTTTGAAAAGGAACCAAACATAAATCTGGAAAATGAAGAGCTCAGTAAAGTTTGAAATAATTCAGTTGAAAACCTTCCACAACAGAGAGATACAGCATAAGAAACAATACCTGATGTTGAAGACATTTTTTTTGAGATATCTTATTAATTTATTTTTAAAGGAAAAAGGAGAAAGAAGAGCTAGGCCACCATCTGAAATCTTTGAGGCATCATTAAAGGAATAAACATCTGTAGAACTGTACTTTGCCAAAGGTGTGAAGATAAAGGTTAAAGGCACAGGAATGTCACTCAATGAAAAAAATTAGAAAACTTCTCTAATATAAGGAAATGTGTGGGTATACAAGAGTTATGGAACCCATGGAAGGTACAATGGGTTCAGCCACCTTAATCTGCTCCTGTCACATTTTCTCCACCCAGATCAGTGCTTCTGAATGGTCCTAATGCTGCCACCCTCTAATACAGTTCCTCATGTTGTGGTGAGCCCCAGCTATACAGTTATTTTCATTGTTACTTCATAACTCTAATTTTCTTACTGTTATGAATATCTGATATGCAAGATATCTGATATACGACCCCTGTGAAAGGGTCTTCTGAGCCTCAAAGGGGTTGTGATCCACAGGTTGAGAAGTGCTGACCGTGATGGACTGGATCCCTTCTTAAACTGTGAAATGCCTTACAGAAGGAAGATTTTTTTTTTGTCTTATGTTCCCAGCTGTAGAGTCTATAACAGTGGGGAGGCTGGGAGCAGAGGGCTGAAGCAGGAAACGGAAAGATCACATCTTGAGCTACAAGGATGAAGCAGAGAGAGTGAGCTGGAAGTCAGAGGAGGCTATGAACTCCCAGTGCCTACAGCCAGAGACATACTTCCACTAGCAAGGATTTACCATCTCACTAAACAGCACCACCCATGGGTACCAAGTGTCCAAATACGTGAGTTTATGGAGGATTATTTCTCATTCAGACAACACACAAGAAATCAACCAATGGTATAAATAGATGCAGAAAAAAAATCATTTGATAAGATTCAGTGTTAATTCATAATAAAAAACCCTGCTTAAATCAGATTTAGGAGGATTATTTAGCAACACAAGTTTTATAAATTTGATACACAGAGATATATTTGCACAATTTATATATATGTAGATCCACAGCTATCATGTCAGTGAATTGGGAAAGTATAATAGCATTTTCTTTAAAATTGGGAACAAAACAAGGGTGCTACCTCTCATAGACTTTATCTAAATGTAACAGCAAATGAAGGTAAGTATAAATGCGAGTCTCATAGCTACAGTGTAGCCAACTGAAAAAGTAGAGAAGACCAAACGTAGGTTGTACTAATGAAAAGGAAACTATAAGAATGCATTTTGTATTTTAAAACAATCAATATATACAACATCAAGGCAGTCACAATTCTGGTATGAATTGGATCAGGAAGGCACGCATGAGGCCCCATCCCTAGCCAAGGATCTGTTGGCAATGATAGTAGCTTAGGGAGAAAAAGTCATTTTTCTGTAGGGTTGTGGCCACTGGTGGGTTGGTGATATTCCAGTGGATGGCCCTATAACCATGCACATATGGGCAGCACTAATTAGACACAGTGGGACAGAAAAAGGAAAAAAAGAGAGAAAAAAGAGGGCATGAAAGGAGAAAAAAGAGGGCATGAAAGGAGAAAAAAGAGAGAGAAAAAGAGGGCATGAGAGGGAGATATGCTGGGAATGTCTTAGAGGATTGAGGAGCGGGAAATAAGGGGATGAGTATGATCAAAGTGCATTGTATAAAGGTGTGAAATTATCCAAGAATAAATATATTTTTGAAAAATCAACATACAAAAAATCAGCAATTCTTATATACATCAACAATGAACTCGTGAAAGCTAATCCTGGTATAGTTACTAAGGCAAGACAGAAAGAATAAAACAATGTAGGAACAAACTTCAAGGGAGTGAAAAATCTCACCAATGAAAATTTCAGAACTTTGAAAGACATTGAAGAGGTTACCAAAAAGTGACCCATGCCATTTTCCTGTTCATGGATTAGAATTAATACTGTAAAATTGACCCCAAAGCAAACTATGTATTTAATATAATCCCCACCAAAATATCAGTGACACTTTTTGCAGATCTAGAAAAAAGAATCCTTAAATTCCAAAGCATAAAAGACCTCAAACAATCAAAAAACTCAGGACAGTAATAACAAAGCTAGAGGCATCACCAAACTCGATTTCCAGACATACAATGGAGCCACAAAACCAAAGCAACATGGGTACTGATATTAAAAAGAGACACATAGGCAGGGGGACAGGGGAGAGTCCTGTAAGTGAATCCACATACTCCTGTCAACTGATTCTCACAGAAGGCACCAAAACACACCCTGGAGAAAGGACAGCCTCCTCAACAAAGGGTGCTTGGAAAGAGGAATACCCATATGCCAAAGACTCAAACTTGGCCCTGTTGTTCTATCTGGACCAAAGTGGATCAAAGACCTAAAATAACTCTGAAAGATCTGGACCTACCTGAATAAAACATGAGGGGAAACATTCCAAGTTACTATACCAACAACGATTATCTGTTTGTGACTCTCACAGTCCAGGAGACAAAAGCAGAACTTGAAAAATGAGCCAGGTCTAACATAACGGATCTTGAATAGCAAAGGAAGCAACAGAGTGGAGACAGCCTACAGAACGGGAGAATATATTTGCCAGCTATTCATTTTACAGTGGATTAATACCCAGAATACACAAAGCACTGAAAAGCGCATCAATAAAAAATAACCAATTAAAAATGGACAAAATGACCTAAGTAGGTATTTTTAAAAAGAAGCAAAAAACATGTTCACTAAATAAATGGGAAAAAAAATTCACTATCATTAGTCACCAGGCAAAGGCAAATCAAAGCAACAATAGCATGCCACCTCACTGCAGCTAGAATGGCTGTTATAAATAAAATGAGATACAATAAAAAGCTCAGAAAAGTCACAAATGCTTAAGGAGGTGGAGAAAAGTAGATTGTGTATTCTGTTGGGGGCAATGGAAATTAACTCTGCCATTTAAGTATGCCCCATAGAGAATAATATGGAGAATCTTTAGCAAACCAAAAATAGAAATACCTTATGATCCTCTCTATTACACCCTTGAGCATATATCCAAAGGAAATAAAAGGAGCATACCAACGAGTACCTGCACGCTGATATGTATTGCGGCTGTTCACACTAGATGGCTAAAATCTGGAATCATCTTAGGTGCTCATCAGCAGACGGGAGGAAGGGAAATAGAGTATACACATGTAAGGGAGTGTTATCCAATCATAAAGAGAAATGGGTAGAACTGAAGACCACCAGGTAAATGAAATAAGTCAAATAGAAAGAATACCACATGCTGTTTTTTTTTTATATAAGCAGAAGTTTAAAAAATAGCTTGAAAATAGAACTATGATTATGGGGGACTGGGAGTGGGAGAAGATGTGAGCACAAGGGTCGTTAGGGAGGATCTGCACACTGAGTGCATGAAAAGTAATGTCACATGGAAGCTCATTACTATGTACGCATCGTGTGCTAATAAAAGGAAATCTAAACTCTATATTTTACTTTATAACCACAGTGAAGCCAAATAATTTATCAGAACATTAAAACTTAGAAACAGCATTTGTATAATAAGGACTATAATCAGATATTAAAATATTCCACTCATGCTTTATTCATCAACGTGCAGATCACATTTCCTAAGCAGCCAATTACCATTTTAGCCAGTGGGAAGCCAGGAAGGCCAGTGCCACTCCGGAGGGGGCGGAGAGGTTGTTCAGCTGAGCTTCTCAACCTTAGCTGCATAAGGAAAATACCTAGGGAGATTTAAAACATGTTGATGCTTGCTCCATCTCGAGCCTCAAACTTAATTTATCTGCTGCATGGCCTGGTGGTGGGAGTCTTGCAATCCCACTAGGTGATTCTCATTTATAATCAAACAGGAAATTGTCTGGTTAGAAAGGAACAGTAAACAGAACATTCACTCCTATGCTTGCAATGATGGAGAGGGAACAGGATGAGAGGTAGGAGGCCTAGGGGGAGTAAGAAGGGAAAGAGGTATACAGGGAGAAAGAAAGGTAAGCTCATGATTGGCATGAGACGTTTTTCCTTGTTTTTACTCAGGATTTAGTACATGCATGCTATTTAGGACTGAGGTAGAGGTAAGAGCCAGTGGCTAGATGCTTTGCTCTTCAGGTTGAACCCCAATTTCAGTCTCTGAGTTTCTATTATGATTCATTTGGTGCCCAACATGGGGCCTACATCCAAGCTCACCCCCTACACCCAAGCTCACCCCCAACACCCAAACTGTGCAACCAAGGTCATCCCAGACACCGAAACTTAGCTCCTACACCCATCACCCCGCCCCCACCATGCATCCAAGCTCAGAAAAGTGGCCATGACCAAAGACCAGATTGAGTTCCCAAGAACTTCTTATATGTGTCAATGGCCAGAATGTGTTCATTTGCCCCAGCCAGAGACCCAGGTTTTAGCTGATGATGCTACCTGGAGCATTTGCCTGAGCAGTCCTAAACAAGATTATTATGTAATGCTGTGTAGACTTCATTTGCTACATCTCCATAGTACATGATTCATGTAAAGTATGGCCTCTGGAGTTGTGAGATGTGAAACCCTAATCCTAAGAGGACAGGATGAACCTCTTCTAGAAACTATTGCTCCACTTGTTCCAGGTTGCCCTTCTTACAGTCTGTTCCCAGAGCAGGCATTAAGACAGAGCTGATCTTGGTTTAGTTTTCTTCAAAGCTCTCCAGTGCTTTACCTTCAAAACCTTCTTACTTTGCCTGCCTTCCAGCTTCTCTTCCCTGCCTCCTTCCCTCAGGAGTAGTACTTGCAGGGTGTGCTGATGGTTCCCCTGTCTATTCCAATCCCCGTTTCTTTGTCACTCACACAGGCATGCCTCTTAATAAGTGCACTGTCCCCCCAGGTCTCTCTCATTTCAGTATCTTTTGGTGGAGTCTGGATGAAAACCATCCCAGAACAAACAGCACAGCAGAGAAGCCCCAGGACCTCTCAGTACTCAGCCTCTGGTCTAGATTTTGACAACCGACACACTGCAGCTACCGCACAGACATCAGGCAGAAGCCAGCATCAGCTCAAAAAGCATTGTCACCTGGCTCATTCCAGGAACACCCTGATTGTTCTGGCTTCCCAGCTCTGACCATGTGCAGCTCTGGTTTCTATCGCACCCTGCTGTTGCAATCTGACAACCTTCAGATTGCTAGTATTTGTTCTCACAGCCTCATTGACGAGCAGGGAGAGAGCTGCCAGAATCTGGATGAGGACTCACCTGGTCAGATCCCCAGTTCATAGCCCTACTGATGGCCCCAAATATCTCTGCTCCATCAACACAGTTCCAGCACAAGTTGACACAAAACATTTGGTTTTTCTCTTAGGGCATGATATTCCCTCCTGAGCTTGCTAGGTTTCCTTTACCGAGGAATTCTTGCCTTCATAGCCTTCCAAATGTTAAAAAGGCACTAGTTTCTTTTTGAAAGGAAATAGTGTCTGTGGAAAGATCTTGGTTTCACAAAGACCATTTGGGATGTGTTGAGAGCGAATAGTTGCTGGCTCTGGGATTCTGAGTCTGTGTCCCTCATCAGACTGCTTTTATTCCATTTCTGAACAGTAATCATAAAGCATCCAGTTTCATAAGACCCTAAAATATGATTGGGGGAAGTGACTGCCAGCGGATTCTAAGTCTGTCTCCCATGAGGAATGGAGCTGATGGTGTATCCTCAAAGGATTCTTATACCTTCAAGGCCTCAGGGAATGTATCTCACGCACATCTTGGGGACCTGGAGATGAGCTGTGTTGGAAGACTTTCTTGTAGCTGAATGCAAAATCCACACTGAAGAAGGCAAAATTCAAAGCAGTTTAAAATAGTAAGACTTTGATATTCGCATGCTGCTTTCTATAATTATTGTCGTGCCAGCATGGCTGGCGCAAAGTACCAACTCTAAAGGGAAAATAAGATGGTATGATAAGACAAAATACCATTCTTTTATATTCTTTGGCCACTGTGGCTATGATCACTGGCACATATTGAGATAAAAAAGTAGCATCTATAGAATTTTGTACCCAGAACAAAAAGCCACAAAACACTGATATCTCTGGCCAACGGCCTTTCAAAGTTAACTTTCTACAGTTAGGCTATACGGTGCTGGCCGATTGATCCAAACATACCAGTGCCAACATAACAAGCCCACCTAGTTCTCCCCTTGCCTTCCTCCCTTCTGCCTTTTTCTAAAATGTGATTTTTATGACTAGTGTTACTATAAATAATGATGCTGAAGATAGCAATAATTAAGAAGATTATGAGGAAGCAAGATGTTTAAGTCTATCATTTAAAATCAAGAACATGGGAATAAAACTTACTTCCTCTCACTTGAACCCATCAGGAATGACATGGGAATATTAGAATTCCTATTGTCTGTCTTCCCTCAACAGTTTCTTCCAGGCAACCTATTGGTCAGGATCTAAGTTTCTGCTTGCCCTCAACTGGAGCTTCAGAGAACATGGATATTTTGGAGATGCTGATGGGTGGTAGAAAGAATGACAGAGATTTGGTACAGAGGTTTTTCTGTCTGTGCTCTCTTGCACACAATGATTCCAACAGCCACATCTGGAGGATTTCTGGTAGACAAAAAGAGCCCCTACAGAGGATGACAAGCAAGTGCAGAATTAAGGATAGCTCTTAAATCGCGAAGCTGACAAGTAGCTGAGTTTCTGCTCATGTATGCTATTTTGCTGGGTTTCTCTAGAAGTGTTGACTGCCATTGCCATGGTCATATGACACATGCCGTGGCATTTACTTCTTGGAACCTAAGCACGAATAACCAGTGGGAGCACGTGAATGTGCCTCCGTAAATGTGCAAGTTCCTAGGTTTGCAGATCCTCGTCTGGGCCATATTTTGAGCTTCCTGTCATTTCTAGTTATTTCTATATGCAGACAGAAGCAGCTACAACAAACAGACATAGCCCAGACATAGCCCATCTTCCAGAGGTCAAACGGTGGAGGGACTTTAGTTGATGGGCTGCATTTCTTCAATGAGATCTCGTGATCAAAGACATCAGCAGCTAGAGGACAACTCCCAGGCTTCCAGCTCGGGACCATTTAGAAGATAATAGTGGGCAGACTGTCTCTGCAGTGCCCTCATCATCCCTCGTGGTACTTGCCAGGACTAGGAGAAGATTGGCTGAGCAATTAGGGCCAGGCAGTAGGTAGCCTTTGACCCAGTGTTCCTGTAGTTGGTCCATTCCTCATTGTTTAAACAAATAAGTGAGTTTGTGTCTTGGCTTGGGGTATGGGTATCTATGTAGAACCGTGATAACCACATTAAGGAGCACTGAATGAGCATTTTCCGTGTGTCTGACATTACTGCTAGAGCTTTATACATATCGCATCATACAATCCCTATAACCAACATATGTTTGCCTATGTGTACAGCTTTGTAGGAGAAGTGAGCAAATCTGGCTAGGAAAAAGTACACAGTCAAGAAAAGAAAGCTGGAAGACCATGCAACATCAGACCTGTGTGGAATAAGCAGAAACGTGTTGAGTGGTTGACAAGACGATTTTTTTTCAGGGACTTTGGCCACGTGTCCAGGTTTGTTTTAGTTTCCTCTGTACAGAAGAACTGGGGTGAATCAGCAGATGATTCAGGAAAGAAGCCGAGTTTCCCCATAAATATTAAGAATCCTCTGAGGATAGGGGACCTGCTCCGAAAGGCAATGAGTTCTTCACTGCACACTTCCTTTGGCAGGTGGGTTTCAGCAGTAAGGAAGTCTGAAAGGAAAATCATAGGACCTAGAGCGTCAGAGGGTGTGGCGCGGCACTAGGCAGTGCTACTCTGAAAAGAGCAAAATTAAAATGCCATATTTTATCCTACCAGGCACTTAGAGTCACACGCAAGAGAGAGACAGGAAAATGTTGAACCAAGGGAGAAAGAATGTGGAAAGTTAGACATTGTGCTTCGGGTCCTCATTCCACTAGTGCAGCTGGATGACCCTGGCTAAGTCCCTTTTACTTTTGAACACCCAACGTTTTGGACTCTTACAGTAGAGAAAGCATTTGAGAAAATTTCAAAATGTAAGTAACTGGTCTCAAAAGTTCTCAGATGAAGCACAGCTGTTTGGAAAAAAAATGGAACAAACCAGTTCCCGGCATGGTGGCAATGGGCACACTGTCCTGTGAGCTCTGAAGAGATAGATCCTTTCTGTATATTTTGGGGACACTGTCACACCCACGAGGTAATCACCCCTCTGCACCGCTGTTGCTATCAAGCGAAGGCTGTGTGAGCAGTGTCTTTTCTGCTCTTGGAGGTACTGATCCTCTCACGACCCTTCATGTTTCTGTGACTCAGAACGGGCATGCCTCTCTAGCTGAGACAGTCTAGCGACGACGGTGCAGCCTCGTCGTTCCCTGTTATCAATCATCCTCTAATGCAAAACAAACATTTATGAAAAGCGGCTCTAAAAGATTACATTTTTACTTGTCATACCCGCTGACAACATCCATCCTGGGTTCATCCGTCTGCAAGTCAATTTTTGCTTCAAACACTGTCATATTTTGTAGATAACAATAAATTAATCTCTAAGTCTTAGGCATCTGCCTGGCAAGCCAACTTCCCATCACGCTACCTAGCCATATTCCTGTTTTACAACTGAGATCTCCTCAGTTCTGATTGTGAGGTCCTCTTCAGCTGGAGTATAGGCAGCTGCAATGTCTTCAAAGTTGACGCCCTTCTAGGAACTGATTAGCCGTACCCAGGACAACAAAAGGCATTCGAATCAAGCTTTGTGTCTTATCGCTGGAGATGCTAAGCTTTTTTTTACAAAGGAAATTCTCTCTTTCTCTGCCCCCCCCCACGCCCCCAGTCTCAGGAGTGGGAAACTAGATGTGGGAACACTGTCATCTTACCCAACACCTGAGCTCTAGTGAGTGGGGAAAATACATATTACCAGTGGCTCCCAGTGAGGCCAGGCCTCTCCGGCATCCTACACGCTTTGTGCGCTCCAGAGACTTAAGCTCAGCGCCGCTTCATTTTTAATGAAAGCAGAGTTTAATTTTGTCTCAAACACTTGCGTTCTCCCACAGATGGGAACAAAGAGGGCTAAGGACTATGGGATCAACCCTGCAATACATATGGTTATTCAAAATTTAAGGGTCACCACCACTCAAAGGTAGGGTGCAGACTGTATCGCCGTTAATTAATTTAGCCCTTCATTATCAACTGCTCGGAAGCACAAAGGAAACTTACCAGCTCCTTCCCAACAACCAAGGATGCAAAAAACAAAGTGAATGAAAGGTCTAAGAGACTTAGCAAACAAACTGTTGGCCATTTGGAAGTATTCTTAAGGCTCCCCGAAAAGCACCCCGTGATTGAAATCAATTAAAAGGAGCCAAAGGCCGACCTGCTCAAGAGAAAGCGCTTAAATATCCCACCTACTCAATAAAGGTCCTAAGATCCCCAAAGCCCCCGGAGGCCTCATGAATAAACTGAGAATTTTAAAATTTTAAAATGCCCGAAGAAGGGGAGGTGTGAGGACAAGAGAGAGGTCTCTGCTTCTACATAATAGCAGCTCCCCTGTGGGTTAGGCACAGCCTTCAGGATTTGCTTTTCAAGCTCTTTATTGAAATTGCTTGGGTCTTTTAACAGATCTCCTGTGAGGACTGAAGGGCCTTAAGCTAATTACGCTTGGCCGAGATATGCTTGATGCGATGGGAAAAACAGAAAGCTTTTGAAAGGGTGGAAAAATCTCTCTCCATCTGTTGGTGGTCTCACTGAAAGAATACTAGGGGAGAAGCAGGGGTGGGCAGCCAGCAAGAGTGGGGAGGCAGAGGACTTCTTTAATTATGGGGTCAATGAGACCATTACTGCTTGGAACGTTGGAAAAGGGCAGCCAAAAACAAGCTTGGGGGGCTGGGCAGCAACAGCAGCAGTGCCTCGCTGAGTAAGCAAGGCCGAAGATGGGAGCTGGAAAGAGCAGGCAGAATTTGGTAGGCTTGGAGGGAAAAGAAAAAATCATTGTAAGTTGGAAAACACAGTTGGTCTGAAGAAAGGAAGAAGGCTCTTAAGTTGAAAGTCGGGTTCCACCACAAAGTCTTTCCTCCTTGGTTATCTTTGGTTTTCCAAGGTGGTTGCAGATGGAGCCCCAGTGACGCAGTTCTCTCCCATGGCACTGAGACAGTTGCTTCTGTTATCCTTGGCAGTGCAGGTGAACAGGCTGCGTTTGGCTTGCAAATCAATGCCCCAGGTGTTGACTCAATATGGCAAACAGCTTATGTGTGTCGTTCTAAAACTAGCTTCGGGTTTTGTGGGGTTTTTTTTTCTTTTTCTTTTTAAAAATAACTAATCCCCTCGAAATTCAACTGAGAAATTGTTTGATTTTTTTTTTTTTGGAAGACAAACTGACTCAGGCTTCAGTCTAAGCTGCTCCTTATTTTTACTCTGTTATAGGATAACTCCCGCAAGTTGAATGACTTAGGTCCCAAATCTTATTTTTTTTTCAGCATTTGTAAATGAAACACCACTTTTGCTCTCGTGACTCCTATGTCTGGGTGAGCGAAATTACCCAAATGAAGGGAATTTCCCCAATTTTCTCTCCTATTGCTTATTCTCTGTGCAGTAAGGTCTGGGAAGAAGGACTTTGGTGTTAACAGGCTTTCTGAACACTAAGCTCGCCTGTGTATGGAGGGCTGCAAATAATCGGGGCCCTTCTTCCTGTGTCCACGCTCAGGATTGTGGGATGGCCCTGTGTTTCTCTATGGTTGTCTGATGGTGTAGAAGGATTGCACTTGGCGACAGAGGAAACCCGTGGAACAGAAGCTTCAGAGCTACTGCCTCTGGTGGACACTGGTCTTGTGTTTATTCTTAAGTCCTGATGAGAAAGGAGAAATTTGGAAGGGAGATGCTTTTGTTGCTTCCCTGATGGTGGATCAGACTGTAAACTTTTTCTCAGTTACATCAGAGGAATGGATTTAGGGGAAAAAATTCTGCCAGGCCAAGAATGACTAGGGACCTCATACCAACCTTCTATCTACCGCTCCCTCTACATCCCCAGAAAAGATTACTTTTTTCTTCCAAAACTTGGGGTTTTTGGCGCACGCCTTTAATCCCAGCACTTGGGAGGCAGAGGCAGGCGAATCTCTCTGAGTTCGAGACCAGCCTGGTCTACAAGAGCTAGTTCCAGGACAGGCTCCAAAACCACAGAGAAACCCTGTCTCAAAAAACCAAAACAAACAAACAAACAAACAAACAAACAAAACCAAAAAAACTGTCTTGTAACAGAGTGGAGATAACCAGGGACCCGGGTCCTCTGGCACTCAAAGAAAGGCCTAGTTGGCCTGTCTCAGGGTTAAATTTACACATGTTCTAGGCCTTTGTCTCGTGATTTTTCTCTAAAATTGTAAGAAGGCCCAAGGCGTTGAGAGAGTCAGGGCTGGAAATTAAATTGCATTTTACCTCTATAATTTCCACCTTTTAGTTTCTTTAAGATATGAGGGAACAAAGTGGTAAGTGGTTTAAGGACCAAAGTACCTAGTAACACTCAAGTTTGGCCCTACCTGCAGGTCCTGGGAGACCATAATGATGCTAACTAAGCTTCTCCAGCCACAGTGCCTGGTGCAAGTCAGCTGGTTTGGATGATGCGAGCAGCTTTACCACTTATATGGATGTAGTCCCTGGACCAGCAGCGTTGGCATCACCAGGAATTTTGTTACAAACACACACTGTCTTCAGACCTGCTGACTCAGTAACTAGCGGGCTAAATCCCAGCAGCTCCTGGCTAATACTTCAGGTGATCTGGCTCAACTCCATCAGAAGCTCTCCTCCTCAAGGTGGGGATATACTCATGGGAAATGGGATTACTGTTGCCAGGAAAGTATGGCCCATGAGCCTCCTGACTCAGCTTTTCTCATCTTCTGTTTTTATGGTCTTGTCCTTAGGATACATAAATATAAGTTTCCTAGTAAAAATTAGGAAGTGCATGCCAGGTTTATATGGTCCAAGACTTAATGAAGTATGGTGACCTCTGAAACAAAACCGCAAGTCATGAGCCCAGAAGGAGTCTGCTTGGGATAGAGATCAGGAATTTGCACGCCTAGCAGGTTTCCAGACACAGCCGATACTGTTTTGCTGGTTCCGGAGTCGCATGATGAGAACTGCCATTGATGAGTCTGTTTCCATGTCTTTGATCTTTTTGTCTGTCTGTCCCTCTATTGGTCTTCTGCCAACTCCCGTCTGGATTCCTTGTACAAACGAGTGCTGGGCACATATTTGTGTGTGTGTTGAATGTCACTGGAAGCGCAGCTGTAGCGACTGAGGAGACCATTCTATGATTCCACCCTCTATCTTTGCTTCATTCAAAAATTTGTTCACCCACAACACAAGACAAGAAAGTTGAGAGAATATAAAATTGCTGGTTGTGTTTCCTTTTGTTATTGTTCTGGAATTTGGGACAAAATACTAGAGTAGCAGTGCTGATTCAAACAGTGGATGAGACCAGCAATTTCTCATATGATGGTGGTGTCTCAGTTGATGCCAAAGCCCACCAAGACCCACGGTATCAGAATCCTAAAGAGTTACTAGAACTATTTTTTTCTTTAAGTCAGGGTCTTAGTATGTGACTCTGGTTGACGTCTGGAACTGCTTTGTAGACTACACTAGTGAACTCACAGAGATCCACCTGCTTCTTCCTCCCAAATGCTGGGATTAAAGCCGTGTTTCACCACACCCAACCTTTAGGAACTATTCTTGTAAGTATATAACCCATGAACAGTTTAATTATGATTAATATTTAAGGGATAAACTAAATGTGACTAAATGTGAAAAAATATTCTTCAAAATGTGTATTAAAGAGAAAGATATACAAAGCTAAGTACAGTGGGGCCTACCTTTAATCCCACAGTCTGAGGCAGGAGGATCATTAGATAAGGCCATCTTAGACTACAGAGAGATGCTGTTTTAAGAAAAGAAAACCACATAGCTTTGCCCCCATTCTTTCTTATTTCTCAGCAGCTGTTTTTCAATGTAATTTCAATTAAAATTAGAGGAAATAAACTATAACAACTCAACAATATATTGGGTTGCATCTAAAACAAAACGGAAGTTCTCACAATAGCGTATTTATCATTAGAAACTGGACCGCTCACCTCAGCAGTAAAGCTTCACATTGAAATGAAGCAACCGCACACAGCCAACCCGAACCCTTTCCTATTCTTAAAAGATGTATGTACCTCCCTTTTTTTTTTAAATCATCAAAGCAGATGTCATAAAACAAATGTAGTGAAACACTCAGGCGGCAAGATCTCTAATTGTTTCCATCTTGATTATAAAAACAAATTGAAAGGTAAATCCTCACGGTGGAATAGATGGAAAAAATAATTAACATTCAAAGAGCTCTGTATACCACCTGCTCTTTCCACGCTAAGCTGAAACGAAGGCACCTGACGTATAAGTGGCAATGGAAAGAAAGTGAGTTTCCTCCTAAAAGCGGAGAGGAAAGTCGCACTTACATTTGAATTTCAAATCAGGGTGCACCTTACGTACAATCAGTGGGGTTTGGCGGGTCCTGCATCTGACGAGCTAAGCGAAATCATTACCCCTAAAGCCACACGCAATAAACAGTCTATCCAAAATACACGGTGCAACATTTCTGGGTCCGTTTCTATCCTTAAAACAAACAGCTTCTATTTAAATAAACGTTGAACTTCTAACTCCAACCAACATCTGAGTTTAAGGTTAGCTTTTCTCAACCTGTGTACAGGTACGTATTAATTTAGGGTGGACAATGTCCTAGTATTTGTAACTAAAAGTGTGAACGACCGTTTATTCGTGCAGCCACGGAATTACAGTCTTGCCCACTTAACAGCAGAGAGTGACCTGCACTGGTTCTGTCGCTCTGACTGCTGGCCTCTCTGTCCCTGTGACTGGCTGAGGTCTTTAATCCACAGCTACAGTGAAAGTCTTACTTTTGTCAGGCTTAGAGAAAGTAAAACCAGTTCACTGGAAGTAGGCAGAATCTCCTTTATGTATGACTGCAGAAAAAAAGAAATACTCTTCAAAGGAAATTTAAGACATTATTCTGAGAGAGAACAAGACAGGGATTTTTTTTTTTTTTTGACTGACAAAGGCAGGTCAGAGAAAGACTTCAGAGCACAGCTGTAAGAGCATCTGACACCGCTGTGCCCAGAGATGCTTGAGGCCCGAAGCAGGCTGCTGTAGCGGGGAGCTGGGTATGAAGCCTGGCATCAGAAGGAGCCATTTTCTTCCACTCTACCGTTTTAGGGAGCGGTGTGGAAGGGGTAAATACTGCATGGCATTATGGGGCTAAGGCACGCACAGGGAGATAACTCAAGTGTATATACACTTGACAGTGTGAAGAAATACTTCATAATTCGGGGGCGCTTCTACCAAATTGCTTTGATACGAGGTTTTGAGTAATCTGGGCTATGTTCAAATGCTGCAAAAGGGGCCCTAGCAATTGGCTTTATTTATTTTATTTTTACTGGAAAGAGCCCGCCAGTAAATGTTTCAAGCTTTGCATTTTCCCATAAAACTTTATTTATGGAGCTTGAAATTTGAATTTCACATAATTATATATGAGTCCTATACAAAAGCCCAACCGAGTGCAATAAATGTGATAGTTTATGGTTTTTACTGACTGCAGTCTATAGTTTAACATGAAAAACAGAGAAATCAATGAAGGAAACCATCTGCCTGCTTTTGAGCTGCCAGCAAGTCTCCAGGTCAGACAGACTTTTTAGGACAGCTGAGGATTTCTTCCCTACATGCTCCTACTCCAGCCTTGAGAGCTCACCTCTGTTCTGACAACTTCATTCCACCACTCTTTCATGTGCTAAGAGAGACAGAGACCAATCTGATATTAAGTCAAAAATGGTCACATGAAACAAAGTCATTAAATGATCATTGGTAAGACATAACAATCATAAACATTTATGCACCTGACATCAGAGCATCGGCATATACAAGGCAAATACCAGCATAATTGAAATGTAAAAGAAACAGTAATATATTAACAATGAGGGGGGCACTGATACACCACTCTTAAAGCTGATGTTTGGATAAGGAGGAGATTATTTTAAAGATATATATAATGTGTACTTGTAGATGGTAGAGTATATAGCAAGAAATGGAAATTTGGTGGGGGCAAACAAGTTTTTGTTTGGGCTCCATCCTTTCTGCTCTGGAGAGGTCTGAAGTAGGCCCCTCAGTGACTTTGTCTCATTCAGGTCCAGTTGGAGCAGCTTGTTGGTTCCTGGCTGCTTAGCCCCAAAATAATCACACAGAAACTGTATTAATTAAATCAGTTCTTGACCAATTAGCTCTAGCTTCTTATTGGCTAACTCTTAAATCTTAATTTAACCAATTTCTATTAAACTGTGTGTCACCACAAAGTTGTGGCCTACCAGCAAAGTTTCAGCATGTCTGTCTCCGGTGGTGGCTCCATGGCTTCTCCCTGACTCTGCCTCCTTTCTCCCAGCATTAAGCTTAGTTTTCCTTGCCTAGTTCTGTTCCCCTATGGCTCTGCTATAGGTCCAAAGCAGTTCCTTTATTTATCAATGATAATCACAGCATACAGAGGAAAATTCCACATCACCTTCCCTTTTCTATTTAAATAAAAAGTAAAGTTTTAACTTTAACATAGTAAAATTACATAAAACAGTTACCAAGCAAGAATTACAGTTATATCTATTTTATCTTTTATCATAACTAAGGAAAACTGTGTTATTTTTATCTATTCTTCAATTTTATCAAAAAACTCCAAATGTTTATAATATTACCTAAGTAAACAGAAAGTACATTGTAAGCAACTTCCAAAACTCTAGAATTGACAGAGACATCTTGCTGCCAGGACAGTCACTCCAAGTTCTTCTGTATCATTGGGGCAGCCAGTCTTCACCCCACAGGCCCATTGTATACAGTAGACTTTTCCACAAGTGATAAATTTCAAAGACAGTTCCACCTATATTGGCAGTTTGTCAGCCACTTTCTTCTGTGCCCTGCAGAATGTCTAGCAGACTCTTTCATGAAGTAGGAACCTGAAGGACAGTCTCACCTTTAGATGAGTTCAGCAGTCATTTCTCTATGGTTCCTGCATGTCCAGTTCATCAAGCAGTCCAGGCAAGAGCGGTTACTTGCCTAAATGGCTAACCAACTCTGCAAGGAGCATCTTTGATGTCTATCTTCTTCTTGAAGCAATTGGTGCTGCCATAAGCACGTGTGTCTCACTTTCATAAAACCTTTTAAATGCCATATTCTGTAGTCTTTGAAAGATTTAAAGAATCCCTACCCATCTGAAACACATCTCTGTACATCTAGAAAAATCTAACTAACATGACTACAAGCTTGACTATATAGATGATTATCTATTAATCCATATTACCCAATTATACATTAAATTTTCAAATGAGCCTCATAAACACAATACCTTAATCAAGAGCAGAAATATACATATACACGGTATAATAAAATTTCCTTAAATTTATATCAATAAACCAAAATCCATACCAATGCAAATCTCTATAGCAGTAGCTACATAGTTTCTGGCACAAATTACACACTCAATCAGTACTGAGCAGGTGAATGAATTAGTAAGTGAGCAAATGCATGAATGAAACATGTATTTGTCCATTAGGGTTACCAAGAACCCAAGTCCTGGCATGAAGCTCCCACTAGTAAGTATTGGCTAGCAGGGAAAATGAGAACCTTACTTGGTTACTTTGCCTGTAATCAGGTTTTCCTTGTCTACTTTCTATGTGATTCCATTGAGAAATAAATATTGGGATTCACAATAAAAATCCTGTATTTTTATTTAACATCTCTTAAACACTGAATTTGACATTTTAATTGGTCAAGAAGTAATTATAGAATTAATTACATATGTGCCCAAACTACCAAAAAGCACAGAAAGAATTGTAATGGCTTGGCTCAAAGTCCCTGACCTTAGTAGTAAGATAGGGACAAAGTTGGTTAAAATGAACGGTTTACCACTGACACCTAAAGAGAAGCAAGGAAATTAGACTAGCTTTATGTAACAGCATCAAGTCTCAGGAGATTTAGAAGCCAATGAATTATAAGTTCCGTGTGAAACTCCCTTGAATTTTGAACCATTGAAGGTCTTATTGACACAGGAATATACCATGTGAAACAAATAGATATTGTTGGCTGATTACAAGTGACTCAGAAGACTCTAACCCGATGAAGCTCAAGCTGTATGTTATCTAACCTAAAATTTACTTGTGACACAGTCTCAAAGTGAATAGAATAAGCTTCCATGTCTTGTTTGGTCTTGAAGAATATTTTCAATAAATATTCAATAAAACCCTAAATAAGAAATTATTGTATCTTACATTAATTAATGAGATTTAATTTTTGTATAACAATACATCTTACATCCTAGGCTTCTTAGAAAAATATATATATGCTTATTGTATATATAGTATATGTACAGTGTAGCAATATGGTGGGCATGTGCCCAGGATAGAGTACAGTATATGGAAAAAACTATCCTTGGTTCAAAATGATAAGAGGGATGCTATAATCTCTGAAGTCTCTGAAAGCTATTGTCCTTTCCTAAAACAACCTATAACACTACCTCAGTTGCCGGAGACCAGCTTCGACAAGTAAACCACTTACTAAGGCAGGGACCTGGGAATTAGAAAAATAAGCAAAGAGAGTGAAAATAATAAAACAGGTAGGGATCTCCAGTGAATACTGAAATCACCCATTTAATTTTCCATATACTTTTATACCCCAATATAACAAGGGGGAAAGGCAAAAGACTGCTTTAACAAGATACAAAGGACAACTAGAACAGTTACTTGCTTCAATGCTTTGAGACATCAAGCTATTAATTCATGAAAAAACACTCTGTTGTTTAGTTAGTGAATCCACCCTAGACCAAGTATCCTGAAGGCAGCCACTCCCTATGTCAAACCTATGTCAAACCTAATTCAAAAGAAGGAGCAGAATTCTATGACCTTTGGTCAGGGTGGAGTTGGTCTACCTGTTTGGGCCTTCTTACTAAGTAACCTCACCCCAGGTCAGGCTGTGCAGCCACACTTGTTGTTCACAACCTTGAGCAAGCTGAAACTCTCTGACCTTCAGACAAGGTGGGAATAAGCTCACATTTTTGAGCCCCCACACTCAGTATTCTATCATGGTCTGGTTTACATGCCAAATAGGTAACAAGCATGAACTCAGTGAGGTGGATGAAAGGGTTAAAATGGCAATCTTAATTTTACATTCAGTATACTGTTTTTAAAAAATTGCCTAAGGTTTCACAGTGTCATCTCAGGGGGATGCTTAGCAGTTACCCAGTATTATTGTGGGATAATCCAATGTTAGACTCATGTGCTGGGTTACTGGGCTTTCTAAAGAATGGACTATTTTATGTATCTAGTAGAAGAAGTTTATGAATAGAAAACCTAACAATAAAGGTAGATTTTTCATCACAATGGCAATGACATCTCCACGGTGGAAGGAGTTGTCTTTCTTTGTCCTTTTTGACATTAACCTCCCTGAAAACTTCAGCACTCCTGAGTTGTGTTTGAAGGGGAATGTTCAGAATTCACAATCCCAAATGTCCTATTATATAACCACAATCCATACACATATCCATTTACCTGTATTTCATGACATAGGCTATACCAATTGTATTTTATAGATGCACAGCTCAAAAACTCTCCTGATATGTTTTTAATGTGATTCTGCTTCCGTTATTAACCAATGATTTAAATAAAATCCTTTGCAGGCATTTAATTTTGTCTGATGGTCATGATTTTATCTTCCTGGAAATTGCAATTCAGCCTTATAAAACATCCTGGGGAGTAATCTAAACACAGTGTCACCAAAGGCTAGTAATTTATGCTTGCTGTCTTTAGAGGAAGTTATTTTTATGGAATATTTAAGGATAATATATTATAAAATATTAGATTTAGTTGCAAATAAAAATTAATCTTTTCATTACTTGTGATAAGAACTCGGGTGCTTTATATACGGAGTTTCAGAATTCTAATATTTCAGAAAGGAACAAGCCTAACATTTGGAGTTAGAATTCTACTTAGGGATAGACCTTTTCAATTTTGAAAATAACTTTCATGAGTCTCATAGTTGTAGAAGTACATGCCTCAGGCCAACACCAGACTAACCTAGACATGAAACAAGTTCAACTGTTAATGAAGTACAGCAATTAGTAAAGGGAGTAAAGGGGAGGAGATAAAACAAGACAAAGAGGATGCAGAATGTCGCTGAATGCTGGAGGGTTCTTGGAGGAGTCTTCAGACAGGGAGCAGCGAGTAATCAATTGCAAGCCCTATGCTAGCACCTGCTTAAGCTTACACACATCTTTTGAGAGTGTGCTTCTTGAGGGATGAGGAATGTCCTAGGAGTGGAGTGTCTGCATGGGAGGTCCAGCGATCGCTGGAGACCCTGTGGTGAAGACCAAGGTAAAGCTGAAGTAAAAAGGTGTGAGTGTCGTGTCGCATGCTTGGGACCTGATATGAAAACAGTATCAGTCTGAAGTGTCAGTGACACAGAAAGGCATCATCAAATTCTTGTAACATGTAAAAAGAAAAGGTGATCACAACTGACTAGAAAGTTTGGACAGATTCTATGTTTTATGGAGACACATACTATATATATTATATACATATAATATATATATTTTATATATATATATCAATGCTTTTCTTGAGAATGAATAGATTTCCTATTCTGTGCATGTTTATTTAAATGTGAAACAAAATAATTTAACATTCTGAAAGCAACTTTAAAATAATATTAAATTAGAACTTAGGTTAAAACATTCTCATTTTATGTTCAATGTATTTAACACATACAGGGAATTCCATAGAACACTTCAGAATTTACATGGAGCCTACACAGGGACCAATCCTTTTCATGTAAAATTGATCTTAAAACAAAGCTGAGTTGAAAATTTCTGGCCGCAAAGGAAGATTAGAGAGAGATGGAAGAACAGAAGCAAGTCATTGTAATCAAAGTACCCCCGGGAAGCTGAGAACCACAGCCCTGCTCAGCTGAGTTCATTTGAAGAGAAGAAACACAGGGTGCCTGAAATGGGAAGTCCCAGGAAGTTAATCTATTATCCGAGATGCAAGATGCAACATAGAGATGGAAACCCAGGCCAGTTCTGAGCAGGATTTATTATTCAATTTTATGTAGTGTTTTTCACAAGTCAAAAGAAAACCCGAACGAGCTGGTTATCATTAGCACAGCATGGACTGGCTCTGGAACCCCCAGTGTTAGTTATCTCACATGAGGCTACATTGCAGGTCCAGGTGGTACTTTCCAAGGAAAGAGAACACAATATGGTCACCCATGTGGGAGTACCATCAATAATGGACAACATCAAGAGTGGAGAACTGGTGCCCTAAAGACAAGCTAAACCTCTAATGGGTCAGGATGGTAAGCAGCAGAAGAATAAGTGGCTGGCTTACTATATATTCACTGAAATATGCACCAGCGGCCAGAGGAGCGCCAGAAAGAACGTTGCTGTGCATGGAGAGAGAGAGAGAGAGAGAGAGAGAGAGAGAGAGAGAGAGAGAGAGAGAGAGAGAGAGAGAGAGAGAAAGAGGTGATGAAAAAGGATGGTTTTGAGCAGTTTGTATAAACCAAAGTTAAGCAGAATGGCATACTTCCTCACTTATTAATCTTCACGATAAGTTAGATTTCTAGTTCTTCATGGATGCTAATGTAAAATGTTATTATTCTGACCATCTCTATGAATGGCCTAGGAGGCTCTGTATTTTTACCAATGGAATAAAATAAGCAAAACTAGAGAAATCCCACCATTTCAGTGTTATCGGACATTTTCCATCAAGAATATGCCCTTCAAAGTTGGCCTTCTTTGAAAATTGAACAAATTGAAACCTTATAATTTTATCATTGAGTCTATGTCTCTGATTACTCCCTTAGAAATGCTTAGATGTCAAAAGATTTACCAGCAGTCACACAGGACACAAGACATGAACACATGACATGGCTCCTACATGTGCTTCATGGTCCTACTGGCCAGTTGAAAAGTGTGAACATTAAAACAAAAATTCATGCTCATCATGGGCTCACACACAGCATTTTGCCTGGATTCCTGTCCATATGCCTCTTTCTCCAAAAAGTCCCAAGGATATAGTACACTTGAAGCTCCCAAACAATTTTGGTCAACTTTAAATAAACAGGTGAACTGTTCCTGTTCCACCCACATTGCACTAATTAATTGTTCTAAGAAAAATAATTGAGAGCAAATGTCTATACTCTGGGTAAACCTTGAATAGAAACTCCAACATGTATACTAAATAAAGATGGAAAATTTTGTTTTAAATAATGATACATGTTGGTATCATCAAAACTTTATAACAAAAAACCTCTAAATTTGATGAGGGGTAAAATTTTATACGAACCATGAGATCCTTTTTAGCAAGCATTTCCTATACCTCTCTCCTATTTAGTTATTAACCTAAAAGATGCTATTTTCCTAAATTTTAAATGCATTGCAGATCCTGCTGGGAAAGCATAAACCAGGGCTCATTTAGAATGAGGCAATATGGCTGTATAAGGAGAGCTGCCATATGTGAAACCCCACTTTCTGCCTGTTGAAAATTCTGTCATTCAAGTCTCCCAGGGAGATGTCCATTGTACTATTGTGTAATTTTATCAGCATGAGCTTCTGCTGAATATTTTCCTTCTTTTAAAAATCCATATTTTGGTAGAGCTAACTTCAAATCTTAATGTTGCAACATCTGTGCTCATACACCTGGGAGCCATAGAAGATATGTCCTGAAGATTATCTACATTTTTCTAATCCTATAAAATGATGCAAAGTGAATGAAGGATGTTGCACCCTTTTCTCCTCGTTTCTTAAAGGAACCACTGTCTGCCTCAGTAGAAAGATTCTCCTATTAAAAGAGAATGAATGTTTTCTAAACTACATAGAGCATTTTTCTACAAATAAATTAGGATATTAATTTACTTTGCTCATATTTAATTTGCTATATATCTGCATATCTTCCTATTAAGAGATGCCTTCATAAATTCACACAAAAGATCAAGACAGAGTCTTAAAATGTTTTCAAATCAGACTCTTGAATATCTATTTGAAGTTAAAGAGAGCAAAATAAATGTAAGCACCTTGAATTTACTCATTGACCTCCTTATGGGGAACTACCAATAATTCAATGGCATCTTGCTTAGAAAATGGGGATCATGGCTTGATTATTGTTTCTGAAACACAAGATTGAGATCTTAACAAAGAAATCCAGTTATAGGTGACAGAACTCTTGTGCCCTCTCATACACTAATAGTTCCATTCTATAGGGTACCATTTGCCATTTCAGCAGGTAAACAGTCCGCAATCGTTTTGATAGTATGCTTTTATAATATGGTTTTGTCAACCAAATGTGAGTGATTATTTGTTGCTGAAGGTAGTAGTATATGTGAAACTTTTATGGATTCTGATAGTTATGGAAAGCAATGGATGCCCCTGGAGAACTTCCTCTGGAGTCTCTTTGCTTTATCATCAAGTCATCAAATTGGCCTAAACACTAAGTACTTTACGCACCATGACTTTTTACTGTTGTTTTGACACATGCTATTGGCTAAATGTTCATTGCAAATGGAGTGTCAGTTACATTGGTCATTACTGTCATTGAGATAAGGACCCTGATGTAGATAAGTTAAATAACTTCTTGATGTCACCCAGTTGTCATTGATATGGAAGTGCCTCAGCAGGGTTTACTAATTTACTTGTAAACTAGTTTACTTTGTCTTTCTTTCTTTTGCATGCTACTATGGTTTGGGTATCTTCTAAGACTTCACATGTTGAGATTCCATCCCCACTGTTGGGATTTAAATGGGTGGAAGTTCATAAGAAGAGGGAGAGAATAGGCATGTGTGTATGAGCATGTGAACACTCACTCACACACACATAACCACACATATAAACTCACACATACACATGCATACACAAAATGCACATATACTCCCTGTCTCTGTCCATGCTGTGCCTGAATTGTCTCAGGACTTTACCAGCTAGAAGACCATTGCCAGATGCAGGCCCTCGGTCTTATATCTTCAGAAATGTGAGCCCAAATGAGCTTTTTCCTTACGGTTTACCTAGTCTGTGTTATTATTAGCAACATAAGCACAGCATAAGCACTTTTCTTATAGTAACAGAATAGCTTTTCACTTTTTTTGCTGATACAAAGAATAAGGTAACGGGGTAACACATTCAAAGTATTTTCAATTTAAACTCTAGAATGTTCAAGGTGTGGCCCATAAATGTGAGAGACAGGAAGGGGAAAGATGGCTAATTCAAGCCCACAAGAGCTACCCTTTTACTGTAAAAACTCAAAGAAAGTTGCCACAAATATAGAACCCAATTTACCCTTAGCTTCTCATGTATTGTTTCAACACTGACAGAAGAGGGTTGGCTACCTCTTCTACAAAGGGGAGAGGGAAAGTGAGCCCCTAACTTTTCAATTATTACAGAAAAGTTTCATAGTAGGGGACTTTGTGGCAAATGCTGGATACCTCTGTAGGTCAAATTACAAAGAAGAGAATGTTTGGTGTTCTTTAACCCATTTGCATTTGCAGGCACTGTAAGTAAACAAGCAACTTCCTCAAGAGAGAGATGAAGCAAATGAGCGCGCATTGTGTCTGTACTGCTTTAGTGGTAAAACTAAAAGGTTGGGAAGTTCCTATACTTTATATATACTGTACATTATATATCTGAATCTAGTGAAGGGTGTATTGATCCTCTCTTATCACCGTCAGATAAACTACTCCGACGCCGTTCATTTGACTTGCCACAAACACAGTGTCACGAGGCTGAACTCTTATTCCAGCTTGAGAAGAACATAGCAAAGACACAGAAGAAGAGTGCAGGGACATAAACAGAGTGGATTTTTTAAGAGTCAAAATTACTGCTGGAGCTCAGCAATTAAATGACGTCAATGCTCCTGCCAAGAGGTGTTCATAACTTGGAAGCTGTACTTGCAGTTTGACCTGATTTTACAACTGAGATCATGTCCGTGCTTTAATTTGGAAGGAAAATTGATCATGGCATTCCGTAAACAAGGTCTACCAAGTGATGGCGCTGTGACTGCAATTACAGATACCCACTTACTTAGAGCGCTGTGACTTGTGCGAGGATGTAACTAATTATTTCATGGACCTTTTAAAGAGATAGTTAGGAGTCAGACTCTTACAATTCTTCTGTCAATACTAAATTACTCTGATTTCTTTAATTAAGTTTCTTTAATACAATCTTATTTTGCCCAATATTTTATTATTTATAAATTATTTATATCACCAATCATAGCAGAAATCATTGTGACCTAATTTACTTCTTAACTAGGATTCAATGTTGTTCTAGTCCCAGATTAGCAGACAAGGCTTGCGATTTATTATGTTCAGAGGATGAGCGCTTTCATATGTTTCCTTAATCATCACCATGCAAAGGAAGGCAGGGTGAAGTCGGTGCGAACGTTTGATCTATTTGTTCTTTTCCTTTTCCCTAGGACTTAATTTCTTTATCTCAGGATTTGGATTTCTTACAGACTTTCTCAACACCAGAGTTTCAATTTTTTAAATGAAATCTTAATGAATAGCAAATACATCTACATTCTATTGGGAAGGAGAGCAGTGTTGTCAGTAATACCTTTACTACTTCTGGATTTTACTCTAGTTTCAAAAATAGGTTCAAGGTTACAGGCTAGTTTGTTTCTCCCTTTAATGGCTACAGCGGTGAAGGATAGCTTTGGCAGCTGGATTCCAGGCAGGTGCCCACAGAACCTTTCTATTTGTGATGGCTTAATTTAGGAGGACTCCTACCTTCACCTTCCTGCTCTTCTTGGTCATCATCAGTCAGGGGAATCACTTCTGGTTGCTCCACCATTGTGGCATCTTCTTGGTTTGATGGAAGCTCTAAGTGTAAGAAGACAGAAGAAGACTCAAGGATGTTTAAGTGGGAATTATTATGGCCAATACAGAGCAGAAAGTCTTTTTGTGACCTTCAAAGATTCTAGACTTGCACCAAGCTGGATGCTGGCTCACCATTCACCAGTGTGTATGTGCACACACACACACACACACACACACACACTCATGCTTTTTATAGAGAAGTCATAGTTTACAATTTCTTCTCATTCTTGCTAATAATATTCAATATATTCTGGCTTCAGTACCTTCTGTTTCCATAGATGAGCTTGGGGACTCTGTCTCAGTTTTTACTTCACTCTTTGTTGAGTCATTCTCTTGTCCTGTAACAACAGTGATCAAAAAAGAAAAGAAATATGATATCCATGGCCATAGCTTTAATCCCAGGTCTGAAAAGCAAAAAATGTCCTTCAGAGGCCCTTTCTTTCTTGCTTTCATTTTTCCTTCCTTCCTTTCTTCCTTCCTCCCTCCCTCCCTCCCTCCCTCCCTCCTTTCCTTCCATTTTTAAGACAGGGTTTCTCTGTATAACACTTCTAGCTCCTAGCTGTCCTGGAACTCACTTTGTAGACCAGGCTGGTCTCAAAATCACAGAGACCCACCTGGCTCTGCCTCCGGAGTGCTGGGATTAAAGGCCTCACACAAGGTGTGTTTTAAAATTGAAATGGATGGCACCAAGGCCAATTTTCAAATAATCAAATTAACTTCAATTATTTTATGTGGAATATCCAGATAAATTGGCAAAGAAACTCTACTCTTTTCTTGACACAATTAGTATTCAGCTCATCAATTTATTGGACATTGGTAAATAACAATCTGCAAGGTCTGAAACTGTAGAGTCATTTTCTGGACTCCATGGGTTAGATTAGGTGTCTTTTAAGATACAGTGATCTCGAATACTTAGGATCACCCCCTCCAAATTAAAACATATCTGTTCTTCATTCCTTCAGCAGCAGCACATGGAATAGGATGTCATAATAGCTCAGTAACCCCCTTTAGACTTTGGCTGAACGTAGAAAAGATCAGAAGACTGCTGCTTTTTTTTTCTCCCACATCACCTGACTTCTTCCCTATAGGCTTTGAGTATTTAAATACTCACTAAGATAGGAAATTAAAATCTGTCCACTTGTACCTCATGCTAATGAAAGATTTTATGCTGAGGTTATTTAACTGTTGAATTAAAAAAAAGTCTATACCTTGGACTAGTATGATACATGAGAGCTAGAAATATTTGCCCTGGTACATCCCTGGGCAGGGAAGGGGTGACATTTTTCTTTAATCTGGTCCCTACTTCTTCCTGTAAAAGGATTACATTCCTCTGTTTGTGACAATATGACCTGTAGTGGAGCATCCCTACATCAGGCCCTTTTTATCTGTCTTGATTTAGAAATGTCAGAGGGGAGACATTGTATGAATCTGTGCAAAAGCTTAAGATCCATTGCAAGTTCCTTCCAGCTCCCTGCGCTGAGCAGAATGTGCTCTTGATCCTGAGCAGAGCCAAGCAGAGGTAGGTGAGCCTTATTGAAAGTCGCTGAGTAGTTTCGGGGTTTATTTGTTGTTGTGGCTATCTTGACTTAGATAACCCTTCGTCCTACATCTTCTGCTTCAATGTGTTTTATTCTTACACCATCCACCACACTTCTTCCTCTAAGTTCCTTCTCTGCCAGTATAAGCCCAAAGCAAAATACAGATGAGAAACAAAACAAAACAAAGCTGGTTTTATTTTAGTGACATCCGTCCCTCCTAAGCGCAGTTTTGATCAAAAGATCTGATAAAACAATGAACATTAACATTTATTTACCTATGTGCTGGCTGAAGTTAGAACCCTCAAGCTGTCTTGGATAACTTTGTTCCATCATTCCCAATGCTAGTGATGCCCTCCCTGAGGACTGGCTCTGTAAAATGTTTTTCTTTCCTTGTTTTCCATCCCCCTTCCCCTTTTCTGGCTCAGGGTATACAAGGCTGGAACTTTCTTTTCTTTCTCCCTGTGTTGTCTAAGTTTTAAACTACTATCAAAGAGGACCTTTAAAATGTGAATTTGATCACAACCTTTTCCGCTGGACAAGCTCCATTACTCTCATGCTTCCTCATTCATCCCCAAATTATGGTTCATTGATGAGCAACAACAGAATTATCTAGAAGCTTGTTAGATGCTTTCCGGCTTCACTCTATTCATACAGAATTCCAATTTACCTAATTTGTTTTTCAAGATCTCCATTATAATGTATATATGCTAACTCTAATGAAACCCTGGCCTACAGGACTTGCATGCACCAGTAAGTTACTGACTCTGTTTTTGATGAAGCACTTCACATCCGTTGTCTCCACTCATTGAGTCAGCCTCTGGGGAAAGCACTGTGACAGCCATTCTGCCTTCTAAATACATTACCAGCTCTGATGGACGACAACGCCATTTCTCTTTATACTTTTCTGGCAAATACCTTTGTTTACATTTTAAAATGTACATGCATGGCGTGAAATATACAACTCACAGTTGTATAGCTTCATGACTCTTTGTGTAATTCACCTAATTATTTTAGGTCTAATCTCACTGGGATCAAGAATACTTCTAGCATCCCAGCACTTTGGAGGCAGAAGCAGGCAGATCTCTGTGAGTTCGAGGCCAGCCTTGGTCTACAAGAGCTAGTTCCTGGACAGGCTCCAGAGCTAGAAAGAAACCCTGTCTCAAAACATTAATAATATTAATCATCATCATCATCATCTAACACCAGTGGTTTCTTTCAGTAGGTTCTTCTTCAACAGGTAACAGTTTTCTTGCTTCTAGAATTTACACAAGCAAAACTACAGGCTCTTTTAAAAAGAACTCACTTTTCAAGTATTTGTTATATATGAGATTAATTTTACTTTTCGTATGCATCAATTGACCATTCCTATTTAATGTTTATTAGTCTGCTGTCTGAAGACATGATGTCATATGATATTGAATAATGCCCAGTTGGGAACTATTCTGAATAAGACTGCCAAAACATTTCAGTGTGTTGCTTTTTGAAAACATCTATTCATGTCATCTGACCATCACCCAGAAGTGAAATTGCTAAATTACTGGGAATTACATTCTTAGGTTTACTGGATCATATGAAACAGTATGGTAAAGAATCTGTTCCCTTTTTACCTCTGGCAGAAATGTATAAGAGCTGTATTTGTTCTTATCATTCTTTAGATGGTGTCCTGTTACTCCTGGTCATAAAAATCATCCGATAGGATGTAGCAAGCAATACAAAAAGTCTTCAGGCCAGTTTCATCGTTATCACCTTTGAGTATAAAAGAGAGCTGGTGACCACATGAGCAGCCATTCCTTCTGCCGTATGTTAAGTGCCGGTAGCATTGGCTATGTGAAGTGTTGGGATAGATGTCCACAAATAGATGACTGTTTGTTCTCAAAAGGTCTGCAGTTGCAAGAGCACGGGTATCCCACACAGAAAAAGTTCTTTCCAGGATGTCAAACAGAGTTTCAACTGTTTAATTTTTAAAATCACTTTGAGATGGTTTCTAGACAGCAGAAAGTAGAAAGGAAGGCAATATATTGGCTGATAAAATCAGAAACGTTTGTTTAGGTGAGAGAAAGGGACATTTATCAGCTGTGGGAGTTCTTTGGTTAGTAATGTGGCAGGATACAAGATCAACTCCAAAAAATCAGTTGCCCTCCTATACACAAAGGATAAGGAAGCTAAAGAAGTGAGTGAAGAGGAATTTGAAATGGTAGCTTCAGGGGACAGATATATATTATGGGCTATATATTCAGTTTGTGTGTATGTGTGTGTGTGTGTGTGGTACATGTGGTGGGCATGTGCGCATGTATGTAGCAGGTGTATGGGAGGGATATGGGTGCATGTGTGTGTGTGTAATGGATCTAGCCAAATTCAGTTATTTCCTCCTAGTTCTATATTTCTTGACCTCTAGACATTCTAACCATATACAACTTTTTTTTTTCTTGAGTGCCCCCGCTTTTGTCTTTTGGTTAAATCAAATAGTATTCACTGTGGTCATGACAGGCTCACTCATTGTTGCCTAAGCATCCCTTCTTTCATTTCAGCCCCCTAGCACGCTCTCCAAACAGCTGAAATGTTCTTTCTTTGTCATTTCCTTTGTAGTAAAACCTTGTTTTTTAAAAGAGAAACCACTGATTTGTTTATACATACACACACAAGCACACACATACACATATCTACACATTCACACACATGCACACACTCATGTACACAGGCACATACACACTCATGAACACACACACACACACACACAGTCTCAGACTCCCTAGGCAGGGACTACTACCTTTTTGTCTTTTATGAAGAAAAAGCTTTGAGAAGAAGCTGCATCTACAAATGTTGATTGACTGACTAAAACTTCAACTTCACCTCTTCCTTTCCAACACATAGCATATGACACTAACAATAATTGTCTGTTGAGCTGGTCCTCTGTTATATTACTTGTCAATGTCTGTATAGCCATCAGGGACTACAACTTACTTACTCCTCATCCTTTAATAAAGGAAGTGTCTTGTGCTACACAGCACTCCACAGACCATATTGTTTCGAATAACTTTGTTTCTAGCCTAAGGCTAAATAGATGTTTTATGCAAACCTCAACCTCTCTGGGCCTCAGTTTTATCATTCGTGGGTGTTAAATGGCTGTGATACTAGACAATCTCCTAGATTCCTCTATGTCCTGATGGTGACCAGTCTATAGTCTATCGGATGGAAACTGGCCTTCACTGATAACGGAGGGAGCCGTTCTCTATCTTTGCCAACAGAGACACATGACCATCAAATGCACTCATCACACCAGGCTGCTGCTGGGCCCTTTAAGTCATTATATGTGGTCTGGGTTTCTCTGTATAATGATGTGGAAAGAGCAGGGTGTTCCTGGAGCAGAGGCATTCCCTCTCCTGAGGGTCCCCAGGCTGGCTTCAACTAATGCTGGGATGAGAACGTTGGCTCTGTTTGAGTGGGGATGAGAGGCTCTGGGTCAACAGTAGGGTTGCCTTGACCCTCACTGACAAGATGAAAGGCCATTTCAGTGCTTTAGAGGGAATCTGTCCCCTCCTTGCCCTCTTTGTTTGTCTCCACTCTTGGCCAGTTGCACCTGAGTGCATGGTATATTTTGGCAATCATTTCCTGAATAGAAATCTATACTTTCTTTTGTTTCCCCCCCTGAAATGTGGTATGGAAATTGAGGGTGACTTAGTCTCTGGCTTTGAAATTCAAGAATGATCCTGTTTGCTCAACTCACAGCCTGCTAGGATCTGACGTGCTAAACACAAGTGTGAGCTTCTGTGTCGCACCCTGCACCTGGTTGGTCCCTGTGTCAGAGGCAACTGCTGTGCTCTCAACCCTTCTGCTCTCTGCCACTAGCCCACTGTTCCTCCCTGTTTTCTCAGACCAAGGGGGCAGCTTTGTCTTTCTATTTAGCAGAGTAGAATCCCCACCGCCCTCTGACCTAATCCCACTGGTGGAGGGGAGGAAAGAACACAAAGGTTGTCCCAGTGTATGTATATGTTTCCCGCACAGCAAACTCAATCACCCGTGCTAATGGGAGGGGCATTAGGACAGATAATCCACAAATCTATTCACTTTTCCTCAGAAATGGATCACACGATTGTTTCTTGAAGTCCTGGTAATTAAGTCTGGCTCAAGCTAATGCCCACAGCGCTGACTAATTTGCATAAAAATTGGTCTGGGGACATTATTCTGGGATGAAGCATTTCTAGGGGCTAAACCTAAACTCACTGTGTAAACAGACTGTTTGGAGACCAAGGCAACAACAATAGAGCTGTATGGTTTGCAGGTTATTAGATGCTCAGGTTTTTTCAAAGAATAAAGACTTTGTTTCTTTGACATCTGTCTTAAGGAAATAAAATTGTGGTTTCTTTTTTTTTTTAATTTGAAATTTGCTGCTAATATTCAGCATTGAATCTCTGCCATGTATAAATGCCCCAGATTATAAAAGCAAAAGAGAAAACTATACTAACATGAATTTGATTATCTCCTAAACATCCGTGGTTCTCCTCTAGGGGCCATAAAGCTGACTCTTCTAATGTAAATCACTTGTGAAATTATTTTCTTGGTAGTTAGAACAAATACCTGTTCCCTGTGAATACAAAACCTACAATCTAAGCACTTAGAGATGGGCACTTTTACCATTGTGAACTGCTCTCTTTCTTGTGTGTATAAATACGCACATAAACAAATCTGCAATTCATAAGCCTACACTAATTTATCCATGTAGATGCATATGTGTAAGTTTGTAAATACATCTTGTGATCAAAATGAATTTACTCTTTATTTCCTGCCCTTTATATCATATTTTTAAAAAATCATCCCCCTTTTCAAAAACCATATTTTGAAAAGATGTATAATATTGCATGTGATGGATTAATTTGGGGGTGTTTTTAAAATTTTTGTGTGTACTGTTAAATGCCATATTGTAATGGCTACTTTATGAGTAAGTATCTCCATGTATTTTAAATAGGTTGTACCAAAATTGTTAGCGGTAAATTGATGGCCTTTGTCTCCCACCAATAGTGAGTAAATGTGTTAAAAAAAAAAACTGCTTCCACCAACTTTATATATTTTCAATTATTTAAAAAGAGAAGATAATTCCCATTTTATGTTTCTTTCTTTAAAAAAGTAGAGATAAGGGCATCTTTTCACTTATGACAATTTCACTTCTTATTAACTACAGTTGAGTAACTGGGTCTTTTGCTCATTTTCCTCTTGGGCTACTATTCTTGATAATTTATTTTTGTTATTACTATGTGAGCTACCTTTTCTCAAAGAAGAATGTTACGTACTAGTCATTTAGATGGCACTGTTCTTCCCAGTAGATATTGTTTAGAACCTGACTTGCCTTTTCCTTATTACATTACATTTATATAATCAGATGGTATGTAGTAACTTAACTGTTTTTTCTGACATATGCAGGCATGAGCATACATCCATACATTCCAACTATATCCGTATAGCTCAGTGGTTCTGAACCTGTGGGTTGCAACCCCTTTGGGGATCAAACGACCCTTTCACAGGGGTCACCTAAAACTATCAAAACCATAGATATTTATATTACTATTCATAACAGTACCAAAATAACAGTTATGAAGTATCAACAAAATAATTTATGGTTGGGGGGCGTCTCCACAGCATGAAGAACTGTATTAGAGGATCATAGCATTAGGAAGGCTGAGAACCACTGATAAGTTTTAATTTTGCAATATACATAAAATTATGTGGGGGAAACCAAAGCTGTTCAAAGGCTATATTTTAGAGATGCTTTAGGTGCAAAGCAAAATGGAAAGGGAGGAAGCATAGCATATGCCCCTTACCCGGTGGAAGCCTCCTAGGCTCCCCCACCGTTTGTTTTCCCAGCCTGAATGGTGTGGTGTATTTGCTTCAGCTGTGGGCTCACACTGGTTTTGCCACAGTGTATCCTCACACGGAAGTTCATTTTAGTGTTACACTGTTTCACAAGATTGGCTAAATTCAGTGTCCTGAGATTTCTCTATCTCTTCCTAGTCACTTGCCCCCAACCCCCACCCAGCTCCTGGAAGCCCTTGATCTTTCCCCATCTTCATGTTTCTGCTTGAATGTCATGTACCTGGAGGCACATGGCCCATAATTTTTCCTGGTCGGCCTCTGCCACTTAATAATAGGCATTTAAGTTATCTCTCAGTCTTTCTTTATAGTGTTGAATAACCCTTGGTTCTTTTATTCTAATGTTTCATATTACTTTCATATTTCATCTTTACCCCATCTGGAGTGCTCACACTGGTGTAAGGATTGAAGTTGGGATCTAGTTTATTCATTTATTTTTGTAAATATCCAGCTAGTTGTCTTAAGGTCATTTACTGAGTCATCAGTCTGTGAAATGCCAGCCTGCGTGATGGACTTGGTCTCACTTCTAGATGTGTTAGTCTGGTTCATAGATTTGCCCGCCCCTTCCTACAGCAGGACTACACTGTTAATCACATTCTAAAAACACCCCATGTTGTTTGTGGTCTATTGCTTTTATCACTGCTGACCACATTACGTCTGTGAATTCCTTGCTGTATTTCCAGCAGGTTTTTCTTTGTATTGCATCTTATCTCACCATCTGACATGTTAAATCCCATCATTGTAATATTTAATGAGGGGCTCAGACTTCCATCAGTACTAAATGACCGACTCCTTCTTTGAGCCTTTTGACTGATAGGTTCCAAAGCCACCTTTCCTGTTCTCATGTGATGTGTAATTCCTTAAATACCCCCTTTCTTTTCCTAACTCTATCCTGTTAAGTCTTTATAATATTATTGAACTTAACTAAATTGTTCTGGTTCTTACACTTGATAAAGTAACCTAATTTTACATATGTATGCTCATACCTGCTTGTACTTTTGTCCCCTCATTTGATACAATGTGCATTCACTGCAAAGTTACATACATTTATTATTATATGAATTGTTGAACATTCATGTTCATAATCAGTTTGGGGGAAATTAATAAAGATATTTTCTTTTAATTCTATTGTGACTTTATTCTACTTGTGATTCTTGTATAACTGTGTGTGTGTGTGTGTGTGTGTGTGTTGAGGTAGAGGCTTGTTCTGTTGCCCAGTCTTGTATTGAATTTGTAATCTTCAGGTTTCAACTTCCTAGGTAATAGGATTATAGGTATGCACCATCAAAATTAATACAATTTTCAAGGATATTCTTCATGGTAATTTATATTCTTAGAAACATAGTACAGAATTTTTAATTTGGGTGTTAGTTACCTTTATGGATGGTTAGCCTTATGTGCCAATCTTGGGCTCTCTGCCATAATCTTTGTTTGGAAGCCTTCCATTAATAATTCATTCAAACATGCCTATAATGCCAAAAGTGGAAGGCTGAGGGTGGATTGTCACAAATTTAAGGCTAGTTGAGGCTCCATTGTGAGTTCTAGGATCACCTAGGCTATGAGTATAACCCTGAACAATAAACAAAATAAACAATTAATTCTTCCTTTGCTTCTTTCTCCATTCTTCATTTAGCCATCAAGTTATAGGAAAGCAAAGACAGAGAAGAAACAAACGAAAACTGTATAGAACTTAAGCTAACCACTAAAGCACACATAAAGGCTATGCCTTTTTAGAACTATCCAGTCTAGAAGCCCTCACATGTTCCCTCCCAGCCAACAACTCCGTCCCAATCATCGAAGCTCAACTAATAGCATCAAATCTTTTTTTTTTTTTTTTTTAACATCTTTTATCTGAGCGTGGTCATTGCCTTTCATTCATGCTCCAATTGCTCTCAATATGCAGGAATGTTAGGCTCCCATGACTCTGACCTGCAACTCTATACACTTAAGCTTCCAGGATTCTCAGTTCTGTGTCCACTATGCAGGGAGCCCATGGAGCTCTGCCAAAATCCTTTTCCTTTGGGCCATGACCTGGAAATTCCCCAGGAAATCATCTGAGACAGGACTCATTTCATTTTCTCACTTTCAGGGATCGTTGAAACTTATAAGATTCAAACATTCGTTAGCACTTTTAATCTCCTTGACATTAGGAAAAGACCTAATAGAGGGAGACACTATTCCTGTCTTCCAAAAGAACAAGCAAGACTTATATTTAATTTACTTTCCTCTTAATATTTTCACAGATCTTTGACTTTCTACCTTTAATCAGTATTGTCTACCACTGTGGAGCATCTGGAGATTCCCTGTAAAATAGACTTAATTCGCTCTTTCTTATTCTTGAAACATACTTTTCCTACAGGGTTTCCAGTTCTTGGTTGACTATAATTTTGTTGTATTTTTTTTGCATTGTCATTGTATCTACTGGAAAGTCATCTATTGGCAAAGCATTTATTGGATGGCTTCTTTTTAGCTGTTATTTTTATCTTTGGATATCAGCAGTTTGTGTTGATGGGTCTTGCTGTAGATTTATTTCCATCTATTCTGCTTGAAGTGCATAACATTTGAAGAAATCTGACCATTTCAGCAGTTTCACTGTGATGGAACTAGCTGTGGATTTACCTTGATTTGTTCTGCTTCAAGTTCAAAACTTTTGATGAAATCACACCCAATCTTTTTATCAAAGTTTCTCACATAATTTCTTCAAATATTGATGCTGATCAATTTATTCTCTAATTCAGTTCATGATATACTTCATCACTATATAATAAATGACATTTCCCTACTTTGGTGTTTGTCATCTCATTTTCTCTTTGCTTTTTTTAATTCAGATATATTCCTCATATCTAACCCATGGTTCACAAACTATCTTTCATATGGTCCCCAAATACTCTTAGAACATGAATGTGTTTATTGAGTTAATTTGAGTTAGCACACACTTTACTTCTGACTTGTCTTTACTTTCTGATTTTTGCTTTTAATAATAACCATTCACAGTTTAAAATTTCAATCTTGCCTTTATTCTTTCATATGAGTATCTAGTGTCACTATCTTTCTTTTTTTAAAAAAGTTATTTATCTTTATTTTATGTACATTGATGTTTTGCCAGCGTATGTGTCTGCGTGACAGTGCCTGATCCCTTGGAACTGGAGTTACAGACAATTATAAGCTACCATGTGGGTGCTGGGAATTGAACCTGTATCCTCTGAAAGATCAGGCCGTGCTCTTGACCACTAAGCCATCTCTCCAGCCCCCAGTGTCACTGTCTTATACTTTGTATATATCAGCAACATTTTCATCTCATAGACTAAAAATCTCTTATCTCTGAGTCTCTGGCTACCTTAATTCCTTTTATTTGGTAATTTTTTGCATTATTTATAAAAATTGTTTCATGTGGATAAGGTCCTTTCTTTCTCTAGTTACTATCTCATGTGTGTTCATCTTCAGTGCTTAGGAGACCTGGAATTCTGGGCTGGTATTAATTTACTTTTGGAATGGAGGTAATTTGAAAATGAGTATTAGGTTTCATAAGGCAGACCCTTGGCTGGCTCACTGTACTGCCATTGTATGTATCTTTGGGCTTTCTACTCATAATACTTGAAAGGGCTATTAAGAGTCCCTCTGCTTTTTT
Source organism: Alexandromys fortis (assembly GCF_014885135.2). Lineage (NCBI taxonomy): Eukaryota > Metazoa > Chordata > Mammalia > Rodentia > Cricetidae > Alexandromys > Alexandromys fortis. The sequence goes on along the minus strand of NW_026068118.1, from coordinate 1,682,754 downwards.
AGAAACATGATTCCAGATGTTCTTTGCTGAACATATTCCCCAGGACAAAGGCAGTTTTAAACTTTAGATTCACAATCTAGAGAGTCACCTTCTCTTGGACCTTGGACAATTCTTTATTGACTTTAACTCTTTAACACCTTTAAACAGCCTCCTTTTCAAATGAATTTATGTGTGTGTGTATATATATATATATTATCTCTATTTCTATTTATCTGACATCTATCTATCTATCTATCTATCTATCTATCTATCTATCTATCTATCTATCTATCTATCATCTATCTATCTAATGTGAATACTATATGTGTAGCTCATATGTAATAAAAAGCAATAAAAGTACATGAAATATAATATAATCAGTGAATACAGTGTATGTATATTTCTGTTTAGGTTGTCTAGTTGATATTAATAAGAGAAATAACAAATTATTTTGACTTTAATTACTAAGAGTATAAATCCTCTCTGTCACCTTTAAACGATATATATGTTCAAAGTTAAAAAATGGTTATATAATTTTGATTCTAATTAAAACATTATCATTTAAACAATTTTCATATGTTCTGTTTACCACATGGAACCTTCCCATTATGCCTTCCTCAGTCTGAATTGTGTTTCCTCTTCTGCACTTAGTTTTTAAAAAAGCCTCAGGTTCTTAGGATTGCTAAACAGTTCAGCCATCCTGATCTTCTCCCAGTGATTGGGGCTGGATTTTAGTGATGTTGCTTGTACTGATTTTGTCTTTCTTGTATACTTTACAAGACTGTCTTAGCCACCAATCTTCAGAAATTATACGAAGCTATGGAGGTGTCTGTTCTTATTTGAGTTTTCATTACTTTTGAATATATATTCCCTCTTACATTCTGGGCATGGAAACTAGATTGCATTAGGAAAACATTTTTCTCTCTAATATTGTCCTATAAATTGTTTTATTTCTGTGGGCTCTTTATTTTTCTTGGTATCCCAAGGATATGGATAAGGAGATTTAGTCTCCTGGGCTTAGTCTCCATTTGCCTCACATTTATTTTCATTTTTATCATATATATANNNATATATTCATCTCAATGGTTCCAAAACGATTGCTTATAGAATCCAGGCAGGTAACAATAAACAACATAAATGATACCAGTTTGGTTAAAAGTAATGAGTGACAAAGATTGAGGATGGCAACAGTATCTCACCAAGATGCTGGTGTAAGGAAATAGCATCAGAATTCTACTCTTACGGGAAAACCTCACATCTGACTTTTAATATACCATACACCTCAATAGAAAAAAAAAGAGCTGAAAAAAGACCACACAACATACCATTGGGAAGTTCTTGCTCACACACGGCATGATTGGCTACATCGCTGTCTTTTGTAGCATCGTCATCCTTTGCAGAATCTCCTAACAAACAAACAAACACAGTCATCATTTTCAGCTGCGAAAGGGAGCCCTTTCTATTATTAACAGGATAGATTAACATTTAAGACAATATACTTTATTCTTTCCAACTGTAACCATCAAAACGCTTAAATATTTTTACCATCAAATTCTATTTTCTTAAAATCTTGCTGAAGGAAGCCACACAAAGCTTCAGAAGCAGAGAGAATCGTGGAGGTATCTTTGTAACAGAGAAGAAAGCATATGAAGTGGGCTTCATGCACCAGTGAAGTCTCAGAATTGTGGGAAAGGAACAGGAAAGGAGGGCAAACTGGAGAGGACTGAAGAGATATCTCATTTTCATGTTCTTAGCGTTCCCAGTATTCTAGTTGTTCACATATGTGAACCCCAAGTCCCAAGAAAAGTCAAATATTGGTCCTTGGTAACCCAGTAATAAGCTGTTGGAAGTCCCTGCCACTTAAGGTTGCATTCTGCCATGTCTGGACAGCCCTCTAGGCTGGGCACAAAATGGAAGACTCCTTTACCCCATCAGGGGCCCCCTACTCTCTGCCCGACCTTATTTGGCAGTGCTCCGAACTTGGATGCCTGACTTATCTATCCCAAGTGTGAACTTTGACAGTTTCCTGCAAATGCCTCCCCTCTGGCACCCATATGATAATTAGGTATTGTGTTCCCACCTGTATGATGGGATCGTGTTGACTAATGCCAACAAAGCATACTATGAGTACCTATTAGGGGATGCCCCAGCTGCTAGCCCTGTCCTATATATTCCCTTCATGCTGTCTCACTGAAGCTGGATCCCGAAGGTTATTTCCATCCTACTCGCAGCTGGCCAAGCCCTGTTCACCACCTCTGCTCCCTTTGTCCTCATAGCCTGGTGGCCAACAGACTGTGGGGAAAAGGAAGACCCCAGCAAGCAAGGTCATCCCAAGGTCCCTAAGCAGTTGACAGGAGCAAGAAGGGGGATAAGGAACTTCCAATCTACACAAAGTGATTCTCACCCTCTAAGTGCCCTTTTAAGTATGGAATTACCCCCATTTTAATATAACAAATTAAAAATATTGTTAATTACATTTTACATTAGTGCATGTGTGGATGTGTGGGATGCGTGTGTGTGTGTGTGTGTGTGTGCGCGCGCGCGCGCGCACGCGTGCTATGAAGAGCACTAGGGCGCTCATGTAGAGCTCAATGGACAACTTGTATTATCTCTCTCCATCTACTCTATGGATCTCAGGAGTTCAGGTCAGGTCATCAGGCTTGGTGGCAGGCACCTTTTCCTGGTGGACTTTCTTGCCTGCCCCTACACGCTCAGTTTTATTGTTACAGCTCATGCTGCAGAACAAGCAGCCCAGGTGAAAGTATTCTGTAATAAAGAATTCCTGACAGTCTACAATGATAGGTGGTGAGCCCTCTGGAGGATCTTGAAAAAAGACATTGAAAAGAACCTCTAGATAGGTCAGCAGCAATACGGAAAGTAGGCCTTTCACTCGTTTTCCAAGTATTTGTTGAGTACAAACTGTATGGCAGATGCTGGTCTAGCCTTGGATACCCAACAGTGAATAGGTGTCTCCCTCCATGAAGCTTGCAATCCAGGATATCTTTCTTATACATCCCAATGGGACAAAATTCAAGTTACCTAAATATTACTAGCCGATCTTGTCAACATTCAGCTAGGGAGAAAATTGGAGCCATCAAACTCCACCTTAATTCTCATGAATTGCTTCTTTTCTGTCATTGTACCCTTAAGCTGAGTTCTAAGACCCCGATAGCAAAGTCAGATAGAATCTGAAATAAAATTTTGTTTGTTTGTTTGCTTCCCTTCCCTGACTCCCTCACTTTCGTCCTCCCCCACATCTCAGAACTGGAAGATAGCTTCAAACATCATGTTTTTCGATTATTATGAGAAAGCGTGTTTCTTCAGTCTGCCACAAGCAACATTTGATGGACAAGCGAGAAACCGAGGTAGTTATCATATGATTCAGCTTAATAACCAGCGAATCAAGTATACACCGGAGTGTGCAGCTTTAATTAACTGCAAATAATTCCCAAAGGCAAGTGCTTAATCATCTTCAGTGCTTCCCAGTTCTGAGTCTGACAAAGAGTTTAAAAGTCAGAAATGGGAAGCAAAATTGAGCACAGACACATTTCCCCAAACTGTTATCTCATGCCTGTCAAAACGGTAAAGCCAACTCCCATTAAAATATACTTTGTAGTGCTGTAGCTAACAGTGAAGAGATTGAACAAAAACCCTTCAAATGTGTTTTTATCCAAATTAACATCAAGAATAAACACTAGTTAAAGAAGCCCTTTGTCTCAGCATAAGAAAGTGTTTTGGTTTTTCTAGTTTATAAGAAATGTTATAACTTAGAAGCAATTTTACACAACTCTCTTTTCCCCAGTATTAACATTTTAAGACTATCCGAGACTCATGTATTTGGAGCATATTAATTTATACAGAATAGTAACTATGTATTGTTCCAAATGTTACCCTTAAATGTCTATCAGTTTATTTATTTGTTGGTTGGTGTTTTTATAGTCTTGGGTTTTGCTATGGAATCCAGTCACGCTTGGAACCTATGATCTCCCTTCCTCTACCTCCTGAAGACTGAGATTACAGGGGTGCCTCCACACCCAGCTAAGGAATGTCCAAAATGATGGGTTCTTTTGAGTTCATGAGCTTGTAATAGAATGACTCATATGAAGTAGACGAAAAACATTTGAAAAATTAATCACTAGGCTGTACCACTTTTTATAACCCTGAAATGTCTTTAGCACATTTGTGTGTGTGTGTGCAAGTGTGTGTTCATGTGCGTGTTCTTCTCATTTTCTTCACCACACTTACCAGTGGGCAAATCGCCATTAAGGAAGTGTGAGCGCAAAGAGAAAGCTAGGGCTGACGGCTGTCTAACATGTGGGATCCATCAGCACTTTTGCAGACCTGCCTTGTGAGCCATTCATAGCCCTCTAAGACACTGCACTGCTGAGTACCTTTGGTGTTATGGTCCTTGTAAAACGCAGACGCTGGCTGGCTGAAACCCATTCACAGCATAGCTGGGCCCTTAGTGCCCACTGCAGCCCTTAGCATCTGCATGGGGGCTGCAGTGGGTACCTACCACAGCAAAGAAGTTTTCATCTCTAGCCTCTACCAGGAACCCTCCCTCTGCTGTCCAACATGGGCCAGTTCACAGCTTCCATGGCAGACTTTATAAGCCAGGTGTGATGGTTAAGGCCTTCCTATCTAGTACTCTGGAAGACGGAGAAAGAGTTGTGGGTTCCAGGCCAACCTTGGCTGTCCCAAAGCCAAAAGGATTTAGAAAAGTGGTGCTGAGAATGATTTTATTTTCCATTTTATTTCTTGTTTTGTTTTTCAAGAAGGAGTTCCTCCATGTAGCCCTGGTTGCCCTGGAACTCGATCTGTAGACCAGACTGGCTTCAGACTCATAGAGATCTCTTTCCTGCTTCTGCCTCTTGAGTGCTGGGATCAAAGGTGTGTGCCACCACCTCCTAGCTTAGTCTTTGATTGGAAGCAGGTGTTAGCTATGTAGTCTAGGTAGGTCTGAGCAGTCAGTCCTCTTGCTTCAGCCTCGTTAGTGCTAGGCTCATAGGCATGTGTTACTACTCAAAGCTATATCTTCTTAGAAGTCAGGGCTTAGAAAACTATGGCCTAAGGACCAAAACAGACCATGGCTTATTTTTGTAACCTTGGGACTATGGATGATTGTTATGGTTAAAAACAAGATAATGATATATTATGAATTTTAAAAAGTATGTGAAATTCTTCCTTGTTTATGCATTGTCAAGCACATTGTATTTTACTTTAATTTTGACTTGCTTTAAGGTGTTGATTTAAAATTACTGAAGCAACTTCTGAGTTTACAGACTCTACAGTCTTACATAATCTATAGAATATGTCAGTGACTCCAGGGTACAACCAGTTGTGAATTGCTCAATTATTTAATGCTGCCAAATAAAGTAGAGATCATTATGTATCCTAAAGCATATTCTGATTTTAGGTATAAAATATGTGAAAGAAAATACAACTTAGAGTTATGTTATTTGACTATATCAACATATATATATATATACACACACACAAATGTATATTTTATGTGGTAATGAAGACTTCATATTAACATGACCCATTAATAAGTGTACTCTGTTTCAAATGTAAAACTCATCTCCATAAAGCAGGATAAGACCTCAAAGCCCATGACTGCATTCATAAATAACCAGGAAGACTGTTTTTTATAGGAATCACTCATGATACATCACTTGAATTTCCAGCCTCACAAACTAGCTACAATGGACTTGAGCCTGCATGTTCTAAATGATGGGTTCTATTACATCATTACTTAATTATAAGTTTTAAATGATAGTGCATTGTTTCTGCTTGGGTGGACAATGGAATACACGTTTTATATGTATAGGAAATTATACTTCATAATTGGAGGGAAAATATATTTAGTTGTGGTCTTAATGTTGTATAACCACCTCCAAACTCATACTATAAAACCCTAACCCACAAGGTGATGGTAAGATGGAGAGAGAGCCTGATTCAGGTACCGGGGCCATGGTGTTTAGTAGGTGTCTTTACACAAGAGGGCTGAGAGACACATTCCTCCCAGCATGTGAGGACATAGCACCAAGGCTCTGTCTACACACTAGAAAGTGGACACAAGCAGGCAGTGTGAGAATCAGTCAATCCCTTTATCTTAGACCTTCCAACCTCCAGAACTAAAAACACATTTTTTTAAGAAGTTACTTCATTTATGAAAATCTACAATAGTCAGAGCCTAGGAAGCCCTGCATATGGTAACCTGAGAGCTGACTAACCAGGCTAGGAAGCCCTGCATATGGTAACCAGAGAGCTTATTATCCATCTGCAAATCCCCAAAGCACCTTGGAAATAGACTTGTATAAACTGATCTCTTCTGAGACTTTGAGGCTGCATTTCCCCCCTAATTCTAAAAACTATCGTTTGGTAATACTAAAAATGTGAAATAGTTATTACCAAATTCTCAGATTCAGTAATTTTTTTTTTTTACTGTCAGAAACTAGTATTAAATTTATAGAGGTTTTGACTTTCAAAATCTGTAAGGTCAATGTCATATTTAAGAATTTTTTTTCAAATGAAAACATTAAATCAAATATTTAATCCAAAGGTCTATACATAGATGTGCTTTTAAGATTAATAAGAATTTTAAAAAGTGTTTTCATGGGCTTTTTTTCCCCTTAGAATCTCATTTAGAAAGTTGAAAAGAATATTTAAAATTGATTAAAGTGAAGTGAGAAATCCCATAAAAGAGAAAAATTAAGAAGTAGTTATTTAATACCATTGCATATCACTATGTGGAATAAACCTGGGTGGATTTAAGCTGTAACAACAAATGATGAATTTTTATACTTTTTTAGTTTTGAATTTCTCTAAAATTATCTGAACTATAAATCCATGTAAATACTTGCTTTTGATATGATGTCATCTCAATAAAAACATGCTCAACCTGGAGGTCCCTAGATCTACACTACGGACCCATCCTCTCAGTAAAAATATTCTTAATTTGGAGTTTCCTGGATCTACACTATGAACCCATAAACATTGACAGAATGAAACACTAAAGGACAGGTATATGTTCATCTTTTTGGAGAGTTTCTATGACATTCCCATAGGGATGCATGACACCAGAAGGATTAAAAATAGCTACAAAATTCATATTCATATGCTAATTTCCATAATGCTATGACTTTATCAAAGATTTTCAGGGCTTTTTGTTTTTAAAGAAATTAAAGAAAAACCTAAGCTATATCTGGTAAATGCGGAAATTACCCAATTGGGGGGAAAAAGGGGGGAAAAAAACCAAAACATTTTGTTCCAAAACAACCTTGCAAGGCATCTCACTAAAAGTTATTTTGATATCATTAAAATAAAAAAAAGTCTGACCACAGAGATGAACCACATCTAAGAATGAAAACAGCTTTGGAAAGCTGTCAAAGAATCCACCTGCATTACAAGTAACAACAGTAAATAGCAATGTATGGGGTGCAACCTTCCCTTGCTTGTTTCCTTCCCAGAACTTCAGTATAAGACAACATGTGATCAACTCTCTGTGAAGACACTCTCAAGGCAGGAAGTCTATATAAGCTGCTTCTAGCAAGATTAGGAGCCCTAAACTACTATTTAATTGATGGCAGGCCATCATTTGGGGTGGAAGCTTTAATAATAGGTTTATACAAAATAAAAGATGGCCATAGAAATGTGCAAATATCTACTATACTCAGAACTAGAGCTTGATATAAAAGTAACATAGAAACAATCACCTGACCTTTCTTTTTTGTTTTTTAAAATTCTTTTAAAGTGAGTCGATTTGACCCAACCAAACATTTAGTTTGGCCAGCTCACTGGAATTTCCTTTTATGAGTAAACGGAGCAATTAGGAAGGAGGTAATTTGCTCTCCATTCCAACAGGGTGCTTGTCCATAGTGCACTAGAGTTTACGGGGCTGTTGTGTGTTTTCATGGATGTTGAAACAGTTACTATTTATGAAGAAGGATACATGTAACCTGATCCATTCCTTCAGCATTCAACTATGGATGTGCAGGCAGTTGTTGCTCCCAGTGTGGTTGGATGCACAGGGTTGAACTATATTTACCTGAAATGGATCCAGATTCTCAGATAGGACATGGCCCTGGGTATCAGGAGGCCCAAATGAGCTATGGCTTGTCATTTGTCTTCATTATGCTCTCGTTAACTCCCATTAAAAGGTGGCCAATAATTCCTAGAGATTTTGAATTCAGTCTCTAATAGCCTTTGAGGCATGTGAGAAAACTGCTATCATACAGAACTAATTCGGTTCCTATTAGGACACACGTTCCAAATACCAAGGAGCTTATTTAAAATGTCTTCATTGGAACACACACCTTCATTGGAACAGAAATCATTCTGTAGGTTGTTATTGAAAATTTAAGCAAGTTAGAGAACCAGTCATTATGATTCATAAATACTAACAGAAGACTATGATTCTGGACTTAAAACTATAAGTTTTATAGCTGTATGGAAATCCATTTACCTTACAAAATACCACTTCCTGAACATAGAAATAGAATGTGTTGACCTACATAATCTTTTGAAGTTACTTTATGACGCTATTCTGTGAATTTAATCGAATAATTGTTCAGACAATAGCTTTCTGTGAATATTTCAGGGCTGCCTTCCTCCACCTTCATTACTAATAAAAATAAGGGTCAATAGTGGCATGCGCTGTAGCATGGCTCCAGGGCCATACTCTCCTTCCTTAACTGAGCATCTGGACTAAGAACCATCACAATGCAGAACAGAACAGCTGGATAGAAAGCTAGGAAGGACCACAATGGAAAAGAAATGCTTAATTACGCTTTCCATCAAGTTAATTTTTCCCCTTTGGCAAAGTAAACAAAGGAAAATCTGCTCTATTTTTGGTTGCCTGTGATTTGGTTGCTTCAGCATCCTTGACCTCCTTTTTCTGACCTTCACTCTCTCTGCCTTGCAAGGTGTCACCCAGCAAGCCTTCTTGAAATTCTCAAAAAGCAAATCTGTCCAGGTCTCAGGCGTGAGATGCAACCGAGGCTCTCAATGAGAAGCGTTGGAATTCCGGGGAATGGCACCTTGACTTTGCGAGTCTATTGTATGGAATGGCAGTTGCCGTCAACAACAGCATGCCATTCACTATCGCCTCTTGGTGTCTGCAGAGGATGTCTTCCTTCCCAGACCCCTTCAAACACCAAAATCCAAAGAGTGCCAATCCATGTATATATGATCTATGAATAGCCTCTTAAATACTTTATCTCTAGATTACTCACCGCACCTAATAAAACATAAACACTACAAAAACAATCATGATGCTGATTAGGAAGAAGGACCAGGAAAGTCAGTTTTCACACATTTAATGCATTTCCTCTAATGCTTTGACGTGGAGTCAGCTGAATAGTCAGATGCAGTATTCACAGCTAAGGGAGTCAACTATTTTTAAAATCACCAAAAGGGTAGATTTTTAAAGTATTTTCAAATCAAAAACAAGATGGTATTTCAGGTTATGTAGAGTGATTCCCTTGACTTAGTCATACTACAAAACAGACATATGCTATGAGGTTGAGAATGTCTTCCAAAGGCCCATATGTAAAGGATTGGTCCCCAACTTGACATTATCGATAAATACTGGAACCTTCTAGGGAGGGAAGTTTCAATTCATTAGGAGCATACTCTTAAGGGAAATTATGAGACCCGGATATTTCCCCTTCTCACTTTTCAAACTGATGAAGAGCCTTCCTCTACCACATATATCCAGAATGATGGACTGCCTCACTATTGGTTTAAAAGCAATGGTGCCAACTGATCAAGGACTGAAACTCCCAAAGCTACTGAAAACAAAACCCTTTTCTCTTACTAAGTTGATCACCTCTGGTACCTGTTCCACTCACTGAAAGCTGACCACTGAAACACATTCCAGAATTTCACATTGTAAACTATAAAGGCATAAAAGCTGTTCGACAATTAATAAAGAAGCTCATCTACAAATGTGAGAGATTATGAGGGATTTATTTACACTTTGATATAATTTGATCAGATAATAAAAGGTTATTGTAATTGTAGTATTGAGAACACCTTAACCTTAGAAGAATGAGAAGGGCTTTTCTAGTGAGCTTTGAGCAGTCAGACCCTAGCAGTGGGTCAGTAGTTATCAGTTGTCTTATTTCAATGAGAAATTAAGTCAATAGAATCTGTGCCCAGATTCACAAATATGTTAACTCCCATTGTTTGTTGCTTCAACCAGACACTTAAAATGCAAGTGGAGAGCTATTCATAACCAAAGATTTTTCTAGAAATTTCAAAGACTAACTCATGGCTCACCCTGTTTGATCGCAACTCATCTTTCCCCTCAAAATGATATAAAGATATGTTTGGAGACTACAATAACAATATGGGCCCAGCAGTGGTGGCACACACCTACTGGGCCATGGGGATGTAGACCTTTAATCCTGGCACTTGGGAGGCAGAAGCAAACAGATTTCTGTGAGTTCAAGGCCAGCCTGGTCTACAAAGTGAGTTCCAGGGTAGCCAGGTATGTTACATAGAGAAACCCTGTTTTGAAAAATGAGAGAGATAGAGAAGGAGGAGGAGGAGGAGGAGGAGGAGGAGGAGGAGGAGGAGGAGGAGGAGAAGCAGCAGCTCTTTGTGGGAATTGTTAATTCTATGTGAACTTCAAAGAGTTGGGCATCTTTTTTGTGGCCATGGACGACTTCTTCACGTTGGAAGGGCTCACAACGTGAAGCCCTAGTCCAGCTGAGCAAAGACTAGAGACTGATATACTCATGGGCTCCCATTTTCTCATGTGCTTTTCTTTTCTTTTTTAAATTAAGTTTTTCTGCCTTGTGGATTACTTCAGAGTAATTCATTCTATGGAGTTGAGCACAGTTATTTTACTTTTGTCTCTGTTACTGTATATTCAAACTGAATCCAACTGTGGTGGTTTGAAAAGAAAATGGTCCCCAAAATGAGAGGCACTGTTGGAGGCATGACTTTGTTGGAGTAGGTGTGCCTGTTGAAGAAGTGTGTCACAATGGGGGTGGGCTTCGGGTCTCTTTTGATCAGGCTGAGTGTGACACAGAGTTCAGTTCCTGTTGCCTATGGATCCAAACGTAGGACTCTTAGGTCTTTCTCCAGCACCATGTCTGCTTGCATGCTGCCGTGTCTCACTATGGTGAAAATGAACTAAACCTCTAAATCTAAATCTGCAAGCCACCCCATTAAATATTTTCTTTCATAAGAGTTGCCATGGTCATGGTATCTCTTCACAGCAGTAGAAACCCTGAGACACCAATTTTTGACTATTTTTATATAATCCTTGTAGAATGGTTGCAGCAAAGGTCTAAAGCCAGAGTTGACCTGCTTCATTTCCTCATGCTCCTTCCCAGGTCCTTCCCACTTCTGAGATCTCTTTAGAGCTATAGTCAATAGGATAGAACCAGTCCTGAGCAGCTAAGCTTGATGACAGACTGTGTCTAACCCACTGTGATCCTGCTGGACTTCTCTCAAGGTTGCTCCAGAAAGTTCTTGTAGATGAGCTTCCTGAGACTGACTGGGAGTGCTATCATGGATAGCGCAGGAGTGTCAGGGGCTAAATGCCTTAGTGTTGGCCCCAAAGGAACCAGGGGTAAAGACTGCATTTTCTCACTCTCTCATGAATACACTTCTGAAACTATCCCACACCTTTTGTAGCTGAACACTGCCTCAGAGTGCTTCAGCAGCATCATGCTTGTTGATACAGTCCATTTGGGTATCTTTTTCTCTCAGTTCCATTTCTTTATTCCTCATCTGTGCTTCTGATACCCCCACTAAGTGTACACTGTACATATTAAGATTAATTTTGTGGGAACTCAAACCAAGATGGCCTAGATAATCACCAAGATTTCTCCTAAGACTTGGTGTTAAAACTAAATTCTTACCTTCTTTTCCTGACGGAACAGTTCTATTATATCATGGTGACTTTAATTAGGTCACACAGAGAACAGTGCCTTCCACTTTCTCAGGGAAAACGGGGGAGAGGTTGCCCTAAGCTGTAATATATTATACTGACAGCAAGGTTACAGATAAAGTTGAAAGATAGGTTTTTGAAAGATATATACAGTTTGGACCATAGCCTTTAAGGAGTTTTGACATGGGAGACTCCCGTGACAGGGAAGGAACAATCTTTGATTATTAGGAGCTGATGAGCTCTCTGAATGGATGACTGATAGATAAAGCTGCAGAGTCTCTTGGGAGAACTACTTCACAAGTTCCTGTCTTCTGGATGGTGGGATAACAGACTAGCATCTTTACTCCCCAATTCTTTGATCAAGACTTAAGCTCAACATGCACCGCTCTTATATAACTTGACTATGTGATCTTGCAAGGACATTATCTAATTTTACATTTATTATCTAAGTGTGCATATGTAGGTACTTTAAGTTATTCCAATGTGCTTTTCACAAATATTATTTTAAGACATTTGGCATTCTTTCAGACACATCTTTTAAAATTCCACGTTTATGTTCATTTCAAAATAGAGAGCGTTTGGAAACTTGTATCAGATCAAACACTGACAGAAAGCTAAAGAGTGGAGCAGGTTAGTCATGCAGAATAAAACAAATTCACTAAATTTTATTTTCAAATGAGTCTGGTTATAGAAAACAACAGGTGATAGTGAGTGTTATAGGAAATAGGTATATAGAAGTATTCGAATGATAAGGAAAGTATTTTTTTTTCAGATAAACTAAGGAAATTATATTAAACGCTGGAGGTTGGGTATGTATTTCATGGGTAGAATGCCTGTCCTCAAAAGTGCAAGGCTTTGGGTTTAGTCCCCAGCACTAGAAAGAAAAGAGTACTATAAAATGTTACTTCACAAGGGCCTTGAGAAACTTACTAAGGGAGGTAAGCCAGACCCAAAAAGAGGAACATGGGATGTTCTCACTCATATTTGGTTTCTAGCCATAACTAAAGGACATTGAACCTATAATTCGGGTTCTTAGAGAAGCTAAATAAGAAGGAGAACCCAAAGAAAATCATATAGGCATCCTCCTGAATATTAAACTTCATCAGGAGATGAAAGGAGACAGAGACAGAGACCCACATTGGAGCACCGGACTGAAATCTCAAGGTCCAAATCAGGAGCAGAAGGAGAGAGAGCACTAGCAAGGAACTCAGGACTGCGAGGGGTGCACCCATACACTGAGACAATGGGGATGTTCTATCAGGAACTCATCAAGGCCAGCTGGCCTGGGTCTGAAAAAGCCTGGGTCAAAACCGGTCTCGCTGAACATAGCAAACAAGGAGGACTACTGAGACCTCAAGAACAATGGCAACGGGTTTTTGATTCTACTGGACCTATTGGTTTTTGTGGGAGCCTAGGCAGTTTTGTGGATGCTCACCTTACTAGACCTGGATGGGGGTGGGTGGTCCTTGGACTTCCCACAGGGCAGAGAACCCTGATTGCTTTTTGGGCTGACGAGGGAGGGAGACTTGATTGGGGAAGGGGGAGGGAAAGGGGAGGCGGTGGTGGGGAAGAGACAGAAATCTTTAATAAATAAATAAATAAATTAAAAAAAAATAAAATGTGCTATTTTCTACTTTCAAAATAACATTGAGTTTTCTAATATACAGAGTAAATTCTCGCACAGTTTCGTAGAAATTATGGTCAGTTTTCCCAACCTTGTGGCTGGCTTTGCCAGTCTGCTTCATCTTTCATGGACTTACTAGCTTAAATAATACATATTCGCATAATACATATTCACTCTTTACAGTGCTGGACTCTGGGGTAGGGTAGAAGGGAAACTATGGGGAGTGTTAGCTATCACTAAAGACCTCAGAAAAGTTAATTGGAAGCCTTCAGTTACAGAGACAACTTAAAGGTCATACATAAATAGGAAGAATATTAGTGGAGTTACCCATAATAAGGTACTGCTCCTAGATACTATAAGCTGTCAAATAAAAACCCCATGCTGGAATTGGGTTACCTCTTTTAGGAGTTATTAGTGGGTTCACATAGAGCCCTCAAACATTACATCCTATTGCTGTTATTCTTGGTTGATTGATTGAACTTGATTGTAAGATCCAATTGCAGAAGAGACCAAATACATTAGTCATCAGTTGTAGAGAAACCAAAGTGATACTGATATAGAAGCTTAATTCTTACTGGCTAGCTTTAATAGTGATGGATGAAGCCAGGAAGACTATCAGAGGAGAAAAACAATCATCAGTGTCATCAATCAGTGAATCCTATGAGCTACAATAATGACTGGCCTGGGAAGACATGTCTATTGGTACAAAAGTCATATGAATGCTTTGGCAATAACAACCTTTTCTGTTTAGATTATATGCTCTTCCATAATATAGAATCCATGCCTGGCACTATTGCAGGTCAAAGAACTTGTGTCTAGAGAGGTATTGGGTCCTAGGGCCTATTATTCTGCTAAATAGAAACTCCTAATGCCTTATAATCATAGCCATACATTAGTACATCTCCCATTCACATCAGGGAAGCTTCTTTTTTTCAGTTGAACACAATGAACACAGAGATCAATGAGACTGCTGAGTACCTAACTGTGAATGAGATATCTATCCACATTCCCTTCTCCCAAGGTTTGGGGATCATTGTAGAAGAGAGGGCAGAAAGAGTCTATGAGCCAGAGGTGTTAGATGGTTATAAATAAACAATATTTTCCAGAAATGTACATATGATCTACACAGTATAATCAAACATGCTCACAACTTGCACAAAATCAATCTGAACAAAAGCCAAAAATGGCGTACTGGGGGAGTATTCATAAAGCCCCATTCATAAAGGCAGTTGATGAGTGCTGGGAGTAGAAGAGACATTTCTTTCTTCGGGGGTATAGGGCATGAAAGGCTACCCGTGTTTCAATACATGGGTCTAAACCCACAGGCATAAAGACAACACTAAGTGAACTCATTGGGTTTTTGAAAAAACAGAACACCCGACGTTTGCTGGGGGTGGAGGGGGGAATGCTGAGATAGGGAAAGTGGGTGGATTTGTTCAAAACACATTCTATGCATGTATGCAATTCTCAAGCCAAAACCAAAAGTGGAGAGAAAAATGGAATTGCCTATTGCCCTGAGTCAGGGGGCCCCGTGGACATGTCAGGTGTATTAAGATGAGAAGAGATAACCCTAAGGGTCAAACAGCGGCACTCATATTTTGGCAGGAACCAACAACACTCTAATTGGATTTCAGGCCTGCTCAGAAGGAGAAAAGTCATGCCTGATACTGGACATCTAGCCAACCACCTAGGTCTAGTGAGGTCATGGATCTTAGAAGAGAATCTATTGTTATAACTTCACTAAACAGCAATTTCCTAAATTCACTCTAAATACCTATTTTTTTTTAAGACAGGGTTTTGCTGTAGCTTTGGAGCCTGCCCTGGAACTAGGTCTTGTAGACTGGGCTGGCCTCGAACCCACACAGATCTGCCTGCCTCTGCCTCCTGAGGCTGGGATTAAAGGTGTACAGCACCACCCACCCCCTGCTAAATATCTATTCTTATTCTCACAGACAAGCGTAGCTCTCACCATTCATCAAAGAAACTTATCTTTGCCACAGAAGGAAACCATTTCAGAAAACTGCAATGTAGAGAAGAAGTGACTGTAGGGTTACCAGCCCTAATTAATACATTGACAACACAACTCCTGCACCTGAAGCTCAGGAAACATTATAAAAAGAAATCCAGAGGACCAGAAAAGCTACTTGAGGTCATGTCTCCTAAAAATGGCAGGAATGATGAATCCATGATATTGTAGCAATAAGGCTGATCGACATAACCTAAAGAACCGCAACACCTATAGACATGCTGACGTGGAAGACAGAAATCTCTCAGGGCTCCATCCGCAGGCAAAGAGCTGCAGGCAATGGAGGATTGATGAGAGTTCCAGGGATGAGGCCCCGAACTGATTGTCAAATACAAGTGGTCAGCTCCTCGAGTCATACACATACAAATACAGCTAAAAGGAGTGAGCAGGCCATACTTATAAACAGAAATATAACAATGAAAGGAAACAAAGGTTATGATTTCAAGAGGGAGCAAGGGGGGATATATGGGAGTGCTTTGAGAGAGCAAAGGGACAGGGAAATGATGTAATTATATTTTATGATAAAAATACCTTGGGAAGGAAAAAAAGGTAGGAAAAGTCACCTGCAAGAAGAGGAGTTAAGTCATTTATTGTTAAACATGATGTGGGCAGTTCATTATTTTAAAAATGATCACAGTAGTACACCAAGGTGTGTAGGTGGAACACAGGTACTATTTTTAATTGAGAAGTATACAATACATTTCTCCAAAAGGTAATGCCATCTTAGGAACCAACAGTATCTAATGTTCTACTGCTGATGGGGAGAAAAAATGAGGTCTAAGAGTCTACCACATAAAGACTGAATAATCCTCAAACATATTTGTGATCACACCTTATTTTATTATTTTTCCTGCCAAAGAATCATTGTAAACAGAAGCAATAAAACCTTTAGGGCTGGGTTTCACATATCATTATTAAGGAAGAGTCATGAGATGAGGGTTAACTGTTTTAGGAGATGAAGCTGATAATCACTGATTTGGGGATGGAAGGGAGAGATGCTAGGTCTACCTTTCCAAAAGTTTCCACATTGTCTTCTCTTAGTGTCCAGGGAAATTGCTGCTTCTTTGAAGAGCTTTAAGGTGGAGATCTCACTGAAAGAGTCCACTTGAGTTAGCATGGGATAATGAAAGACATACATTGCTCAGGATTAACCCAAAGGTGAGAACAATGGGAAGACACAGCCAAGCAAAGAGTAAGAAGGAATAGGCAAATAGAGTACAAGGGATGGGACAGTGTAACTCAGCCAAGAGTCATCTCTTAGAAAGTAGAAATTTGACTTTTGTTTGCAGCGCAGCCTCTCCAAATAGTTACAGGGATGGCTTGGAAACGTGTCTACTCGTCGGGTAGCTTTTCCTGAGTACACTGAACTGCTGTGTATATACAAATGATACCTAATGACAGAAAATGGCTGCTTTGTGCTGACTTGACCGAAATACCCTAGTCTGGTATTCACTGTGCCCCACAGTCACGGCACTTGTCTCTGCAACTGAAGATTGACGGGATGATGGATCTGTCATTTAGGTCAAGAAAGTTTGTCCATTGTACCTTTTATCCATTGTATCTAAAATAGGCCTTTGGCACCCTGCTTTCAACTGTCCTAAATGTTCTTCTTGCAGATAAAATAGCTTCTGCATCCAGCTTTCAGATTCTAGCTCATGGCTCACTGTTTCTACTTACATTACAGTTAACCCAAGGCCAGAGGTCATCTTCAAGACCTCTCAGGGAATTCCAATATGCTCCCTCCCCAGCACTTACCATGCTGTGGTTGGTCTTGCCTAGTTTATACCCTAGCTCTGTGCTCTCAGACTAAGTATACTATAGCTCCAGGGTTCATTTTCCTCATTTTAATTTGGGATGGTAATTGTAGTTAGAAAGATGAGAATGAAAGGAATGAAACACAGAACATCTTTAGACTGGGAACTAGTTTACAGTGTGGGCAACATAATTATTAACTGATGATCGTGCTGCTATTTGGCATTTCTTACACGCTCCTTTATTTTTCCATCTAGACTGTAAAGTCCTGGAACGGCAAGGACTGTACTTTTTAATTACATTCCATCTTACTAACAATTAAGGCCAAATAAAAATCTGTTGGCTGTTGGGCTATAACATACAAATTAATTTTAACTGGTAGCTATTTGTAGGCTAGACTGTATCTATATCACTAGGACTCAACCGAGAGTCAACATAGATACTATCTCTCTCCTGATGAAACTTAAATGATTGTGATGGTGGGGGATAGAAATGTAGGTGTAGAGAGTGACTGCCTAACATACACAGGATCTTGAGTTTGATCCTCAGCAATGTGAATTGCTCCTTCCACACCCCTACACCAATAGACAGGTTAGAGAAGTGGCGCATTGGTAGAATGCTTGCTTAGCGTCTTTGAAGACCCAGATTTAAACCTAGAGCTACATAAACTAGGCCTAGTGTCGCTTGCCTCTAATCCCAGAACTAGAGAGGCAAAGTCAGGAGAATGAGAAATTCAAGGTCATCCATGTTGCAGAGCGGTTTCAAGCCCAGCCTGGGCTATATGAGGCTCTATTTCAAAAGCAAGTAAGCAAGCAAACAAAAACCAAACTAAAACAAAACCCATGACTTACAGACTCACACTAATAGCTGGGGAAGGTTATAAAGGACAGGACCTCAGAAAACAGAGCAGTGAGGGCTATGAGGTAAATCTGGGGCTTGGCTGGTGAGGCGGGCAAGCACTGACACTCCACCTGGATTGCTCAATCCTCCTCCTCTAATAAATGCACCCGGCATCCTATCTCCTTTGTCTATACCTGTATAACACACACACACACACACACACACACACACACACACACACACACACCTCACTCCTGGACAATGCACCTAGCACCAGCACCTGGGCCTCCATATTCTATGAATGTACTGCTCTCTAAGCAACAGTATAAATTTCATTGTCCCTAACAACAAGCAAATTTAGACAAGTTCTATTCAAATATACTCCTAGTGTATCCAAGCTTGGGAAAAAAGAAGGGTCAGTCTGGTCTGCATAAGTTTGGGTTGCGTACACAGTAAGGTAAACTGTGCCATTTGAACTTTTAGAAAATGTCCCATAGTCACCATTTTCTGCCTGTGCACAAAGGCATACGTATGAGTAAAATCGGGCATAGGGATATGTACAGCTGGAAATGAAAATATATAACCTGTCAATCAAAATATAAAAATTTCAAATATTCCACACCTTTTAGAGCCCAGCCCCTCTTTCTGCTCGACTCCACAAAGCAGACCCCAGGCAGTAACCGGGGCTGTGGAGTTCTCTCTCAATCATGAGGCCTGTTGCTCTATTGCAGTGCCTCTCTTTCCGATCTGTGCTATTTGATTTACTTCTAAAGTCTCTTTGCTGCCTTTGTAATCTGTAGAAGTCCTTATTTTTAACTGTTTGGATAATATGCCCACACCTGGAAACACCTGGCCTAGACACTGGCCACCAGTAACAACTGGCAGATGTATTTTCTCCTAAGGTAGCATTAGCGTATTAAAGGAACTAAAGGAGTGTGTTGTAATCTTATTGACTTGTGACACCAGGCCTTAGGAACTGCCATATTTTATTTGAAATGAGAAAAAAAAAGTCACCATGAGCTTTGACCTATATAAAATCAGTTGACTTAATAGGGTTCAGTTCTATATACTTTCCTGAGACTTGTTGCAAATAGCTGTTGGTTCAAAATATTAGTATGTGAAATTCATAACAACATACGACAAATTGTATTAGAGCAATGAGTGCACCACCACCTGTCTCTGAAACAGATCCAATAGGTGCTCACCAGACTCGTATGCCTTCTCCTAACCTCTTAGGAAAAAACACACTTGGAGACTCAAGAACCCCCTCTGGGCAGTTACACGGTCCATATATCTCACATGACTGACTCCTGGCTGATGGGAATATGATGTAGATATAACATGTCCCACTGTCAAACCTTCCTAGAAAAACCTCCTTTCCCATTGCTGAATGGGTGTCTGTCAAGACTCAAGATGGGAGTCCATGGGTTAAAAACCAGGAGCCTCAACTAATTTGTGTCTCTTAATGAATGCCGGGAGCACGAGCTGTCCTTGAGGATTTTACTTGTACGAAAAACCATTTTTTTTTCTGAATTGTTGGTGTTGCAGCAGCTGACAGTGACCATGGCCTACCTTAAAGTGTTACTGTAAGAACTAAGTAGCATGCTCTTTGGAGGGTCTTTTGACTGTCCCATTTTGGGGTTGTTGCTATTCCTCAAGTCCACCCATTGGGATTTGTTTTCAAAAACACTTGGGCATAATTATTTAATTCCTGCAGAAGGGCTTCAAAATAAAGGTAGAAGTGACAAAGTGGCATGAGGTGACAACAGGGACATTTTGAGGTTAAGGGAAAGTAATAACAATTACAATTTTTTATCACTGTCTTCATTTATTTTTCTTCTGTGAAGCTAGGAAATGTTTGTACAACAACAGTCACATCTAGTTTCCTACAGAATGGTACTGTATGCTCAGGAGGAAGCTACTTTTTTCCCCTTTCAGAAATCATGTTATGTGGTCTGATAAGAAGTTAGAATCATTGCAGTTAGAACGATACTAAAAACCCTAGGACACATGGTTTCCATATGGACCACAAGCAGATGTCTGGAATTTTGTGCTCGATGAAAAGGAGAGATTGTTGAGTTAGAAGTATTTTACAGAGAGGAGAGAAAGTCCTTAGTGTAAATGGATGAATGTATTTGTAAATTAAGGTAGTACTGTACAGAGAATAAAGTTGAAGCAAGAGTCTGACGGTTTTGGTCAGTTCTACCCTGGGGGATGCTTTGGAGAAGAATCCTGAAGGGGATTCTATCACGGACACAGAATGTTCAGAAGGAAACTTAGGGATGCAGAGTTAACTGAAGCCCATGGCCTCTTCATCTGATCTGCTGATCTCCTACTACTGACCCTAGTAAACATCGGTTTAAGATAGTAATGCTGTATATTCAGCTTCTCTCAACAAGTATATACCAACATTCTGTTTGGCAGGAAATTCCAGACAGTAGAAGGTAGAAGATAGGAAATTCAGAGAATACCAGGGCCTAGAGCTTGGAGTTGTCTTTTAGACCTTAAGTAACTAGTCTGAAGTCGAGGTGGACTGAAGTATTTGTCTATGCATATGGAATGCAAACACTCATGGGGAAGAGTAACTGATTTTGTCTCACAACTTGTCAAGGAGGGATGTGGTTGCCAAGGGCAACATGGGTGTGTAAAAACTGAAGTGCTACAATGAGCTTCCTGCTTTGAGGCTTTTGTTTGCTTGCTTGCTTGCTTGCTTTGCTTGCTTGTTTGCCTTGAGAATGATAAACCTTAGGTCAAGACAGAAGAAATGTACTTCCCTGTACTGCACTGGGTAACAAAACAAGGTCTGTTTTTATAGGAGTATCACTATCCCTTCCTTCCCTTTTCATGAGTGAAATAACCAGTTTGCTTTTCCACTTCAATTTAGCATTCTGCAAAAATATCAGGACTCATTGCCAAATAAAACAGGAAGATAAATTTACTATTAAATGCCATCAATGCATATTAAGAAATTTTGTCTTTGAAATTGGTTTTAAAGTATTCCACTAAAAGTTGATTTCAAAAAATAGAGTGGAAGAGTGATACTCACAGACTCAGAGAACTAGAGAGAGAAAGGAAAGAAAAAGTCAAGAGATACCAAAGGCAAACAGAAGGAATTATTTCTTGGATTAGAGTAAGGTAACATTTGGTTATAGTGATCTATGATATATTCAAAATAATTAAAAGAACATTAAAGAAGACAATGAATAAAGATGATTAATGGTAGAGGACTAAGAGGATGGAAGTATTTACTACAGGATTTATTTATTAGTATTATGTATATGGATCTAATTATCGTACAGCACTACATAAATACGTGCAAACAAATGTTACGATAAAACAGAGAGACCTGGACTGGGGAGGTGGCACAGGTGCTAGAGTGCCTGCCATGTAAGCACAAGGACTTTAGTTTGGATTCCAAGAACACATTGAAGAAGCCTGTAATGTGCTCTTAGAGTGGAGGGGAGAAAGGTACACCCCTGAAGGTGCTTGGCCAGCCAAACTAGGCAACTGATGACTCTCCAATTCAATAAGAAAGAGATGGCTCAGTGGTTAAGAGCATTGCCCGCTCTTCCAGAGGTCCTGAGTTCAATTCCCAGCAACCACATGGTGGCTCACAACCATCTGTAATGAGGTCTGGTGCCCTCTTCTGGCCTTCAGGCACACACACAGACAGAACATTGTATACATAATAAATAAATAAATAAATAAATAAATAAATAAATAAATAAATAAATCCTGCCTCAAAAAATAAAGGTGGAAAGTACTAGAAAGAGAAAACTGACATTAACCTTATGTCTCTACAAGTCAACACAATCAAGTGTACACACTGTACCCATGCACAATACCAAAGAAATTCACACATATGCACACATACACATGACAGAAAAGAAAAGGAGACAAAGCAACATGTTTTTTCTAGTGCATATCTATTATTGAAAACTAGAAACAGAAAGTCTCTTCCTGAAATTTCTATGAAGTGTTCCCAAGCATCACTGTACCAGGATAAATTCAAGACCCCACCTTCAAGTGTCATTTTACTTTTCCTTCTTTTATATCATAAGCTATGTTCTTTGATTTTTATGGATTTTTTACCAAACTAAGTTTCATGATGCTCAAAAATCATGTTGTACCATAAAAGTAATAAAGAATGAATAAAATATTTAATGATTTGAATTTTATTAACTAGCATACCAAATACTACATACTCAATTTTCTCTGAGCTTCTCAATGCATGTTATATGCGGAGAAGTGCAGAGTCACTGAAACTGCTTAACTTTGAGGTTTCCAATGATTCTAATTGACTCCTGAACTTTCTTACCAAGGAACATCTATCAACAGCTTTAAAGATGCTGCAAATTTTCAGGCATGAGGCTGCCTAAGCAAGAGCACTGTCATGTGGCCTCTGAATTTGACAAATATATGAGCACATAAAGAATATCTAATATATATTGCCTGATATCTTTGTCCAGTCAAAACATGATCATGTGACTTGTGTGTCTCCAAATGAAACAATGTCAGGATCTCAGAGCTTTAGCAGAGTTCTAACATATGTAGTGACAAAAAATACATACCTTCAAAATTAACACTAGCATCTCCTCAAACATCCTTTAACAGCCTTGATTTTTAATTCAAATGTTAAAATTGTTGAATTCAATATGTACAGTGTTTGAGCATCTCTGAACTCCTCTGAGGGTATTTCACAGAAAAACAGCCTCAATTAACAGATGCTCTGCATTTATCCAAGTTCGCTAAGAACACAGTCTTTCCTAGGACTGTTCTACAGAGTTCTTCCAAACTTAATTTTCACACTAATTAACAAGAAAATGATAAGTCAGATAAGATTAGATTAAGGATAGCAAAAAGTATACTTTAAGGAGTGAAGCGTTTTTTTAATATGAAAGATGTGGTTTTAATTTGTAGACACAGATGTCATTCTGTACTTTATTTTGTGGATAGACAAGTCTTAGATTCCTTGGTCCTAGTGTGGTCCTTTGTGCTGCCACTAATGCTAACAGTACCACACCCTTTCAATGGTGATGACAGTCATTCCTCTGCATCTGCAGGAGTTCCCGCGTGGGCATCACAACCTGTGAATGCTCAAGCCCCTTCCAGAAAATAGTGCAGCATTTGCATACAGCAGAAGCACATCTTGCCATCCACTTCAAATCATATCTACATGTAGAGTTGTCACACTGTATTGCTTAGGGAACGTGCCATGGGGACAATCTGCAGATGCTTGGTACAGATGCAATTTTCCCAAATATTTTTGATTAGTTGGTTGAGTGTGTGAATGCTATATAAATATTTTCATGTATATTTGGCACAAAAGAAAACTCGAGGATCAAGTCAAGAGAGTCACCAAGCAAGCTTCACAGCTGCTGAGATCGCAATCCCATGTGGTCCATGAAGCCTGCAAGTTTCGTCTAAAGAATTTATAACCTAAGGCACAAAATTAGAAAATAATCATAAAGTTGCTTATATAAATTAAGACTTATTTGAACTTAAATTTAAAATGCTAGATAAAGGCATTCCAGATCTATTGAAAACGTTCATCTCCTATTCTAGGGTTGATATTGTGTCAAATACTTGTCTCTAGAATATTATCCAATATAGTGCTTAGCTGAGCTGACTACTATATTACAACAACTATAATTAGAGAAAATAATAAATGAAATGTTATTATTTTGGTTTCCCATTGCTACTTAACAATCTTTGACTAGTATTAAATAAACATGATGTGGGATGCCCTTCTGTATGCTATGAATATGTTTTATTACCATTAGTTAATAAAGAAGTTGCTTTGGCTTATGACAGGACAGAATATAGCTAGGTGGGAAATTCAAACAAAGATACAGGGAAAAAGAAAGCAGAGTCTAGGAGATGCCAGAATCTGCCTGAGGAGCAAGATGTGAGGTAACAAGCCACAAGCCTTGTGGTAAAATATAAAATAGAAATGGGTTAATTCAAGTTGTAAGAGCTAGTTAATAATAAGTCTGAGCTAATATGCCAAACAGTTTGTAATTAATATAAGCCTCTCAGTGTTTATTTGGGAGCTGGCAGACTGGAAAGAAATCTCCAGTTACATAAACATACTTTTAGTCTAATGGTATATAAATAATTACATACTTTATCATAGTTAATCCATTTTAAATATATGTAATCAAAGCTTTTAAAAAGCTTACTAGAAAAGCTTCACGATGAAGCATATCCAAATGACTAGTCTGATCCATAGCAAGTACCGTATCTTTCACTCTTGGAAGGAGGTTTAGAGCCTTTGTTTCAAAATAAACTCTAGAACTTCCTAGAACGTACTTTAAGTACAGCATTGATTTTTATTTCAAACATTAATGTTTGAGTTCAATACAGAATCATGTAGGAGTATCTCTGAGTTACTCTAAAGAATATTTCAAGGAAAAGAGACTGGCCCAAATGAACAGATATTCTCTGTCTAGCTGGGAACACCACCTCTCCTAGGGACTGAATGAACAGATGTTCTGTATTTAGCTAGGAACACCACCTCTGCCAGGGACTGTGGTGCAAAGAAGTAGAGATTGCCTAGTGTACAAGTGCTAGGACACAGGTTTGAGTCTCAGCATCATAAAAACCAAGATAGCAAAGAGAGGAAAAAGGCTTATTTTGTTTGAGGTCACATGATTCTATGCTATACACATGCATTGAAGCGCTCTAACCCATAACTACTTATAATTATTACATGTCAACTCAGATAAAAATGTTTAAACATGTTTACTTTATTCTCCTTGAGGATATAAAAACATCTGAGTCTGAAAACGAACAGAGATGTGTCTGGCTTGGACTTACCATTCACATTTCTGTACCATGGTATATTTTTAAGAGAAAGTTTACTTCTGGAATCATACAGTCCTGGAAGACAACTTCTCTTATTAAACACCATGCTAATAGTAACAGAATCTGAGGAGGGCACCCTGGTACAACTGTGCACTGCCCATTCTCTGTGGCAGATTCTATCTCCGCTTTTTTCAGCTAATTCTTTTGTGGGGAAAATATCAGATAAGTTTCCATGTGTAGTCGTAAAATGATACGTAGTATTTCTTGTGGTGCACGGTTCTGGATTAAATTCTCCAGGAAACTTAGAGTTTCATTAACAGAGAGGCACACTTACTTTCTTTCCCATGGTTAAATTAAATTAGCACTGAGAACCGAGTTTGTAGAGAGCATGCAAACAGTGAGAACTGGAACCTGCTCTTCAGCTGTTTACGCCCAGATAGGCTCGACGCGCCGCGCACATAGCTAATGTTGACACAGGAGCGTGCGTTTTGAAGCGCAGTAAGCAAATACACAAAATGCAGGGTAGCTTATCACTGAGTAATGAGGAAGGAAGAAGTGGAGAAAGGTAAACATGTGCACGTGTCCCCTAACCGTTGCCAGCATTGCTGACAATTCTTAATATAATAATCAGAAATGTTTGCTCAGACAGTTTGCAATAGAAGGAAGGATGAAGAAGGAAGGGATGGAAAAGGGAAGGGGTGGAGCAAGGACTGACATAAGGGCTAGATATGGGCTCCACAAAGTGGTCAGGATTTCAAGACAGAGTTTTGAACAAGTCAGGCGTGGACTTCTGCCGGATGCATCTGGGAAGTAACAATAAATTAATGGCAAACCCACAACATAGGAAGCCCGAATGTGATGCAGAAGGGCTGGGCTTCCTGCCTAGTGTGGGGCATATCTAAGTGCCACTTGGCATCATAACCGTGGCACCATGTTAGTGTCAAGGTCAAGACGATGAACAGGTTAGCTAGCTATCTGCAAACTGCTTTCTCCCTGTGGCCTCATTCCAGTGCCCTGCTTAGGCTCACTTTGCTCTAGGAATAAATAGCATTCCTGGGCTACCCTCCCTGCCCCCTCCTGTTCCCTCATGTCTCCTTTCCCATCAGGAAGAAAGGCCACTGGCTCCCAAAGCTGGCTTTGAGAAACAGAATAGCAGATGTGATTTGGGTTCTGACTGGCTTGGTTTTCAAATTATGGCTCTACATTTTGTGTAACTGAACTGGTTTTTTGAATGTCCTGGGTCTTTGTTACCTGCTAAGCTGAGCTAATAATACTGATGTTTAAAAATCTCAATGACATGCTGCTTTACACCCATTCAGCTGGAAAAGTTTAGAAAGAACAAAACAGCAATTGCTGATGGAAATATGGTTTGTTACAGCCTTTGGAGGCAGGCTTTTGGCAATGTCTGTTAAAACACATACTCTGGAAAGCACAGCTCACATTGTTGGAACCTTTCCCATACAAATAAGAGCACCAGCATATGAGAATCTACGGGCAAGAGCAGCCATTGTAGCATTGTTTGCGTGGCAATAAAAAGGAGAGAAAGCGCTTGCTCATCATAAGAGAATTGCTGAATAAATTATGATACATCTGAACTCTGTGTGAGCTTTAAAATGGATGAAATAGATCTACAGAGAGTGACTTAGAGGCATTTCCATGAAGGTTTGCTGCTCATAGCAAAGGGAGATTCGGAAATGTGTGTAGAATATGATACGGTGTTCATAAATGAGCAAACATTTATTTAATGGTGGTTAAAACGTTTTAGCTTCCAGATGGGTAGCAGGCATACCTTGAAATGTCTTAAATTATTGACTCGCTTTAATGCTCAGTGTTATAATATTACATAACATAGGTTCTATTATCATTTTTATTTTATTTAATGTATGATGGTGTTGAGATATGGAATTTTCTTACAGAAATGATTGTAATAGTTACAAGGGTTAGAGAATGTTTCTGGCCTGTACAAAATTTAAAACAAAACTGGGAAACAATTGTGATGGAAATGAGGTGAGTATAGAAGGCTCCTTTATTAGGAAATAAAATAAAATGGAGTTCAAGGATCAAAAGATACGGGTAGAATTTAAAATCTATTTTTATGCTTCAAAGGTAATTTCAAACAGATATGCATTGTAGAATATTCTAAGAAATAAAACTATATATATATATATATATATATATGTTGCTGCTGAGAAAAGTATCTCAAGATTATAGAGCAGCATTTTACAAATACTAATTTCTGAGAATTCAAATTGTAGGTGATATTTTCTCTTCTTCTTTTGCTTATTTATATAATAGTCACACCTTACTCTTAAAAATTAGAAAATACGTACAAGCAATAAAGCAAAAATGTTAGCTGTTTCTCTAGTAAATCAACAAAGGATCAGGAATTTATGTTGAAGAACTTATCACACTCACACACACGCGCGCGCATGCATGCGTACGCACTAACCATCTAAAATGCATGAGCCACATCTTCTGTTATTTACAATAGAGAAAACTATAAATAACTGAATAATTCAACATTAGGCCTCTGCCAGTATAAATGGTGGGACACCAGATGATGGAATGTCAACCTCCAATAAAAGTCATGCCTCTGAGGCATATTTAAAGACATGAGAGAATATTCATGGTCTGCTGTTAAATGAAGCCACAGAATAGACTTTTAAAAAAATGTTCTGCAATTTAGTCCTTAAAGGGGAAGTCATTATATGATTTTACTTTCTATAATTTTCTATATGAAAATGTTTTCAAATGAATGCATGTTATCCGTATAAACAAAAACAAGTGGCTGCAAGCTCATTTAAGCATCATCTGTGGGGCCCACATCAACACAGAGCCTCCCCCTCCCATACCTCCTTCTCTCCTTGTCTGAGTCTCCAGTTACCCTATTGCACTGGTTTTCAACCTTCCTAACACAGTTCCTCATGTTATGGTGAACTCCGACTCCCCCAACGCCAACATAAAAGTACTTTTGTTGCTACTCTATAACTGTAATTTTTCTACTGTTATAAATCATAATGTAAATATCTGTGTTTTCTAATGGTCTTTGGCTACCTCTGTGAAGGGGTTGTTTGACCTCAAAAGGGGCTTGACCTATAGGTTGATAACCAAACCCTGTTGATCAATGGGAGGCACACTGTAGGTAGATGTAAAACAGTGAATGGTGGACACATGCTGTTTGCCCCAGTTCCTTTCCCTCCACTGACGGACCAGAGGCAGCCATCCAGCAATGCTTAGTAAGACTGACAAGCCAAAAGTGGGTAGCTGAGATGGACCAAAATGAATCCAGACCCTCTATCCACGCAGATGTGGAACAGGGTACAGTTTTGTTCCAGCTAGGGTGGGTATCAGGATGAAGCTCTCAGGAGAGAATGGTGGACAATAAGGACAGGAAGAGGACTGACAAAAGGTAGATTAAGGTGGAGAGTAATTTATTGGGTGGCACAATGTTCTGCTTCCCTGGCAGGCTAACAATGATAATATGGCACCACCAATGATCATCATGTCTTAACCATAGCTTCCTCATCCATGACCGCATCTTCCCTTTTTGGCTCTGTTACCATGGCTGATCTCAATCCAGATTTCCTTTTTTCTCCAGTCATTTTGACCTGCATGAAGTCTCAAGCTAGATTAAAGGGTTCAGAAATCCCTTCTCGGGTGACATTCTACCTTCAAAATGCCAAAAAGCATTGGTGTGACTTTCATGGAGTTCCGAAGGGACACAGCTCGGGTGTGCACCTGGGTATTAATTGATTTTGATTTCAATATTAATGAGCCTATGATTTGGTCTAGTTGACCTTCAAATTCAAATTAGGTACTTGATTAAATAATAAGGCAGGTGAATCCGGATGTGTTTGTACATCATTCCCTCCGCCCGCTCCCGAGTAAGGTGTCGTGGAGTGGATGAGGATGACATGACAAACATGGGGACAGTTAGGAGAGAGACTGCTCCCCGACCTAAGGAGCCAAACACCTGTACATTTAATATTATTATCACTTCTTTGGAAGTTTTTGAGCACAGTACCAGCTTTTTGTGCATTTGAACCCTGTGTTTTATGGACTTTCACCTGATGGTCTACGTGTTTGTTAACTCAAACAGAAATCGTTTTTCAGAATTTAAAGTGCAAAATCCTTTAAAAAGAGCACCATAGAATAAAGGGAGAATTCCTCAATAGATACGTTCATGTCCTATCTTAAAAAATCATCTCCAATGCCCATCCAGTGACACGGTTTTTTTTCCCAGGGCAGCTTCCCCTTGAAGTGAATTTCATATCAGGCCTGGCTCTGGCATCTACACCGTGTAGATGAGGCACTCGTCAGTGTTCCTCCTCCTCAAATCTCATCCTCTCCGCTCACCTCCCGCCCACTTGGCAGCTGCAATGACTCACTGAACAGGTGTCGTCAGTGTCTGGACTGCAGTCTGCCGTGATCTGCAAGCAGATAGCTACATCACCTGCCCAGTCAACAGTGGTGTGGAGTAAGTGGGCGAGAGCGCCCAGACTTGCTTTCTAGTGGGGAGTTTGTCGGCGGGGCTTAAGGAGAATCACTATTGCAGATGACAGTTAAGTTCTAACACTTCTAGAGATCTCTTTCAACTTTCACGTAACTGCTTGGTTAAAAAAATAATACCTTCTGTTCCAGGAATAAAGACAGACACCTTTTTTTTTTTTCACTTGTTTTCAACCTTTCCTCGAGAAGATGCTAACTTCCAGTGGAGACTAAAATCTTCACAAATGTAAACCCTTCCAACTGACAAGCAAAACTGTCAACACTGAATATGGCACAAGCACCATGGGCATCATACTGAGATGCCCACGATACCGAGAACCTGGCCATGTCAGGTCATGGGTGATTCCAAGGCCCCAACAAGATGCTCCTTTGGGAATGAAGTTTTCAAAAAAAAATCAAGAGAACAAGGGGTCCTTTATGACCTTTGATCAGCGAAAAATGTTCTGCCACTTACCCTGGAGAGTGTCATGAGCATTTCTCTAAGCGATCTTATGACTGTGAGGTTCTGAAATAGCCCTGGTGTCACCAAGGACAGATATTTCTGCATGAAAGCTAATAACAGAAAAGATTTGAAATGAATCCTGAACACTTATGACTTCCTTTTAACCTCAGCTTGACCTCAATCTTGGATGATTTCAATGGAAAATTCTTTTTCTTAATTCTAAGCTGTGCATCCGTCAATCTTGATGACAGCTTGGCAAGCCCCAGAGTCTGAGCTCTCAACAGATAACCCGTTTAAAAGCCGTGCCCTTATAGGAATGCTATTTCAGAAGATGAACACGAAATCCTCGCCCTATGTGCTCTACTGTTAGATGAAACCACACTACATACTAAAGTAGATCACAGAACCCACATTTTCCAAATAAAAAAAGTTAATGGAAATTAACAATGTATTTCATCAAAATCCCTTAAATCTTCACATTTAGTCCCACAAAGGAACTACATTTGTGATACACGACAATTCTTTGATGGAGTTAACACCATTAAAAGTCTTATTTTAGGGGAAAAATCCTAAAAGTATTCTGAAAAATAATTGATCCCTGCATGAGCAATTAATGGTGTGAGATCCTAAAAGCATCAAGAAATATCACAAGCAGTGTGTTTTATGAAGGTGTGATGTCTCCCAGCTAAACAACTCAACAGCAAGAAATCTCAGCTTGAAGCACTTAAATTAGATTGTTCCTCTTCCTTCCTTCTTAGACTCTGTCATTCAATTTCATGATGCTTTTACATCTTATGATAAACTAAATGATTGAGATGTCCTTTTTTTTTTTTTTTTTGCTTAAAATAGGTGCCATTTTCTATCTTTTCTCTTACCCGATCAGTCTATTTCTCTGTAAAATGACTGAGTTTCTCAAGAAATCTCTGAGGAATTCTGACACAAATTACATTTTTAGATATGTCAAATATTTTTGAAATAAGAGATACCTGAACATACACCTACATAGTTTGAAAGGAAGTGTCATTTGAAAAGTGGCAATAAAAAGAAAAAGGATCATTCAAGATGACAGCAGTGTGGTGGACACTCTGTTGGCTCATTCCTAGCTCCTTTGGGAAGAAACAATGATTCTCCCAGGCACCAGCAGATGCCATCCATCCCTGGTTTCCACAAATACTTCAATAGAAAGAAACTCACAGCCGTATACATCCCAGGAGAGCCAGTACCAGAATCTATTGCAGGTACATCTTTGGAGCTTCCCAAAATGTCAGCTGGGATTGATCCCTCCTGACAGTGCACGGAGGACCTCTCTCAGCCAGTTCTGCCCCCTTCCTTTTTCTATTAAGGGAGTTGTTATCTCTCTGACAAACAAGCCACTTCCTAATACTCTAATTTAGTCTGTGTTTCTGGAAAGTCTGATCTATTTGGCTAGAAAAAGTACCTGTGTTGTAGTTTGTGAGGTGGGCATTATCTTCTGAGCGCTGCGTGTGTGTGTGCGTGATAGGTGTGTACATAGGTGTGTGTATGAGAGCAAAGGAGTTCACCAAGCATCCTCCTCTACCATTCTTAGCGTTATTCTCTTGAGACAGGGTCTCTCCCTTAATTTGAAGCTCATCTGGTAGTCAGTGAGCCTCACTCTGTGATCTGCTGTTCTCAGTGCTAGGATTACAGATGTGCCTGTACATAGGTGACTGGGACTTAGTGGGTTTGGTTTTGTTTTATCACTTCATTTTCTTTTCTTTTCTTTTCTTTTCTTTTCTTTTCTTTTCTTTTCTTTTCTTTTTTTCCTTTCCTTTCTCTGTCTTCCTTCCTTTTTTTCCTTCCTTTTTTCCTTCCTTCCTTCCTTCCTTTCCTTTTTTCTTTCGTTTTTTAGCTTTTGAGACCTAGTTTCATCTAGCCCAGACTAGCCTCAGATTTGCAGTGTAGCTGATGCTGGCTTTGAACTCTTAATCTTCTTGCCTCTGACTCCTACGTGTAATGATTACAAGCATGTGCCACCACCACTGGTTTAGGTGCTTGGAATCTGAACTCAGCTCATGCAGGCACAGAAAGTGCTTCTACCCACTGTTTCATGCACCGAGCCCTAAGATAGACATTATTCTTGTCTGCACTTCAGAAGGAAAAACTGATACCCAAGAAGTTCACTGTGGATTTGCTTGTGAAGCACTTGTTTGTGACTTGAACTGTTTGTCACAATTTAGCTAAGCAACTGGCAGCAGAGCTGGGATCAAGCCTCCAGTGTCCAATTCAATTATTGGTACTCTGATCAACTGACATCAACTACATGTGATTAAAACAAAAACTGACCAGGAAATGGGCATGGAATTGTATATGTCTAGTCAGTATTAAAATGGCAGTGCTATTTTGATGTCCTCAACAGATTCAAAGGATAGCAAGGCTTAGTGGCAATGTGCACCTGTTTTCACATCACATCTGACTGAAGAAACAGATTCAAAGTACATTCTGAAGTTCCAAGTAGATGATATGGTTTACAAGACACCATTTGCCCAAATATAATAGTCTAGTCTATCAGTCACACTGGGCTTTAGTAGCTGCTAATGGCAGACATCACAAATTATATCTCCTGGGGAGACTTACCCACCAATCAGGAGGGAGAGGAGAGAAAGGAAGATTTTATTTTCTTTTATGATTCTTTTTAAAAGCCATTTGCATCCCTGTGTCTCAGCACTTATCCCTAAAACAGTAATAATTTCTCCTAGTTTTTTTTTTCTTTTTGGTTTACTTTGGTCAGCCACATTTTCTCTTAGTGATGGTCCATAGAATGGTCACTTTGCCTCATGTCTATCTTTATGGATGCCTTTCAAATATTTTGAATACTTCCTGAGTTGCCAGGCCTTTGATGGGTGTCAATGCCACTTTTTGACACGCATGCCCGATGAGAATGACAAATAACAGAATCGACAAATTCCCGAGTTTCAGATAAACATTTTTCTTTTACCGTACTTTCTCTGCTCCTGCACTTATTTTATAAACATTATTTTTAGAGGAACACATGTAAATGTATATATAGACTCTAAAGAGGCTCGATGTGGAAAGGGATGGAGCAGAGTGGGTGGGATCCTTGTGTTCCAAATAGAGGCACTTAAGAGACTCGAGTTTGTTTGCTGCTTCAGTTTCCCACATAAACAAAACCTACACAGTTTCCTTGTAAGGGTCTGTGGAGTTTGGGTGTGGTCTCATACCTTCATCCTGATGGACTTCAACTGTGCCTTCTGAAGCAGGACTGGGCACAGGGGCCGTGCTGACACCATCTATAAAGCAGAGAAAACATTGTCTCAGGCTTACTACCTCAGGCTGTGGCTTTTCCTTTCCTTCAGCTCCCTCTCCGCCCAACCAATGAAGATGTCAATGTCCTTCACACACCAAATGGTCTTCCCGGGCAGAGGGCTGTGATGCATTTTTTTTTATCATTAATGAAGCATAAATCTTCACGTGAGACAGAGGCCAATGAACTACAAAACGTGAGCTGGTGAAAACTACTGCCTGTTGGCTGTGCTATGTCAGCAACTGCAGTTGTATTTTGCTTCCTTATAGCACTTAGATGTCTAAAGCAAGAAAATTAAGAGTTTAAAGGCAAAAAAAAAAACCCACAGATTTTTTTTGTGGTGTGTGGTAATATACATCCATGCAAATTTCTACAAAGTGCCCCATATGCGTGATTTTTAGTTGGCTTTTTCTAAGCTCAGCACTTCCCAGGATGGCCAATCCACTCGCTGTCCAGCTGGACAGAGCATTTCCATAGCAGCCAGCACTGTAGTCCAGGAGAAGGAGAGCACTCAAAATAGGGTATAGACATACGGGGATTTCATATCACCCAGTTAAAGAATGGGGACCAAGGACAGGAAGGACTCTGTCCCCTTCACAGTAACAACCAAGGACGGTCAGAGATGATCTCTCCGGCTGGTCTCCTCAGAGTCAGGGGGATTTAATTCATGTTTGGCCTCTGCAATGCTAGATAATTAGCTACTACCATGAAAACAGTAGAATTCAGACCCAAGAACTTATTAAAAAGCATCTTACAATAGATAAAACAACATACACGGTTTTCTTATAGTTACTCAGCCACAGACATAAAGAGAAAATACATAATTCGAGGAAATGTTCTTATTTTCTGGCATGTCATTTGTCTGTTATATATGGTTGTTACTTTTAGGTTGCATCTCTCTTGGAACAGAGAATAACATCTGTAGAAGATGGATAGTGTGCATGTGTGTGTGTGCCTGTATCACACAGACCGTTAACCTTCCCTTATGGTCACAATTCTTTCCCATTTTCTTCTCCCTTCAGAACAAAACTCCCTGAGAAAAGCTTTTGTTACTGTCTTTACTTCTGAAACTTTGCATACGCCACTCAAGTGCTTGTCCAGCGGTCTTCCTAACTCCCTCACCTAAGGTGCTAGCATCCTTCCTGTGACAATCTAAAGACTGCCACCACCACCACTCCTGCATTGCTTTCTTTGCCTTTGTTTTCAAGACAGGTCTTCCTACGTGGCAGGTCTTCCTACGTGGCCAAACAGTTCTTGACCTTGCCTTCTTCCTGCCTCAGCTTCCCTCTCTGTTGCCATCACTTTTAACTTGACGAATTCTCCCTGTCTGTCTGACTTGACTTCTCAATAGCATTTCCCAGCCCCTTCCTGTTTGTTTCAAAGCCATGTCATTGTTCTGGCTGCTTCTGCTTTTCCTCACAGGGGTCTAAATGTCAGTGACACCCCAGCTCCTTTGCCTTTGACATTTGCATATTCTCTAACCCAATAGCCTTCTACTCCCAGACTTTAAATAACCCCCAAATGGTTGTGTCTCCTAAAGCTTTAAATGCAGTGTTCACATCCCCTGCATGTGAACTTGTTTATCTAACATGACATTCCATACGGATGGCTGTACATTTTTTTCCAAATTTATTGATGCAAAAACTAAACTGTTAACTTTTCCAACAAAATGTCTTCCAGTCAAGTGGCCCTATTGTCCCTTCAGACATGGAAGCTATACTCTTAGGACCTAAGTAGGATTCTTTCTCCAATGCATCCCATCCAGCCCCTTTAGCTTGTGTACCCTGTTACTTCTTATTTCTAGAATGTGCCACATTTCAGCCTTTTTGTCTCCATTTCCAGAATCATCTGTCATTGCTTTCCTGTAGTCATCTTCTAACTCTACCCCTTTGGACCCATTTTCATTCATGGGCAAAATGAGTTCATTAATACATCAATCATTGGTTCCAATATTTAAAACCTTCCACTGAGTTCTCTATGTCGTCAAGTCAAAGGACATGCTGTCAGACCCAGTCTGGTCCTACGATGTCTTACCATGTCTCCCGCTCTAATCTCTTGAGCCCACCCTACTCCAGTCACACTGCATCTCCCCCACATTGTGAGGCCAATTTATGATCTGCCCTCTGCATCTAAAGTGATCTTTCACCATCTCAGCATTTAGAGCTCATTTTAAGCAACATTCCCTCAGTTGTTTTTAGAATGAATTGAAATATTTGCAATGCACATGCAATGCTGGGGAGGCAATAAACCTTCAATGTAGATTTATTATTGATTCTTGATAAATACTATAGGCTGTTGTATTTGATCTGATGGTGACAGCTGTCAGAACCTGTAAATTATGCTATTTTGAGATCGTGTTTTTCCATCATGTGGCAGAGACCTGCGGAGTTATGCAATCAACCCAGGCACTGGAAACTATGCTGAAGGAAAGCAGGATGTTTTTGTTTTGGAAACTAACAGCGGGTCAAGGGGCTTTACCAACCAGAACCACATGTTCAATTGTCATCTGAGTGAGGAGGCTGCAAAATGACAAAATGAATGGAGGAGCATCTAGTGACACTGGCCACAGAATCAGGAATTAACCCTGCTGCTAGACTCTGTCAGTCATCCCACTGTCTTGGATGAGCAGAGGAGCCACTGAGGAACACAGAGGAGACCCCGTGGTAAAAGGTCAAGAGGCAGCCATTTTGGGTGGTAATGCTTTTTATATCCCAGAGGTGGCGAAGAAGACTCAGACTTTTGCACTCTGAGCTCACAGAAGGTGGTCATAAAATCAAAATGAAACTATCAGAAAACAACTGATTTAGAGGGAAAGAATGGCACTGGTGTGTCAGTCTGTCTGTCTGTGTCTCTATGTGTGCCTCTGTGCGTGTGTGCATGCGTGTGTGCGTGTGCGTGTGTTTGTGTGTGTGTGTGCGCAGTGACAGGAGAAAGATCAATATTGGTAAAGACAGCAAGGAACAGAACATGGAGTGAACAAAACTTATAGAACTTCTACAGTCAGATCATGTATGGTCTTGGTTGCCAACAGTTAACTGACGAATCAGTAAAAACAGCGAGAGCTTTCCATGTAAGCTGTATCTTCAATACAGTGCAGTGTGTGTGTGGTAGCCTTGCAACGGTTGGACAAGAACAGTTGACAGTACCAGCAATTCATTCTGTTCTGAGGAAAGGGCCATGTTTCAGCAAAGGGAGCCGGGTGATCCTGTAACAGGGATGCAGAATCCTTCCTGTCTTGCTTCAATGCTTCCTCTGATTAGCTTTCTGCATGTCTATCTTCCAAGTTACTAATACAAGCTTGCCTTCTGCTGGGTGGTGGTGGTGCATTCCTTTAATCCCAGCACTTGGGAGGCAGAGGTAGGAGGATCTTTCTGAGTTCAAGGCCAGCCTGGTCTACAGAGTGAGTTCCAGGATAGGCTCCAAAAGCTACACAGAGAAACCCTGTCTTGAATAACCAAAAAAAAAGAGAAAGAGTTTGCCTTCCAAGAATACTCCAAGAACTCCCAAGAGCAATGTGGTGGAAAAACTTATCACATTACCTGGTCTAATTCTGAGAGTTCAGCATGTGGACTAGGATGTGGCTGGCATAGGAAATAGAGCCCACTCTTAAAAAAAATGTTCCCCTATGGGACTCAATAGAACAGGGTAAATAACTTGGAGATTGAAGGGAAAGGGAGTATTTATATTTTGGCAATAATGCCAGAATCCATAAAAATTCCTAAGGACAGAAATATTGTGAATACTGTGTGTGTGTATGTGATAATTCGAAGGTGATTTCAATCCCTTTTGAATCTCAAGGCTATTATTTTAAAAAGCTAAAAGTATACTCTACAGTGTAAAATTTATAAATATTTGATGGACACAGCTGTCTTTTCTTAACGGGGTGATATCAAGAAGGTTTTTGATCTTAGAGCTGTTAGAAGCGAGAGGTTGGGAGGGCTCTACAGCACTATCTACAACCTGCAGAGAAATGGCCAGCCACATGACTCTTCAAAATTAAAAGCAAGAGAAAGGTCCCGTCCAGTGTGGAGAGAAAGCCTTTCTTCATTCTCCTCAAATAGATCTAGCTTCCTTTCCCCCCATTTGGCTCAGTCTGCTCTAAGTCATCCAAGGTCTGATGCTGTGGTTCCCGTTTTGGCCCGCAGTTCTCAGTGCATCCCTAAGCCCTCTGTTATTACATGAAGGAAATGGAAAGTGGAGGGGTGAGTAAGAGCATGTGTTCTTTATAGGAGCTCTGTCAACTTGGAGTTAAGGAGACTGGAGAGAAGAGGGAACACTGGGGTTAATCAAGGAAAAGGGCACAAAGCATTTTCAGGCAATAACATTGAGGAAAGTTGTTGTTCACCTCTGTGGATGAGGCCTAGGAGACTCCTCAAAAGAAACCTGAGCCCACCTGCTTCTTGGCTCTGCCCTTCCGTTTCTCCCGCAGTTGGCTTTTCCTCCAGACCACTCTCATCTTTCAAGAAAACCACAGGGGGAGAAGAAAAAAAAATCAAATCAGTGGCTGAAATATCTCCTTATGGCTAATATGCAACACCGAAATTAATTGCAACCAACATAGCATGACTCCTGCAAAGCACAGCAGACAGAGGAATCAGGGGCGTGAAACAGGAGAATCCCCCACATACACAAGCACAGTTATACCCGTCCCTTCTCCGTGGATTTGCTAGGGGAACGATAGAGTAAACAATATTCACTCAGTGGTGCCGGAAACATATCTCTCTCTCTCTCTCTCTCTCTCTCTCTCTCTCTCTCTCTCTCTCTCTCTCTCTCTCTCTCTCTCTCTCTCTGCTGGCCATTTCCAAAAATGCCAAACACGTTTCACTTCCAATCTCCTCTTCTGCTTTGAATTAAGTAGAATTCTCAGGGTATGGAGCTTGGCTGATTTTCTATGCCTTTTATGCTTTTGTTAGATGTGTGCTTCCAAATTTTTATTTTCACTTATCTCGTATACAGCGGCCTAACACTTCAATGCTATGAAATTTTTTTTTGTTCTGAATTCATTATGTTGATCAATTGTATAGCTCTGGAAAAAAAATCAAATAAATGACAGTTGCAGTGGAGACTGGCTGCGTGCGATTAATTATTTTTATGTCTTAAAGTATGTTCTAGCTGTGAATTCACGGGTAGGGAAAATATATTTCCAAGGGCAAGTAAAGGCCTGACTTTATAATTAATTTGGGGGAGATCTCCAAAACACTTTTGATGGAAGGGAAATAGAAATGATTACCTTATATAAAGACATAGGAGCAGAACATGAAACATAGCAATATACAGAAAACTGAAAACCAGAAGCTGACAATACGGAGTATAGATGGCCACATGGCCATCTGTCTGGGAATGCCACCTAGCCCCCTTCTGTGTGAATGTGACCTGTGGTGTCTCTTGTTTGGACCAAGGAGTTGTTAAGTGGGAATACTGTCCTGAGACTTCTAAGCTATTCTCAAAATGACAGCTTCTGCTTTCTCCTTTTGGAAAGAGCAGTAACTGCAAGACAGTCCTGGATAGACTCCCCCGGACAGAAAGGAACATGGGATCAAGGTCACTGAGCCCTCTCCATCCCTGGCCCTTAAGAAGGCCTAAGCCACTAACATGTATTTGCTTAGAGTATTTTGAGCACCGTCATCTGCCACCATTCATTCTTCTCTGGTTGGATTTGGGCTTTTGAGACGGGGTTTCACTCGGTACCCAGTCTGGCCTTGAACTTGTTCGTCTCATGCTCCTGTCTCCTGTGTGCCGAGAGGGACGACAGGCCTGCACTGTGCTGCTTGGCTTAGCTTTACTCTGCCTCCCAATACAAAGGCAGGAGTATGAGACTCCTCCCCACGCTCGCAGAGAAGCCTCTACCAAGATAACTCTGAAAAACAATCCTCCTGACAGCTTCAACCCCCGGAGAAGAGCGCAGTCAGTGACTACCTAAATACATCAGGATCCACTCAGTTTGTTTTGCTTTGCCATCAGACGCGAGGGACACCAAGCAATTTTGAATATGAGAAGCTGGGGGGCTTTTTAAACCCACCGCTGCCAGTGAAGTATTCCAAAGCACCACGCAGCTTCTGCAGTGCTCTCTTCCTGAGGGTGACAGCACCGGGTTTTTGTTTGTTTGTTTGTTTTCTCTTGGGAGGAAATAACCACCATGGTTGTTCTTGTTCCCTTAATAAGGCCAAGTTGGTGGGAGAGCACGTGCCAAAAATTTAGCGATTACCTCTCCCCCTTCCTCCCTACCACATGGGCTGAGTGGAGCAGGGAGAGAAAACTGCCAGCTATTCCCCAACAGACAGACTTCATAACACAGATTTCATAATAGGTCTGAAGTCTGTAGGTGACAGGCTGCCTTCAAAATTAGTCTGGTTCCTGTGTCCCTTAGGGAGTGAGGACAGACAGTGTCCTTAACAGGGAGAGACGGACGAGGAAAGGAACAAGAAACAGGGATGTGCAGAACTCTTTTCAGAGATTCACGTTCGGACTCCTAAACCCAGTGCTCTCGCCCAGGGGCTTGCCCTGCAGGTGGACCTGGGTTTTCTCGGCCTTCCCGTGCAGACATCTCCCTAACACCGGCCATCTCAGCGGCACGCTTTTCTTCGCTATCTTATGTCTCGACTGGTAGTTTTGTTTTTTTTTTTTTTTTTTTGTTTTTTTTGTTTTTTTTTTTTTTCTATTTGGGTGTTTCTGCTCTTGGGAAGCTAGCTCACAGACTTCACGGTGTGTTTATCATGGAAGAAACGCATCCTAGAAGTAGGCTTGGATTTGCCACTTGAGTAGCAAGCTAGCAAGCGTGCCCTCAGCTGAAAAGGTTCAGGTTGTTTTTAATTTCAGAGACAATTCACGCTCAAATCCAGCAGGGGGCGCCAATGCAGAAGGCTTGCTTTCAAAGCCCACCGTGCACTCTTGGGCAATTAGACTAGCATGCATCTGGCTGTCTTTTAGAAGGACATCTTGGCTGCCTTCTATCTTCCCATCCATTTTAAATGCTTCCAAGGGGTTAGTTGTCTGCCCGTGTGTGGAGGGATGGGGGTGGGGAGTCACATCACTCAGTTACACCAGCATTTGGTAAGGAACAGCTTGGTCTGTCTATCTTCACAGGAAACATATAAACGATAAAAAGTTAAGTGGGGAAGGGCATATAAACTGGTGGTTTCTAGAAGGGATTTTAGAAGGGTTACAATAGATGTGAAGCAATACCTAAAGGGATGCATCGGGCTATTTGGTTAGCTTTAATAATTCGCATAAAAGCTTTCAGATAGCTGAATTATCTCAGTTAATATGCACTTAGGATCATTTATTCACTCGAGATGATAAATTTCCACCGCCTTTATGTTGTGTGTGACAGGACATTTTACTTTCCCATGCTGAAACACGGAATACCCAGAAAGAATTCTGCTGCTGAATCCTTCCTACTTCTCTAGCGTTATTTCTGACCCTCGATCTTTTAATCCATATTTATTAAGCCTGTGCTATTTGCAAGAGTATACTTCATAAAGTTTACATGAATAAAATGAGGGGGGGTCCCCCTGCAGCATGAGTTCATATGAGAAGATGGAGCCTGCCACTGGCTGGGCTGTGACAGGACTTCTCTGCGGGTCTAACTCTGTATTGAGGGAGGATCGCAAGGGCAGAATCCCAACGTTATGGCCACGCGGTGTTACCCTGATATTTTGAGTTCCTTCCCCAAGCTGTGTACAGAAACAGGAAAAGAAAGGGAAGTCCACAGCTGCTACTGGGGAGGCAGTCTGATGTGTACTGTTTGCTGGCAGGCAGATGGCTTTTCTTATATGCAGTCCTTCAGCCTTTCAGATACAAGCAAGTTCAAGGACAGCACTTTACAGACTAAATCCTTGGTTCTAAATCTTTAGTCCCCCATAACAGGATCATTCCAATGTCAATGTCCTCCCTCTGTGAGTCGAAAACATTAACACCCATGGATGCTGGGCTTGGCCATCTGACTGGACGTGGAGAAGGAAATGCAAGCGGGCAATACCCAAATGTTCTGCTTAACTGTATATGTGTCCTGTGCATCCATCTCTTGCTGTGGGAAGAAGATGCCTTGCAGAAGGAGAATGGGGAGTAGGCAGAACAGCCTTCGACCCAAAGGAGAGTCTGAAGTCAAACTTAAGAAATCCATGTTTAAAATAGAACAACCTAGCTGATTCTAGCTTATATCAGACATCAGGCGGCCAAACTACAACATGCACTGAGTTGTAGGTAACTAGAAGACGAAATAGCTTATGACATTATTATCGTAAGTAACTGGTAGTAGTTAAATAATACATCTGATAAGCTTTTCCGTTACCTCTTATTAAATGTTGGCATTCTTTTGTGTATGTTGTAGGCATTTGAAGGTCTTCCTAGTGTGTGTGTGTAGAGGCCAGAGTCAACTCTAGTTTTCTTTTCAAATCATTTCCCCTTCACTTTCTTTGTGTGTGGGGGTGTATGTGTGATGTATGATTATCTGTATATGTATGTGCAGATAAGTGAGATAAGTGTGCCCCTGATGGTCAGAAGCCAGAAGAGGCTTTCAGGTGTCCTGCTATATCACTCTGTCTCATTCCGCTGATGCAATGTCTCTGACGGAACCTGCAGCTAGACTGGAAGTCAGTAAACTCCAGCAATTCTCCTTCATCTGACTTGCATGGCATATGTGGCCATGTCAAGCTTTTTACATGGGTGTTGGAGCTTTGAACTCAGACCAAGCTTTTTACATGGGTGTTGGAGCTTTGAACTCAGATTGTCATGCTTGTGCGGCAGGAATTCTTGCCACTGTGCAGTCTCTCTAGTCCCGACCCACCTCATTGAGTGATGGAGACAAGGTCTCTCATTCATCTAGACTCCCAGCCTCCCAGCCCAGTGGTCCTCCTCCGCTGTAGTTACAGGCACAGCCTGCACCTGCAGCCTTTCTACAGAGGATCCATACTTGCCTGCCCTTAACCAACCGGCTCTAAGTTAGCATTCTCTTATGTGTAGGGAACTCAGTCTTGCTTGAATTTTGTATTCTTCCTGTCTATATTTTCATTTCACACATTTCAAGATTGTCTAGAAATGCTCATTTGGAAATGAAATTAGGCGACATAGGAGAGATGATACTAAAGAGAGTCACTGCCATTGGTATGGCAGTGTTCATGCTTTGTTTAATTATATAGCGATGTGGGTGACAGCTAGCCTGTACTGACTGCTTGCTATCGTCTATTCACAGGGCGTTTTCAAACCAAAGAGTACTGAGTTTAATTTAATAACAACCTCAAGAAGGAGATGTGATCACAATACTTTGTGTAGGGCTACCACAGTGAACAAATAGCCTTTGCAAAGGCCCTAAGGACGATCTGCTACTGTCTTTCTGGAGACACAGATAATATTGATTTCATTGTCTAAATATGATGGTTAAATTCAGGGGAGAGAAAAATGCACAAAATTATACTTTAAGATTTAAGCTGAAGATCTAAGTTGCTCTCTTCTGTGAATTTTCTCAGTTCCCAGAAAGAGTACAAAGAACCCCAACTCTTTTGACACTTAAACCAGGTAGGTTCAGTATTACAATTCTAAAATTTTGTGTTTTGATACCAAAGGTATTTATGTCTTTATACATTGGCATAATGCAACTTTTATCTTAATATAAATATTTATAAGAAGTTTTTTTTTACAGTGGAATAATTTTAAACAACAAGAATGACAGAAAGAAGTTTTATTGTGTTTTGTTTTTAGTCTGAAACACTAGGGAGTGAACTGCGGACATAATCACCCCTTTACTATTTTGTCAGCTCTGAACACTTTGGTTTGTGCTCTATACTAAAAGCCTATTCCCTTCCTAACCACGATATGCCCAGCAAGACTTGGAAATGAACACAGAGGACATTTCTCTTACCTAAGCCATGAATTATGCTTAACTTCTCCCAGCGTCCCACCGTATCCTTCACAGCCACCTAGGAGTACCTACAGCATGTTGCTGTTACATTTCTTAGCTCTCCTCCCCACTCTGCTCAAGTCTGGTGCCCAGCATCCACTCCTGCACCAGATGCCTTAGTTCCAAGAACATATCTGCCATGGTTAGCTCTGTTCTGTCACTCTAGAATGGAAAGGCTGGACGAAAAGAGGATAGGAGAAACAGAAAGGAGGAAAGGGTCGGCTAGCCCCCCGAACCACTCCATTTGGGTTCTGGAGGTGTCATCAACCACTTCATCTAGCTTAGCTAGAAGTCTCCTCGCTGGTTGCCTTGTATTAATGGGAAGCCTCATGAGAGTCTTTCAGGAAAAGCAAATGGGTGTTCACCTGGTGTTCCCCCTCTGTGGTTTGTGGCATCTACTGCTTCTAGCACCTCCTTTTATCACCTATGTGGTCGGCTACCACAAATTCCAGTAAATCCCGCAATAGTCCTACTCTCCTATCCTCCAGTTTCACTGATACAGAAATCGAGGAGGTGGAAATAAACCCTCCCTGCTCTGGCAGAGTTTGTTTAGAGCTGTTTGGAGGCAGTTTCAGATTCTTCCAAAGCTTGGCTTCTCTCTTACCATGCAGATTCTTGTGACGTATGCTCACCTACTGCAATGGCTGGTGTCTGACTTCTGGATAGCCCACAGGTGATCGCCCACAGGTGGTGATGAGGTAGTGCACTTCTCAAGAGATGGAGCTGATGGAAGGTGATGGGGATATGGGGATGGTGGAAAGAACCAATGTATTCTTGAGGCTTCCTGTTGGTTTCTGCAAACTCCCCGTCTGATCCCTTTCACATTCATTGTGCCATTGTGAAAATAGTAGCCAGAGTACAAAAATATGGAAATACCCAACTTTGGACCAGAGGCCTTCAAACTGTGTGCTAAATAAACCTTCTTCCTGAATTACCCAACCTCAAGTATGTTGTCACAACTCTTTGTTACAGAGATGCCCCTTGCCTCAGCACCTAGTAGGTTACCTTAAATCAATTAGGAGCTCCATACACACATGCCAAGGAATTCAAAGGGAGATGTTGTATTCTTCCCAGGCAGTATTGATTACTTCTGCTTGACATACATTTCATTTCTTTTAGTGGAAAAGGTATCGTGTCCACCTGAGAGTCTGTGCTTGGACTGTACA
Source organism: Alexandromys fortis (assembly GCF_014885135.2). Classification (NCBI taxonomy): domain Eukaryota; kingdom Metazoa; phylum Chordata; class Mammalia; order Rodentia; family Cricetidae; genus Alexandromys; species Alexandromys fortis. The sequence continues at coordinate 1,638,523 of NW_026068118.1, read as the reverse complement.
AAGCTCTAGGGCTTTTTTTTTTAAAGTCATATTTCTTTAGCATCAGTTAATAGTTCCGAAAAAGCAGATGTAATAAAATTTAAGGAGCAAAGTAAATTAGAATCCATCTATTTTTATTCCCACTCTTGGAACCAGGCTCCATCTTCTTTCTCTCCAAGTCTACAGCAATGGCATCCCAAAATGCTTTGCTAGTCCAGCTCTTCTTTCCAAAGTCTGTTCTTAGCTTGGAAGCCAGTTCATTTGAAAACGTGAGCTAGGTCATGCAAAGCCTTTGCTCAAAATTTCTGCTAGCAAGAGGATCTCTGTTGTGGAGCCCCTAAGGTTTCACTGTATTCGTTCTTCTCTCTTCTCCTGCTAGCTCCTAAGGCTTCTGCTTTAATACACGTTCACATTGTATTTTATTTATTTTTAAACTAAAACTTCTTGGTGGAGGCTGAGCATGCCCAGAAGCTAAGAAATCATCTGCTACTGTAATCTTTTAAATGTGGGCTCCACAACTTTGAGATATGCATGCTCTTGGTTGTGTTTATAATCTTTACTTTTTAAGATTATGGTCTTAAACTGAGCACACTCAAGAAAGGGCCTTTGGTGATTTGAATAAGAATGGTCTCCATAGGCTTACATGTTTGAATGTTTAGTCACCAGGAAAGGATTAGAAGGATTTAGAGAAATGGCCTTTTGAGAGGAAGTATGTCACTGGGGGTGGGCTTTGAGGTTTCAAAAACCAAATCAAAGCCCAGAGGTTCTCTTTCTGCCTACAGATAAGGTTGTAGCTCTCAGTTACTGATCCAGCAGCTGCCTACAGATTGTCATGCTCCCCACCATGATGATAATGGACTAAACCAATGAAACTGTAAGCAAGCCCCCCCCCCCAGTTAAGTGCTTTCTTTTATAAGGGTTGCCTTGGTAATAGTGTCTCTTCATAGCAATAGAACAATGACTAAGACTGTACCCCTTAACTGAATATGATCAGGAATGGAATCAATCCTTGCCAGGCGGTAGTGGCACAACATTCAGGGAGGGGGTAGTGGCAGGTAGATTTCAGAGTTTGAGGGAGGGCAGCATGGTCTACTACAGAGCAAGTACAAGGACCGCCGGGTCTACAGAGAGAAACCCTTGTCTCAAACAAACAAACAAATAGAATGAACCCATTCTATATAAATATGCATATTCTTCTTTTTTAAAAAAAGTCCCTTCACCTCAGTCGATAGATGAGAGCATTGTTTTAGAAATAACTCACCCGCTCTCATACCTGCTTCCTGAAATAAATCTTCACTCTTGGCTATGAGTGACTTGGCTTTTCACCCACCAGGATGTGTTGATTAGGTTGTGCTCTCCCTCGCTTGCTGCCAGACACATAGGCTATGACTGTTTCTCCAAGACACCAGGAACTCTTCTTTCCACAGCTGCCCTGTCTGCCTAGTCTCCTTCCTGGCTAAGATCTCCAAGTCTTTGTTGGAATGTCTCCTTTCGGTTAGGCTAGATCAAGCTTCTAAGAAATCACATCTGTCATGCCTGCGTACTCTTTTCATCATACAGACTCCCTCTCTCTCAGCCATCTATCACTGAATTTGGGCAGGTGTCATGTCCATGTTTTCACATACCTGGCACTGCTCGGAGGTCTAGTCTATCCAGATAAGGATCTTTGACTGCTTCATTTCCTGGCATCCACTAAGGATATAGAGTAAGAATATTTTTGTATTCAACAACTATTTAAGACTTAAATATGGCCTTAGCTGGCCTTGCCTGTCTAGTTCGTGAACACATCAGAAAAAAAAAGGAAAAATTACGCACTTCTAATGTCTTCTGAATACTTATCACATTGGAAGTCCATAAATAATGCGAGGAAGAATTTTTCAAGACATTTGACCCAGATGTAAGAGAGCATCATTGCTAGAACAGTGAGCCAGAGGAAGGAATGCTTTCTCCAGGTCTCTGACTATTTGCATGGACCTTGTTCCAATGTATCTCTCTAAAATGATGAGGTACAATTTCCTGGGAAGATGTCCATTGTAGGGAATGCTGAGTCATGCTTCTCTGCCTGCTGGAAGCAGTCATACCCTACCCAAAACAAACTCAAAGAGTAGTTTCATGGTTTGATCTTCAGTCATGTGGTGAGGGAACCTGTGTGTGGAACCGTGTCTCAAACAGCATAGTCGCTTATAGAAAGAAGAGGAAATCATGGAACATACATTTTAAAACATGTATCTGTCAAGGAAGACCTACGTGTGACTTGGCCAAGAAGAGGAAGTACAGGATAATATAGCACGCATCTATCCCTTCTAAACATTCTGCATAATGGCAGAGAGCCAGGTTCTGAGTAAGGGGTCACCAACTACGTAGAGAAAAATTGAACTTCATGGCATTTTAACATCAGCGATGTGACCCTGGCACACCCACTAGGTGTAAAAACAGCAGAAACCAATACACTGGAGATCTATTTTCAATATCACATGAGCCCCTAATAGCTAACATATGGTTCCACATATGGTACGTTGATACAGATACTTTTATTCCGATAGGGTTAGCTTTGAATCGAAGGATTTCTAGGTATTTTACAAACCCGATTCAGCAGCACAGCTTTCCCAGGGGAAGTTGTGGAGCCTGTAGAGACACATGGCATCCTGCGCACAATCAAGACCCATTAAGGAATGATAATAAGAAAATAGCAACGTGCCATTTTTAAAAGAAGCTAGTGAATGGAAAGTAAGCAGTGTCCCCAAAGTCTTTCAATGAGTTGTTGGAGCTAGTGAGATCAGAGGTCAAATTACGCTAGCATATGCAGTCATTGTGTTGGGTGACCTATGTTGGAGAAGCAACCATATATGACACCCATCCTCACAGAGTCGCTAACCTGGTCTCTACTCCATAGCTGTGGAAGCTGTGACAAAAGTCAGGTTGACTATAGCAGCATTCCCAGTGGAACTTTCTCCCCTCCCCCATTCCTTCTCCGCAGTTGTGTTTTTCCATTAACTTCAAGCCCTGAGGTTACATACCCTTCCAAAACCTATACTTCTCCATATTGTCATTTCTGTTCCTCCATCAAGACAGCCAGTGTGCCTACACATTTGTTTCAAACAAGCGCACATTGTACTCTGTGCAGATGTCAAAATCAGAATTGGCAAAAGAAAGAAGGTTTTTTTTTTCCTTTTTCTTTCTAATTTGCTGAAGAATGCGAGGGATATAAAGACTGTCTTTAAATAGAACCATCATCCCTTAAATAGATTCAAAAGCTGCTAGTTATCTTTATCATCAATTAATGTTTGCCGGGTACCTACGAAGTTCAAGATGCTGGGGAAGGAATAAATTAAGTTCTTTGGAAAACAAAATACTGCCCAAGACGGGTGGGAGAGCTTCATGAGATGTGTCTGTCTACCTATACAATATGGAAGTGAAGCGGGGGCAGACGGGGTAGAAAAACCACAGACTTGTTTCATCTCCACACACCTGCATGAGTGCTGAGTGTTTGATGAATGAGGCTGCCCAACCTAGTTCAGTGCTGCGTTTCCCCCTGATTGCCTTGTTCCCACGGTCCCTTGGGACCTCACTGACATTGGATAAACATGTATGAGCACTAGTTTCCTTGTGAGGCTACTCCAGAGGGAACTTCTTTTTTGTTGTTGTTGTTTTCGAGACAGGGTTTCTCTGTGGCTTTGGAGCCTGTCCTGGAACTAGCTCTGTAGACCAGGCTGGTCTCGAACTCACAGAAATCCACCTGCCTCTGCCTCCCGAGTGCTGGGATTAAAGTCGTGCGCCACCATCGCCCGGCCAGAGGGAACTTCTTTTGAACACTGAATAGCCTAATTTATGCCCTCTTTGGCACAACTGAATACACATGTATCTAAGATTGTGGGCATCCCCGTGTTATTCTCAAAAGTAAAAGCCTTCGTTTTCATGCTATGAGAACTTTTTTTTTTCAGAATATTTGCCCCTTCTGTGGTGAACCCCACAAGTGTATGTGAAAAGGAACATTTTAAGGTAACCCTTGGGAGTTTTCTGGTTTATGATGGGAGTGATATATCAAAATTGAATCTGGCCTTAATAAAAATATGCCCTCACAGAGTTGCTAATCCTATAGAGTTCACAACCAACCAAGGTTGACTAACAGTTACAGAAGAGAAATTCTTTATTTGCTTATTTTCTCACCTCTAAAAATTGTTGAAATTCAATAATGGCTTAGTGTAATTCAATTTTCATCTGTATCTGATATTGTATAGGAATAAGTTTCCACACATCCTTCCTTTCGCATCACTTTAAAGTGAGGTTACACTACCCACATGAGATTGGTACCATGACATCTTGAGCATCGAAACTCACAGACACCATCCTCTCATAAAACAATGCATTTTTGTATTTCCTGTGTAGTCATCCTGTGCGTTACAGAGTTTCTAGATGACTTTGCTACCCAATACAAAGTGAAGGCTATGGGAATCGCTGCTATACTGTTTGGTTTAGGGAATAATGATAAAAAGGAAACGATGCCAAACTTGCTCAGTGGAGATGTAATTCTTCTTTTCAGTGGAGTCTGAAGCTGCAGAACCTGGGGATATGGGTAGTCCCTATAATTTGCAATCAGAGAAACTATATAGCTTTAGACAGAAACGCCAAAGCTGAGTTTGTATATAATCAGGGTTTAGGAGTCTGTCTTCCCTCTAAGTCTCATAATGTCCTTCTACGGAAGTCACTTAGAGCTTACTGGAGCTAGGGCTGGGGTTTGCAAATGTCACCATGGCCCAGAAGCCCTAGGCAGGCTACTTTCAGAGTATATTGCTGAATGGTGCTTTGGCGGAGTAGGGCTGCGGCCTGAACCTTTGAGTGTCTAAAAAAAGACATCCTCGGTGATAACCCAAGGCCGTTATGGGTGGGTTGTCACTCTTGCGACACGCAGGCTCTAATGTGTTACCTAGTAAGAACAGACGTTATAGTATGCCGTATCTCTCTCATTCAGCAAACATGGCTGACTCAGGTTCATGTTTACATTGCTCATGCTCTAACCTTCTGAAGCTTTGTAGCCATGAGTTTAGTAATCATCTGAGAATGTAATAGTTACTTAGTTGAGAAGGTTAGATGTTTTTAAAAATTAATGTGTAAAATTTGCATTTTCACTAAAATTTTGCATTAGCAGTCTTAATTAAATCATTTTTGTTTAACATATGTTTAAAACCTTTGAGTGGAGGGAATCCTGCTGAAGAGAGGGAGGAAGGATTGTAGGAGCCAGAGGAGTCAAGAAAACCCTAAGAATCAACTAACCTGGGCTCATAGGAGATCATGGAGACTGAACTAACAACCAGGGAGCCTGAATGGGACTGACCTAGGTCCTCTGTATATATGCTACCGTTGTGTAGCTTGGTCTTCTGACGGGACTCCTAACAGTTGGAGCAGGGGCTGGTTCTGACTCCTTTGTTGACTTTTGGGAATCTATTCCTCATACTGGGTACTGGGTCACCTTGCCCAGCTTTACTACAAGGTCAGGTACTTAGTTTTTTTGGGTTTTTGTTTGTTTGTTTTTTGAGACAGGGTTTCTCTGTAGCTTTGGAGCTTGTCCTGGAACTAGCTCTTATAGCCTCGAACTCACAGAGATCCATCTGACTCTGCCTCCTGAGTGCTGGGTCTAAAGGCATGCGCCACCACTGCTCAGTGCCACATGCTTAGTCTTATTGCAACTTGATATGCCATGTTTTATTGATTCTCATGGGAGGCCTGCCCTTTTCTGAATAGAAACAAAAAGAAGTGAAGGGGGGCAGATGGGAGGTGGGAGGAGGGACAGGGAGTAAAGGAGCAAGGGGAAACTGCAGTCAGGATATAGAATAAATAAATTAAACAAACAAACAAACCTTTGAGTGAAACTTTCTGGAGCTCCTGCTCTCTAGAGACTGAGTTGGGGATTCCAGACACAAATACTGAATTGGACAAGAAAACATCTCTTCCAGAAGCCTATGAGGAGACACAGGAGGGGCCTAGAACCTCTGCTATGTTTGCCAAATGGTATACTAGAGGAAGTAGCCAGGGCTGTACATGCTCTTAGGATGAGCTTCCAATTCCAATCATGAGCAGGGAAACGGTCTCAGGGGAGGTACTGCCTTCCCCAAGAAAACCTTTGGTCACCGAGCAGAATTTTCTGGACATTTAGTCTCTGTCATACTCTGTCCTTTAGGACTGTGACAGCCACTGACCACATATGGCTCTTTGGCATTTAAAATGTACTAGGTCAAACTGGGGTGTCCTGTAAATATTAAATACATACTAGATACTGAGGACAATGTGTTGCAATGACATTTTAGACACATACATTTAGATATGACATTCTAGTTCTACAAAGCAAAAATGAATTTCAGGCAGGTGCCCTCCTGCCTGAGCCTTCCCAAGGCTGGGATTCCAGAGGTGTCTCTATGCTTTCTTTAGTTTCTCAGATGGCTTTTCAAAAGTTAAAAGTGACATATGCATTTGTGAGTCACTGTGTCTTCCTATCTCCTGTCATCGCTTGAAATACAACTGGTGAGGGGGAAAGTGGTCAGCTGAGAGGCCCGAGGGACAGATGGATATTGTCTCTCAAGCTGTCCCTCCCTTGCTTCTCGCCTCTAATTTCTGTAGATGCCAGCGACTTCTCCTTATGAACCTGCTGCAGGAGGGTTTTTGTCTGGTCTCTAAGGGACGCTTGTTTTGTTGACCTTGAAGTGGGGGCAGGGTATCCATTCAATACCCAGAGACGGGCTAGTCAATGGGATGGGAGTAGTGGGGTGAATAAACAGAGCCAAGCATTCATGCACCATTCGCCGAGCAACTCTGAGGTCTATGTATGCATCCCCCAGTGTCTGAAGAGCACTGAGACCTAGCTGTCCCTGCAATGTCTTTGTCCCTGTGACTGTTTTGTTTACCTTTCCTCCCCTATCTCACCCGTCCCCCATTCCCCTGCTGGAGATTCCTGGGATCGGAGCTCTTCTTGAATTCTCGCCTCCAGAGCATGCTTCAGGTAGACCTCATCTAAGAACATTTTAAACCAAACAACTGCACCAACAGATTATTCCCAATCATGCTAAGTACTGATGATGGCAAATGCAGATTGCTAATTGACTCTTGACAAGATCACCTGAGGGCTTCCCTGTGGAAGTGGCGTTTAATTTGAGGATCCTAAGGCTCTTACAAAGTAAGAAGGATCAGTAGAACTTCATTAGGTAGAAGCGGCGGAGTGGAGGGGGAGCGAGGGGGGAATGGGGGGCGGGGACAACAGATCATGCTTCAGGTGGAATGAACAGCACATGGGAGGGTCTCATAGAAAACGACCTTAACATTTTTGAAGACTTGAGAGGAGCCCATGGGATTGGAGTGCAGACCGGAAGTGCCACAGATAGGCCTAAGTGGGAGAGGCAGAAGGAGGAAGTGGATGAGGAGAAAGTGGGGGGGGTATTTCATGGGGTAGGAAACAAAACCTTGAGATGATACATGCTTGAGGATGTACAGTAATTCAGCATATTTAAAGGACCTGCCACGCAGGAAGTGGAGGCAGAAATAAGGTCAGGTGAGCACGGAGCATTGTTAGAAGGGACTTCCTATCTTCTGGTGGGATGGTAGGAGGGAGCCGTGGAAGAATTCCCTTTCACATGGTAACAGCTCTGTTGAGTCTGTATGTGAGCAAGGTGGAGAGAAAGAGGAGCTAGATCAAAGCTCCCTTGGAACCAACTAAAATCTGTCTTAGGAAAAATGACAGAGGCCTGAGAGGAAGAGGCGGCAGGTGAGGCAAAAAAGCAGGATGGATTATGGAGACATTCCGGGGCAGAATCAGTAGCTTTGGTGAGTGTGTAAATGGAAATATGTAAAAGAGATGATACCAATATCTATATGGAAATTCTGCATTGACACTCATAAGAATTTCATCATATAGCTGTAACAAGTGTTCTGTTTTCCTGACACCAAAGTCATGTTCCAAGGTCAGCAGCAGACCAGATCTTCTGCAGCAAGCAGGGAGTAGACACCATGGCAAGCCTGTCCCATAGACTTGATTGGTCTTCATGTTACATCACCTTGAATTCCACCCCAGCAGTAGCCTGGGAAGCTAAAGATGGGGGGAGCTTGGAAGCAAAGGGTGACAGGCTGGTTTATCATCAGACTTCTAGCAGGTGTATTTTAATAGAAAGAGAGGCAGACTAGATGCAGAAAGGAAGCTCAGCATGCATCCAGGGAGAAGGCTGCCATGGAGAGCAAGCACAGTAGCACCTGTGGGGCAATCAGGAGGATGCGAATTTGGATAACCAGCATTTCTGTGAAAGGCTGAGTAAAGCTGAACAAGCCTGCAATCCCAGGGATGCCTGAGAGGCAGAGACGAGATGGGAAGCTCCTGGAGGCTCGATGGTCAGTCAGTGTTGCCAATCAGTAAACTCTAGCTTCAGTTAGTGATGCTGGCTCATGAAATAAGGCAGAGAAAGGTAGAGGAAGAGGCTCATATGTGCCTCCCTGTGTGTAAACACGAGTAGGTGCACCCAGCTCTACCAAGTGCACACACACGCACATATCACTCACACTAAAAATAAGAAATGCAAAACTTGATATGCCATCTTTAACGCAGGGAAGCATGCAAGTGAGAGTCACTCTTGTACGGTTGTGCTACTTACAGATATTCCTGGTTAGATTTTCTATTTTTTCCTTTTGGGACCTTGTCAGGGTTGTACATTTTGACTGATGGTTTGAGACAGTTGCTTCCAATATCTGTTCTCTTTCTGTTGCAAATAGGAATATATCCTATTGCTATCCCTTGGGGCCTGCCTCAGCAAAACGGACAACAGCACACATTCTGTGATTTCCAGACCGATTATGGCTCCCTCTTCCCTGTCTCCAAGGCCACACAATTTATTCTTCACCGAGCTGTGCTTCAAAAATCAGCTGTCCTTTTCAGTTTAGTATAAATTACTTTCATTTTGTAATAAATTTGTCACCTCTTCCAAGACTACTAATAACACTAATTATCCAGTCTTTATACATACATGCATACATGCATACATACATACATATATATTATAATAATTCTAAAACTACTATATAAAGTAGGGAATTCTAGGCTTACCCAATCTTGAATTTACTCAAAAATTCTCATTAGGAATATATTCCAAAAAGAATCATATTGGTGTCTTATTTTGGATTTAATTTTCTATTTGTTTGTTTTGGGTCATTATATTTTCCCCCCAATACTCTGTCTTTTCCCTATGTAAAGGAAGCACTTGCAGTAATGAATCTTTTCCAGGATATAAATAAACGCTGTATATCTATCTATCTATCTATCTATCTATCTATCTATCTATCTATCTATCTATCTGTAAGGTGAGTGTTCTACTATTGAACTTTACCCATGACTTCACTAACCATATTTTAAACAGCAATTTGTCAACAGACTCAAGGACTAGGAAAAATTAGTTGAAGGTGGCCACATCAACATAAATATCAGAAACCACATCAAAAGACAAATAACATCTGCCTCTTCTTGCCTGGTAGGGTACGATGGGCCCCTGCCAGTATGGGCAGCGCTGCATACATGAAATGACATATGGATCTCCAGCGCAAGAATATTCTGGCATGTTCTTTGGTCTTGCTGCCAAATTGGTCAATTTACAGGAGTCTGCCCTTATCAGATGAACTCTTTTTGGATAACTGTAAAGGAATTCCAGCTGTCTCCTCTCCACAGAAATATGTTTGGTGAATAAAAAAAGAAAAGGCATGAGACTGGCTCGTGATCAATGAAAAACATCTCTGCAAGTACTGGCACTCATTGAAATGGCTTGCAGTTGCTTCATGAACCCCTCTTATGGATCCTGGGGAAAACTGACGAATGTGCAGGGCTCCTTTGGTCATAAAGAGATAGAAGTCATTAAGTGGCCAGGAACAGTGCCCAAAACAAACAACACACACACACACACACACACACACACACACACACACACACACCTCACTCAACAGCCCTTCAGCCACCCCTTGAGGAAGAAGGGTTTTCGGACTTCCTGTCTTCTTTACAGTTTGCTTAGGAGACTAAATCACCTCTCTCCAGCACTGTCATTGCTGCTGTGGGAAAATTCTTGCCTTGATGGGACCAGCACTCCATTTGACGGGCCCTCCAGAAGACCTTTACACAGTATACGGCCCTAGTTTTGAACCTTTGTGTTACAAATAAGAGGTTGTTTGTGGAAATTGTGAGCAACAATGGCAATAATGCTGTCCTGTAACTGCACATACCAATTAAAAACAAATCAGGACGAAGCAAGGGACTTTCCTATCACAGGACAAGTATACAAACATACACGCTCTCTGAACACTTCAAATAGATGGTCCTCAATACCAGGCTAAGAGAGGTAGGATCAGGGTCGCCAACAAAACCAAATCATTAGAGGAAGGAACATTACATATTTGAGGCTAAAAATGACCCTTTAAAGTCCATCTCATTAAAGCTAATTAAATTATACTTTTGCTCAGTTTTAATTATAACTAATAATTAGTCCTGTACAGAAAAAAGTTAAGAGGGTTAAATAAAGATTGAAGAGTACAAACAGATATGTGCCTCATTCATTGACCCTTTTAATTACTCAGTTAGACCCTCCTGCTCTTGGAAGAGTTGGCCAGTCTGGGCAAGGTTTACACGAAGCATCTCAAGTTGAAAAATCTGGGGTGTTCTGGACTTGGAAATCAAATAGGAACATGTCGTTACTTAGCTAGTCTGTCAAACACTAGTTTCTATTCACTGCTTTGAGTGTCTTTCAACTTCATCTCTTCCTTACCTCTGCATGCTATCATTAATCATGTATGCATCTTAGCATAGCTTCTTTTGTAGACGCGTGGGCTACACAATACAGCAAAATTAAATGGCAGTTACTTTTAATTTGGTTTTAAGAATTTTAATGTAAGTGGCTTTAAAGATGTAGGATTCTCCTCTCTCTATCTGTGTGTGTGTGTGTGTGTGTGTGTGTGCTCACACACCCAAACACACCTGATGCTCATTGTCTCCCTTTAAAAAGCAAATTTGACACAAGTTTCCAGCATCACAGAAAACCTCGGTGTGCCAATATTTAGTGAACAGAAGGAAGCGCTTACGAACTGTCCATCCATTCGTCTCCCTGTGGTTGGAGGTTACTGCTATTCACTTGATGGATAGAAACTCAAAATGTGTTCTCGGAGAGGCCATCAGCTGCAGGTCTGTAATTCTTTCCCGACAGGACCACATCAGTCATCTTACCTACTTAATTTCTGAACCTGTTTTGTCTCCCTGAAGACATGAGAGAAATCCTATGTAAAACGTACCCAACCTGAAAGAAGGACTCCCAAGCTCTTTACCTAGAGTAAGATAAATTAGATCTCTTTCGGTCACTTGAGGAGTGTGGAAAGGAGGGGTTCTCAGTGAGCTGGGGCGGTGCAGAGACACACAACTAAAATACTTTCAAGGACAGCCTGCAGGGCTCTCTGAATGCTAGAAAGCAGTGGTCTGCAAACTGTAGCCTGGAGCCTTGGCTTAGCACATACAGCTGGCAAGCTAAGAAGGCATTTTACGTTTCTAAAGGGCACAGATAAAAAGAAAAAAAAGCACAGACAGACCATACATGGCCTGCAAAGATTCCTTCCTATTTGATCCAAAGTATGCTGACCATTGCTTCAGAGCGAGCTGATAAAGCTGTAGAAGCTGACTCAGCTTAGGAAACAGCACGCATGAACTTCTTGTTGCGGGGGTGACAGCCCCTGTGATACAGGATTGACTTGGACCTCTCTAAAGATAACCTTCAGCTGCCTCCTGTCTACCAGTGACATCACTTTCTGCAAACTAGCATCATCCCCAGGTTTTTCACTGACTGCAAAACCTTAGATGGGATTAGAACTGACATTTGAGCTTAAGTCAGTCAAAGGATTTATATTTGAGTAAACCACAAAGGATCCTGGGCCGAGACCCAGCCAGGAGGTAAGATGTCTTGGGACAGAAAACAGGAAAGATGCTTGGGATAATGGTAGTTTTAAAAATCTGCCCACAAAACCTTAGATACTCCTTCAAGAGAGGGAACTCTCCAGTTCCTCTATGATTCAATTATAGGTTTAGTTCTAATTAGCAGAAGGCAGCCAAAACCATGGTAAGCTACACTTGCAATGAGATGACAAAGGGACTCCTAACTCTGTCTACTACATGCTCCGACTCCCACTCCTCTCCTCTGAGGTAGGCGAGCCACCATCCCAAGGTTAGATATATGACATCAGCATAAAGAGAGGCCTATATACCAAGGGAGTTTGCTTTCCTAACACCAGCCCATGAGAAAGTATCTAGACTCAAGCGCCCACAAGACAGGGGCGAGGAGACCGAGACAAGCATGGGTATGTGAAACTGAATAGACCGGGGATTTCATGTTATCCCTTCTCATCAGTCCTGAGTGCAAAGGACCAAACACATTTTAATACATTTTTGTCGTTTCCCATCCTCCTGCAACATTGGTAGACTACATTTCGCCATGATCAGTGTAGCTTACCGCATCCTCTGGGAAATCCTCATGAAAGCTGACTTTTACATTCGAAGCTCATAGCAACCTGATCACGCCTACAGAGAACTACCTTCTGGTAAAGCAAACTGCTCACCCGTGGCATTCTCCCTTCTCTTCCTGCCTCCCCTCCCACATCTCCCTTTTCATCTTTAATCACCAGGCCACCAGTCTCTCTTCTGCCTGCTGCCATTTTTTCTTGGTCTTTGGGACATCGCTGCAGAGGACATCTGTCTGTCATTGCCTTCCTACCACTCTGATGCCCCTATGCCTTCAGCTCAGAGCTATAGATGTGGGCGCAACTCCCTGGGATGGGGCTTCCTCCTGCTTGCCCAAGTAGGAAAGAACAGGAACCAGTACAAGATGAATTTCCAACGTGACCCTCTACGGAGCCTGGCAGCCAGGGCTGTGTAGGTCCCTCCACTGCTTGTTGGGTTCCCATCTGTTGACCATTTTCTGTGACTTAGTGTGAAGCTGTGATGTAATAGCAATAAATATCTGGCCTTTGTCACTAGCTCCTGGTACAGAGTCCCCAAATCTCTTTTAATTAGCTGACTGACAGGATCATCTTCTGCTATTCCCAATAATCTAGTTGAGTCAAACCCGAGTTTATGTTAATGAAGCGACTCTTGGTTGGGTCCCTGAGTAGTTTTAGGACATTGGCTGGTTACTAGAGGAACAAATCACGTGACAAGAAAGTTACAACTTTCAATCCCGCCCCTTGACTTTTGGGGAAGGAAGGCGTTGGCAGTGATTTAATCAGTCATGCCTATGCCATGGAACCACCACTAAAGTCCTAAACACCACGGGCTAGAGAATTCCTGGTTGATGGGTACGTGGTGGGTGGAGTCTCAAATCTGCAGAGACAGCATTCTTCCTGCCCGCCGCCAGGATCATTCAGACCCTCCCCCAGAAACTGTTTTACCTGGCTGTTTCTATTTGTCCTCTCTAATAAATAAGACAGTAGACAGCTTGTGCTAAGTTCAGGAGTCAATGTTGCAGATTATTAGCCGAAGAGGGGCTGTAGAACATTCTTTGAACCAGCACAGTCCTACAGCTGCTGTGTTGAGAGGGTGGGATGGGGTGGGGTGGGGTGAGGGTGTGTATGAGGGTGGTGGCAGAAACTATCTGTGTTCATACTGTTCCTGGATAGGTGGTGTCAGACTTCAGTAGAACTGTAGGAAAGTCGGTTGACGTTTATGAAGTTAGAAGATAGTTTAAAAGTCTAAAGCAAACAGCTAAGCAAACAGAAAACACCATTCCTGTGATGTCTGACTTGGTCAAGTACAGAGGATTTGGCCTGAAGCCTGGAAATGTGAGATCTTTGTTTTCCTCACCAAAAAACACAGTGAAGTAGATGCTATCTTTGCCTCATTTCAAATTTTAAATATTTTCATTTAACAAATTTTCCTGTTTATTTCTTTTTGAGAAAAGATAGCTTTGACTTTTTGAAACTGACTGCGTAGACCACGCTGGCCTTAAACACACAGAGATACCCTGCCTCAAGAGTGCTGGGATTAAAGGGGCTCCACCTCCCCTATTTAATTAAAAATTTAATAAAAATGAGGATTTAGACTTGGCTCATATTTGAATACCACACTTTCTTTGCAGCATTAAAAAAAAACCCAAAGTGACACATCCCACATCCTTCGCTGTTTTGCATCAGCCTGAAATGACCTTCACCTCCTAAAGGTCATTGTTAATACAAAGGACAGAAATCACTGTGAAGTAGATTGAGCCAAGCCCAGATCTCACTTGCTGGGGTCATTTCCTATCCCAGAAGGGAAATATTTCAAAACGTCAATTCCACAGGAGGCACCAGGCCTAATTAAGGAGGAGGCTGAGGTTCCCAGCACCTGTAGCCATCATATGCTGCTGTGGGAAACTATGTGTTGTCAACTCACACAGGAGCCCTTTCTGCCGGGAAGAATCCTTTACCCGACGATTTTTGTTAGTGAATTCCTACCCTTTGTCCCAGGGGCAAGCAGCCCACTTCAGTTAGGAAAGCCAACTTGTGGTTATAGGCACAGCCAGGCTCTTTATCACTTCCTTGCTCATTTACTCATTCTTTTGGCCGCCTAAAAATATTTACTATAAAATACTCTAAGGCAGTGGTTCTTAACCTGTATGTCCAGAGCCCTTTGGAAAACCTCTGCCTCCAAAAATATTTATGTCAGGTTCATAACAGTAGCGGAATTACAGTTACAAAGTAAAGTCACTACAAATTGAGGAGCTGTGTCTTTCAAAGGGGTGCAGCATTAGGAAGGTTGGGAACCACTGCTCTGAGGGCATTCACTTTCAGAGGAAATATAGATGAGATGAGAGTCTGTGTTTACTTCTGTGCTCTGCTCAGCTTTTTAGTCTTCCTTCCTTCCTTCCTTCCTTCCTTCCTTCCTTCCTTCCTTCCTTCCTTCCTTCCTTCCTTCCTGTCTTCCTTTCTCTAATAATCCAGTCTAATTTGGTCAGAGTTGAATTTTATAGTAGAGAAATCCATGACCCAGAAAATGAAGACATAACTGGCTAAAAGCCAGCGATACCTGCCAGTTTCTACATAGAAATCAAAGCCTGTTCTGTAAACCTGGGAAGAAAGACACAGGCAAACAAATGAGTGCCCAACTTGTTGGGTCACAATTTGCAGGAGACTGGGTTTTATTTCTTTTCTCAGCTGAAACTTCGCTCTTAACTCATAAGGGCTTAAGGGCCTTTTGGCTGGCACCTGTTGAAAAAAGAGATGGCAGATTTACTGAAGGGAAAGGAATAGTAATGGCCAGAAATGTCTAGACAGAAGAAAAGTAAAGGTAAATACTTTAAGGAAAAAAAGACACATAGAGGAGAATTAATCATTTGAGTATAATTTTTCTAGGAGGCCAGGATCACTTCCTTCCTGCCATGGGCATAATTGTTCTGGATTGAGTTGGATTTTAAGTCTAAACTCAAGAAATTAGAGAAAAAAGGAAAAAAAAATACTAAGCATTTGTCTTCTGGGCTTTCTGCCGTGGGTAAGCGGGGAAATGGGTCTCTATTACCCGCATGCAGCAGTGGTAATCATGATAATTGGGATGATAGCTGTGGATTTTAGTGTTCACTATAGTTTCACATGCCAGATTCCATGCTTCCTCTTCTCTCTATAGTTTACCTATCATCTTTGACCCAATCCTTAGACAGTAAGGATTTTCATTCCTGTTCTACAAATGAGAAGACTGAAGCTTAGAGAAAAGCCTGCAAGTTGCTCAAGTAGCGGAGCTGAGATTCAGTCCTGGATGCTCTGAGAGACTGGCACAATGCCACCGCCACTGCCTCCAGAGAAAACTTCTCCCAATTAATTGGATGCATGAACCCGTTGTCGAATAATTAAAGTTTATGCAAAATTTTATTTCAAACTAGAATTTAATTGGCTATCTGAGCACAGCGTTCTTTGTGAAACCGGTAGTATTTTCCATTTTAAGGTTTTATTTGTTTCATAGTCCCTGTCCTAATAAGTACCATTTGGCATCACAATAAACCTTTGAAGGCATTTTTGGTTGTTAAGACATGCTGTTTTGGTCACATTTCGCCAGTTCCTAAATTTTTGGTCAGTAGTACTAGACTCCTTCAGACCTGACCAGATCTTACTTTATATGTAGAAATGTACTAAAATGTCAATGAATACACTTTAAAAGGCAAAATCCCAAGAGTCAGCTTCCTAAGACATAGGTCTTAACATCAAAATCCATAAACTGGCTCTTCGTGGTACACCCAGTTTCTGTCTCCTGGGATGTATCCATAGGGAACCGTGAGCAGCAGTACTGCTGGGAAGGGCCCTCGTTACTGAAATGTGTTGCTGGTAACTTTATTAGCAGATGACAAGTTCCAGCACTCCCTAATTTAATGGGCACCAGACGAGGAAATCCAGCACCTAAACACCAAGGGGGAAGTAATTCCCTGTGGCTGCCAAGGCATAAACATCTAAAGACAGAGTTACCATACCACCCAAATAATTTCGGAGTCAACTGGAGCTCAGATTTCCCCAGTGCCCGGGGTGGCCCTGAGAATGAGGTCAGTCATAAGCAGTACTTCTGGCATTCTTTTTAACCCACCATCAAATAGTTTGGAAATACAGGATGACATTTAAAGACCAAACAACCAAAGTTTAGAAGCATACTTCCACGCTGCCTTCCAAATGTGTTCTTTTGGGCTAATAGTGCAGCTCAGTTCAGAGTCTGACTCATACTTTCTGCTCTCAGGCTCCTCCCAGATATGCATTCTTTAAATCTTCCCATGCCGACTCAACCCAGACATCACAGTCATGACCTGAGTCTCTCCTGTTCTGCCTTTACTTCCCCAGGCAGCTCTTCACTCCTCCAAACTTTTTCATTCCACAGTCCATGCTCCGTTTGCCTTGACAACAGTAGTTCAGTATGTAGCGTTTGCCATTGGGCGGGTCTAACTTTTCCATGAATCTAAATGTAATTGATCATGTTTTCCCCTTTTGCTATTCCAGACCCAGAGCTGCCAGGAGACCCAGCCATAAGTAGAACATTGAATACCCCTGGTCACAGTGGTAGGTTCAGGGGGTAGATGCTTGACCAAATTTGGCCAATCAGAAATAAGAAAACACAGCTTCAGCACTTGCACTGAAGCCATTGGGAAATAACAGATTGTTCTCTCTGGGCTAATGGGATGACTGCTTGAATCGGTTTTGGCCTTAGAGAGGTAGACTATCTGCTTCAGGATTTTTTCCAGAGGTGGGCAGGCAGAGGACAAAGATGGAGGCAGAGGACAGAGACAGGAGAGACCTGCAACGGCTGAGTTTTCTGAACCAGTGCCGTGTGAACTCTTTAGACACTGATTCCTCTAGAAGCCTTTAAAATGACTCTTCTGTTCTTGAATGAGTCTCTTGGCCTACAGTAGGCTACCAATGCTTCTCATGCTTGCTTGCTCACCAGTAATATGTTGGACACTTGAGAAACATCACTGATCTACAAATCCAGAGTGGTGTATGCAGTCTTACGTTCTCACATGAGGGCTCCTGCCGTCATCAGAAAGGGCTTACTAAGTGTAGCACTGGCTATGATGATACTGTCTAAGAATGTCCCAGAACTGTTCTGGGATTGCCTCTCATTTACTTTCTATCTCCCAATCATTGGACCTAGTGCTATTGTGTTATCCATTCTGAAAATCCATCTCTCAGAGAAAAAGAAAAAGAGCAGAGTCTCTCTCTTTCTCTCCCTCCCTCCCCCCCTCACACACACAGACACACAGACACACCAATCCCTCTGACTTGACTGCAACACAGTCTCCCATTTCCTATTACTTTGCTGATGGCACACTCTGGAAAGGCAAATTGTCATACACACGAGGAGACTCGCTCTTGAAATAAGCCTCCAGGCCACGGAAGACTTGAAGCTCACGCGTGATTTAGTAGAGCTGCACAGACAGCAGAGTGTGACGGTCCTCTCAGCAAAAGCAATGAATTTGGAGTCAGCTAATTTTGTGGAAGAATGCCTTTCAACCAGAAACACAAATGAGGAGTTGATGGCTGTATGACTGGATTTCAACCTCTCACAGAACCAGGTGCAGAGGACCATCCAGACCGTAAAATGAAATCCTTCAGTTAACAGGCTTCAGAGGCTGAGGGAGGTGAGTCATCACTGACAGGAAGCCACAGCTTTTTTTTTTTTTTTTTTTTTTGCCCAGGCTTACCTCACTGTGATCTCTCTCCTCTGTCTGGTCTGTAGACTCCGGACTTCCCATCTGTGTATCTCGACTTACTCTCACTTTGAGGGAACCAGTGTCTCCTTCTGAACTCATCCCACTAATGTTATTGACTTAATTGTATATGTGTGGTAGACACTGGATTAGGCTGTGTAGTAGTAGTAGTAGTACATGTTCTATGCCTTAATTTTTGTTTATTTGTCATTTGAAAATGTGGCTTTGCTAGCCTTCATCAAAAGTAGGGTCTCTATTTCTCTCCCCTAGAACCCAAGAGTGTTTGTTAACCACCTCAAACAATAGAATGAAAATATACTGGGTAGTGATGTTCTAATTTGCTTTTTATTGCTGGGAAAAAAAAACAGGGCCTAAAACAACCCGGAGAGGAATGGGTTTATTTAAGTGTACAACTCTTAGTCTACCAGGGAGGGAAGCCATGGTGGGACTGAAACAGAGGCCATACAGGAACACTGTGACTCTTTGTGGCTTGTTCATTACTTTCTTACAAAGCTGTGATGACTCTGCTTGGTGGTCCACTTGACTATACCTGAATGTCACGTCCACCTCGACCAGCAAGGATGACGCGACACCGGAGCTCTTCCTGCTAGCAGTTTATTCAGGGTCTTTTTTAACAATTGTATCTCTCTCTCTCTCTCTCTCTCTCTCTCTCTCTCTCTCTCTCTCTCTCTCTCTCTCTCTCCCCCCCCCCCCCCCCCCCCCCCCCCTCCCCCCCCCCCCCCCCCCCGGGAAAACCTCTCCCAGCCCCTATAAAGGCATGGGCTACCAACCCCGGATTGCCAGGTGGGCACTGCCCATAGGTCCACGCATATGCAAGCAGCTGACAATCATTGCGTGATCACAGCCTAAGTCAGGTTTTAGCCATAATTAGGAGCTGATTATCAGATGTGGTTCCATGCAGCTCTCTACACCTGGAACTAAACCTCCAAATGGAGGCCATATCTGTGAGGGATGGTTTTGCTAAATTTGAAGTAGGAAGATCCAGTTCCGACCTATATCTTTGAATTAGGAAGACACACTTTTAATCCAGATATTTTGAGCTGGGAGAAGACATGCCTTTAATCTGGATTTTGAGGCAGAAAGACATACCTCTATTTTGGGCCACTTACTGTTGGAAGAAAGAAGCTTTTGCTCTTTGCCTGTTTGCTCTCACCTTGCTAGCACACCCATCCCTTCACTGGCATTACAACCTACTTCTTTAGGATTCCAGCATATAAGATGAACTGAGATAGCCAGACTTATGAACTGAACAATTACTATATCTTCTGACTCTCTGTTGATAGCTAGCCTTTGTTGGATTAGCTGGAATGCAGCCTGTAAATCATTGTAATAAATCCCCTCATATATTTGTATACACACACACACAAACACACACAAACACACACACACAAACACACACACACACAAACACACACACACACACACAAACTACAATTTTTTTTTCTCTAGAGAACCCTGACTAATACAACAACCAGGAGCATCTGTCCAGGTATGGCATTACCCACACTTGCCTGGGCTCTTCTACATCAATCACTAATTAAGAAAATGCCCCCCCTCAGACTTGACGACGGGCCAATTCAATGGAGGCATTTTCTCTAATGAGGTTCTCTCTTTCCCAATGATTTTTACTTTGTGTCAAGTTGATAAAAATCCAGCGCAGATGGCTACGAAGGTCACTTGAGTTACTGACTCAGAGGCACATTTTGAAAGACAAACATAGCAGCTAAGTAAAGTTTAAACCAAGGGAAATATTCCAGCCAGGAGAGAGAAGGGAGTCAAGTCAATATGCGGTTAATGTGAGGTTCCAAGGTCAGGTTCTGGGATGTGGTGACAATGACTGCAGCAGAGCGAGAACTTCCAGGGTCCCAATGGGAAGTGTGGGTGTATTTGAGAGTGTGAAGAGTTTATCAAAGGGGAAATTTAGGTGATGTAGGTAGAATGGGGGGGGGGGTCAATGAAGCTTTATGAAGATCCACAGAGCTAACAATGAAGGGAGCCATTACCAACATCAGCCCTAGAGGTGGTTCATCATAACTGAACAATAGCTGGAGGTGCAAAGGGCCACCTTCAAGTTGCCTAAGGAAGATGGTGTTTGCCGGCTCAATGGGGAGAACAAATGCCGTGTGATCGTCTCCTGTCTCCAGTAATCTTTGGCAAAAAGTTCCCACTATGCTGACCTATGACTTCTAAATGTGAGCCAGATATTTATTCATTGGCAGGGTAAGAACACACACACACGCAGAAACAAAACAAAAATCCTTAATTACTCCTTGCTTCACACCCACCAAAAGACTGAAATATAAAAACACGCACCATGCAGTTATGTTATGAAGATTTTACTAACAACAAAATTTCCAAAATAATCCTCCTTAGGAAGCATGAAAAAGAATGAAGAAACTGGTTGAACCATTCAAAACTGGAAGGAGAGTGAGTCCAGTAAAGGGGTGGGTCACCAGCTTCAAAATACAAAGCAAGTTGGAGAGTGATCTGGAAGCACAAACAGAGGGATTGCCCATGCAGGCCTTACTAAAATACATTTTGATCTCTATACACAGAACTAGACAGTTGTCTCATTCAGAGACTCATCAACCTGGCAGACTGCCCAGCAAGAAACAGCAGAATTGATTCCATATCACAATGGATCTTGCTGTGGGCTCAGAGGATAAAGGCATTTGCTGCCAATCCTGATGACCTGAGCTCAATCCCTGGGAATCACATGGTTGAAGAAGAGAACCAACTCCTAAATTGTCCTATAATCCCAATATAAGAACTGTGGTACCTGCCTACACACACAAACACACGCACACAGAGAGACATACACATACACAGACATACAGAGAGTGACAGATACAGAGAAAGGAATGATATAATAAAAATGTTTAATGAGCTTTGACAATGTAGAAATGACCTTTTGTCTCACATGGATTACCTTTATAAAAATAGAAGTTGTATCTACATATATTGACATGGCTACATCTACATATGTACATTGACCATTTGCTAATTTGCTTGATATTATACATTGAAAAGGCAATATTTGACAATTCAACTGAGTGGAAACTTTTTGAAACCTTGAATCCCAGGTTGTGATGCTGTTTCTCAACTTTCCATGGATGGTGTTCTGGAAAGCTTAACTAAATTTGGGTGTAGGTAGAGGCAGTTAGTTCGTTTCCTGTCTGCCCAGGCCCCAAATAATCACACAGAAACTATATTAATTGCAATAATGTTTGGACAATGGTTTAAGGGTATTTTTAGCTAGCTCTTACATCTTAAATTAATTCATTTCTATTATTTTATATTTTACCACAAGGTTTGTGGTTTACTGGTAAGGTTTTGAGGTGTCTGTTTCCTTCAGCAGCTATGTGGCATCTCCCTGACTCTGCCTACTCTTTCTATATATAGCTCTCCTAGCCTGGCTATATTCTGCCCTACTATAGGTCAAAGCAGGTTCTTTATTAACCAATGACAATAAAATACATTCACAGCATACAGAGGAAGAACCTACAACACCTTCATGGGCAACTACATGCACATAAAACCTGGGAAAGCTTTAAAAGTAGTTTTAGACACACACACACAGACAAAATGCAGAGTTAGCACCTCTTAGTAACCACATTTTTTTTTTTTTTTTTGAATGGGCTTTGTTTGCTGGTAGCAAGTAGAGGTGCAGCTTCTTTAGGAGAAGGCTTCCTGGTTCACCAGCACAAAGGGCTCTGACTCTTTTGGGAGGACCAGCTGTGGGAGCATTTAAATGGGGTTTGGGAGCAGAGTGCTACAACTTGCTTAATGGCAAAGGAAACCTACCATGTGCCTGAAAACTGAGCTCTGAGCAGGGCTCACAGAGCTGGTGCTGAACAGACCTCCACCATGTTGGACTGGGCAGAGCCAAAAGGACAAAGCAGCCTTAGTCCTAGCCATGCTGCTTAGCATTTTAAGAAGTTGTCCTGTTCAGAAAAGAATTACAGATACACAATAAAGACAGTTTCAGACACAAATAAACCTATGAACATGTCACAGTGTGTTTAAAAAAATGTGCATAGGCTTGAGAGAGAGAAGAGAGAGAATATAATAAAATTAAAACAAAGTCTTTAAAAAGACAAAATTCAGACAGTCATAATTAAAGGAATAAAGATAAAATAAATACTAAAAAGTAATAGAGTAAAAAAAAGTAAGCCACATAAAGATGGAAAATACACAGAGAGTCTGGATTATGTATATTACTGCATCCTCTTTTAATTTTTTGACTGTAAATGATCTAAGTACAGAGAGACATTTCACTGTACGGCTGCTAAGATAAATCAATATATGTGTTTTAAAGGTATCTTGTTATATGTATATTTCTGCTCTTGATTAAGGTATTGTATTTGTGAAGCTAATTTAAAAATGTACTGTGTAATGAAGAAATACAAGTTAGTAGATTGTCATCTATAATAGTCAAGTTTGTAGTCATGTTAGTTAGTTTTTCTAGATATACAGAGATATATTTCAGATAGACAGATATTCTTCAAATCTTTCAAAGACTAACAGAATATGGCATTTAAAATGTTTTAAGAACTTAGGCCTTTTCATCAAAATGAGACTCATCTGCTCCTGCCAGCACCAATCTACTTCAAGAGCATAATGGTCATCCAAAAGGCTTTTTATGGAATTGGTTAGCCATTTTGGCAAGAAACTGCTTATGCCTAGACTTCTTGATGGTATGCTGTATGAACTGGACATGCAGGACCCACAGAAAAATGACTGCTGAACTTGCCTAAAGGTGAGATAATCTTTCAGAATTCCTGCACTTCCTGTTAACTTATGTAATATTATATCCTTTTGGAGTCTTTGATAGAACTGTAGAATAGATAGTTATAGTTTTCCTTAGTTATTATAAAAGATTAAATAGAGTTTTGGAAGTTGCTTACAATGCACTTTCTGTTTACTAAGTTAGTATTATATCCATCTGGAGTCACTGATGGAGTTGAAGAATAGATAGTTATAGTTTTCCTTATTTATGATAAAATATAGAATAGATATAAACACTGTAACTGTAATTCTTGCTTAATACCTGTTTTGTTATATGTAATTTTTCTTTGTTAAAGCTAAAACCTTTTTTAATTAGACAGGAAAGGGGGGAATCATGTGTGATTCCCCTCTGTATGCTGTGAATATGTTTTATTGCCATTGGTTAATAAAGAAGTTGCTTTTGGCTAATGGCTAATGGCTGAAGAGAGTAAAGCCAGGTGGAAAATCTGAACAGAGATGGAGAGAGAGAGAGAGAGGGAGAGAGAGAGAGAGAGAGAGGGAGAGAGAGAGAGAGAGAGAGAGAGAGAGAGAGAGAGAGAGAGGGAGGGAGGGAGGGCAGAGTCAGGGAGATACCATGTAGCTGCCAAACGTGACAGATACCTCAGAACCTTACCAATAAACCACAAGCCTTGTGATAAAATATAAAGTAATAGAAATAGGTTAATTTAAGATGCAAAAGCTAGCTAAAAATATGTTTAAGCTATTGTTCAAACAATATTGCAATTAATGTAGTTTCTGTGTGGTTATTTGGGGTCTGGGCAGTTGAGAAACAAACAAGCTGCCTCTGCCTTCAATTGGAGAACCTGATTAGTGTTTTTCAAGAAGACCATGTAGTAATCAGAGGTCATAGAGAAGGCTACATCTTGTACACTGATTCTCCATATTTAGCCATCAAGGCCAACTGATAATGTTTTTTTCTATAGTGACCCCACACAACTGCCACCCCAAAACTTATTTTTGAATATCCATTAAGGTAGGGACATTTTGAAAATTTGATGAATGGCAATAAGAAATCATGAATCCATAACAACATAAAAGTGATCAAGTAATTAATGAAAAGTTCAAAAAGTGATGTGATGTTTGCATGAAATGGTTTCACTATAGTCTCCTGTAAGATTCTCATCAGTTACAGAGCCTGAACTAGCTACTCAGGTAGAAAACCCCTTAGACACCACCATAACCTAATGAACATTATCCTAGTGAGACAGACTGAAGTCAATCACATCGCAGAGCAGGCTGTGAACACGCCCCTCCCCCAATACACACACAAAATAAAAAAAAACAAACCAGTCACTTCTGAAAGAGGAGTACAAAGATGCTTAGGTGGGCTCCTCTCATGGAACAACAACAGATAAACATGGGCTTGAAATACCATGCATTGCAACTGTCCTACACTGTTTGATAGTGTCAAGAATCCTACAGTCAAATTAGATCAGAAGAACCATTCTAGACTGGAGGGAAGGACACATGACATCAGGGTAGGGTCCTTAGCTCTGCAGAGGATCTTTGGTTTATAAAGAACATCACTGGAGAACTGACTAAACCTTGCTAGGGTCTAAAAGCAGCACTTTATCAGTATTGGTGCTCTGGTTGTGTGTGTGTGTGTGTGTGTGTGTGTGTGTGTGTGTGTGCAGTGACACTCATCCTTACAAACACAGGCAGAGGCCAGAAGCTGATGTCAGTTACCTTTCTCAATTGCTTCTACAACCTCGGTTTTTTGAGAGAAGGTCTCTTACTGAATATGGTGCTTGACATTTTATCTAGGCTGGCTGGCCAGCAAGTCCCTCCCCCACCGCATCCCCACCCCCAGTGCTGGTGTCACACAGATGCCGGGGATGGGGATCTGAACTCAGGTCCTCACACTGGCACAGCAAGCTCTTTACCCACTCAGATGACTCCATGCCCCAGGCCTTTGATCTTTTATAAGAGGAGTGCTCATGCTCCTATAAGATCCTCAATGAACTATTTCCAGATGAGGGATGCCAGAGGCTTGGCAACTGACCCTCTGATTATCTAGGAAAAAAGTTTGTTTTTGTTTCCTGCTTTGTATTTTGCAATTACACTTTCAGATTGTCAGGAACTCCTAGAAGGAATGGTGCTCAGCGTCAAGCTACATGTGCTTCCTGATTTACTGAAGGGAGGGCAGAGCTGCAAAGCCTGTACCAATGGCATTGGCCCATTGGCCAAAAGTGGATGCCTTAGAAAGAAGGAGGAGCAAGTCTCCCCGGGAAGAGCTGTTTGCAGCTGTTTAGGAAGTGCCCTCCAGGACCGCCCTGACTTTACCATCTCCTTGTCTCTCTCTATTTTCTCACACACTATGTGTCTTTCTTCTTCCTGCCAGGGCAATGGTTGTTAGTGCTGAGTGGAGAATTCTCAGAATGGATAAATGACAAATGGTCCCAGTGGATTTGCTAGCATCTGTGCCCAAGGAGAAGCGTGTACCCTGGGTTTTGTGCATCACTCCCTCGGGTAGAGTGGTCCCTGGGAGTGAGCTCATTCCCTAGACTGTCTCTGATAGCTCCAGAGCAACAAGTACGAGGAAGGACAGCCATACTTGAGCTAGCCCTCAGGAGACGGTGGTGTGTGGCCAGGTAATTCTGATGTGGGTGGACAATTCTAAGGCTCTCTCTGGTACAGTAGGAAAGAACAACTCTACTGCAATAGAAACTGAGATTATGAAGTACAACCGCAATGTGAAATTCCAATACTGTTTCTTTTTTTTTTTCTTTTTTTAAACAGTCCTCCTTAAAGACAAAACATACAAAACTTCTATCTGTTGAAAAGTTAGGACCCAGTATTACAATCCTCAAGGTTCTATTGTCATGGTGCCACCATTGTGTGTACGTGTGTGTGTGTGTGTGTGTGTGTGTGGTGATTACTCAAATGCTTCATCCGCATAGCTAAGAAACAAGTTTTCAATGAAACGGAAGTGAATGGATGCAAACTTCATCCTCAGTTCTATATTGAAGTAGATGAACTGAAGATTTAAAGAGACACAGTCCAAAATAACTCAGAGGCATCTATACAACTTTTTTTTTTAAAAAAGATACCTTTAAAATGATTATAAAAAACGCTCTGTGGGAATCTGTTCAATAGGTATTTTCCTTTGTTCTTTTATTAGCTAACTTTATATCCACTTAGATGAATTCTTCAAACATTGACTGGGTTTGGTTGACAGTACCATATGGTGACTCACAACTCTCTGTAACTCTAGTCCCAGAGGATATGACCCTCTCCCTCTGCCTCCTACAAGCACCAGTCATGCAGGTAGTTCATAGAAATCTTTCCAGACGAAACACTCATACATGTAAAATAAAACAAAACTAAAAATATAATTAAAGAGACTCTTTCCCATCTGTGCCCAGAGAGTGTGGCCCTATGTGTTCTCAGAAGTCCATGTGGTCATGGAAAGCGTGATGCAGAGATTTTGAATTAAGATTATAAGTATTCACTGGGAATGCAGGAAAGAGCTCAGAAAGAATCATTTTTTTATATATCTGATGTTGATGTAGATTTTCAGAGTTTTATATCAAAGAGATACGTCAGACAAGACTAAATGGAGGATTATACTGCACTCTGAAGTGAAAAAAGTAAGATTTGGAATCTTGTTTCCTAGCAAGGTCAGGTTTGTTTCCACTGTCTGTGCCAGCTTCCCTCTCTCTTGGGGAGGAGATGAGGTATATGGTGGACATGAGCGTGGCTGTGTCACAGAACCCAGTGCTTCAGTTCCATAAAAATGGCGAGACTTTCTGCTGGTCCAAATATGAAAGGCAATAGTATGTGCAGAAAGTCCCAATACAGCTCCCTTTTCTGGGATGACTGCAGCCTGAGATTGCCTCCCTTCAGAGACCTGGGATCCCAGCTTTTCTGTGTGTGCATCTGTCATTTTTTCATTCCCCTGTTGCCCTAGGTAGGTCAATCTCAAAGCCAGGAAGGTCACGGTCCCTCTTCTTTTCTTCCTTTGATTATTTCCTCCTTTCTTCCTGAGGTTGGCAGTCATGAGTGACGGCAACTTCATGACCATCACTTACTAGGGAAGGTGCTGATTGAAACCAACAATGTGATAACAGGGAACCACCGTTCATGGAGGAATGAGTGCATGAGAATCTATAGTATCCAAGTCACTTAGAATAATCTCCACACTCAGCTATTTTTGTTGTTGATGATAATTTATAAGGTGTATACAAAAAGAGGTTAAGAATTCCTACAAAAGCTCCTCAGTCTCAGGAGGTCCCATTTATTCAATGCGGCCCTTACTGTATGTATCTTAATTTCCTGACTCACAAACCTTATAGAGAAATGGGTAAGATTTGTTGTCAAAAATAAATATATACATAAAATTGAAAATGTTAAAAAAAAGAATTCCTACAAAAATCCTCACAAAATAGGATTATAATATACTATAGTAAAAGTCATTTAAAGCTTCTGGGGTTACTTGTTTCTGGATTTTTTTTCCATTTAATACTTTCAGAGCACAGTTAAGCATAAGAAACTAAAATGTGAGAAAGTCTGGTCACAGAGAAGGGGAAACTACCACAGTACTCAACAAAAGGGTGTGCACTGAATACTTGGAGAAGAAACTCCACCTGGATGGCGATCCCTCCACTGACATTTTGGAGGAAGGATGCTGTAGGTACCTTGGTATCATGTCTTCCCCCAGCTGCAGCTGATCCCACCCCTTCGGTATTATAGGTACATTGAGACTTCAGGAAGCACATCCCTCTCTGTGGAAGTCACTTGGCTTCACAAATATCTTGAGAGGGCTTTGGAGGATAGCACTGTAGAGTTCTATCATCCACCCTTGAGAAACACATAGAGAACAGGACTGAGGCAGAGGAGAGAGCCTTGTTTCCCCCATCTTATAGAAACTGGAGAGCTGAAGGGTTAACGGCGACTGTCTCAACAGCAAGGTCTGATTGAATAGCCATAACCCTAGACAGCTTGTCCTTCCTTCCCTGACCTAGTCTGTGCCCTCCTTGAAGTTTTAGAGGTAGTAAGTGAAAGTAGAAAAAAAGTACTGTTCTGTGCACTTGTGAAAACTTTCAGCTAAAGAGCTTTCTTGGGAAGCATGATTTGCAGGAAAGATCTGAAGGAGAGAACAGGCTGGGAGGTTTATTTTCAACTAATGCAGTGGCATGGGGGAGGGGAGTGCTGAGTGAATGAACTCAAGAGAAATATGAGAGAAAGCCATTGACATAGGAGACTGAGACCATCCATTCTAAACATTAGTTACAAAATATTTTGATCATATTAAAAAGAGCCTCAAGGATTAATAAATAAAATGAGTGACTTTTTGTGGGAGGCAACTTTCCTTGTTTGATATTCAATACGCTTCAATGCACTATGCTGGGTAATTTCTATAGAGCATCTTGTTGAAGTCTGCCTGTGATCACAAAAAGCAGGGTTATTCCTTCCACTGTAGTGCATGGGAACACAAGCCCTAGTTTAGAAAAACTTCCCCAACAGGGAACCAGAATTTGAAAAGGCAGAAGGTCTGCCCATATTTTACTTAGCTGTTTATGTATAGCAGGGACAATACAGATATCTTATCACCCTACGTGGGATACCTCCAAACATGAGGGGGTGTGGGGTTAACAAACAACACTGAAAATAGACAAATAAAACTGGAAAGCCTCCTGTTCAAACAGGACTCGTGGCTCCCCTCCCCTGGCAAGCTTGGCTTTCACACCATAGAGATTATCACAATGCCGACGTTTTCTAAAAATGATTTGGAATCTGAATGCTAATCCTGCATCATGCCCACAGCTGCACGGAATGGGGAACTGTGGAGGACACAGCCATAAACCAAATGGATTGCCGGCTGTTTCTGCCGACATAGGAAAGCTCCAAGTGCTCCCAGATCATGGGTAACAGAGAGCAAATTGAAAGCAAGATGGCGGGGTCAGCATTTACTGAATTGTAATTTTTGCCAGAGAAATTTAGTTTGTTTAAACGCTTCGTATCTTAAAGTCTACAGGGCGACACCGGGCTTTTCTTCCCGAGAAAGCTGTCGTCCTCATTTCTGCTCCTTCAAAGCTGGTCAATCACTGTGCTCCTTTGAGTGATGGCAAAGTCAGAATTATGACTGCCTGATTTTACCCTTCACTGCACTTGTCAAAGAAATTAAATTAAAGATCATGCTTATGAATATAATGCATGAACTACTGCATGGCATTCCGAGCGATAGAATGCCCCTTCCACCCAGCCACTCAGCAAACAGCATGTCACACAATACTCTAATACACAGAGGAGAGGATGGAACGGAGAGAAAATTCTGCCTCTCAGGAAAGATGAGGTACATGTTCATGGAATCAGAAAAAAATTTAGCTCAGTAAAAGTTAATAACTCTAATGCTTACAGAATATTCAAACTAATATCATACTTTCTTATTTCCAAAAAATGTTTCCACAAAGAATTTTGTCTGACTAAAGAGATTATTCACATTTTAATGTGCACTATAGTGCGGTTTGAGTTAGGGTCACAAGAGCGAGGGTTCCTGAAGAGCAAGCATTCCATGCACACTTGCAGATGGATTTCCCTGCAGAGGCAACTGCTGAGCAGACGTCATAATAATAGGGCATTTGGCAAAAATATGACAGAAAAGTGACATCGGCCTAGTAATTTTTACAGAGAAAAATATGCTTTTATTTTATAAATTGTGTATATAATACAAATAGGCTGCAATATTACATATAATCTTTTATGTTTTTTAAAAAGTCTTCCCCTCTGCCAAGATAATTTCCTGGGTAAATTACACACACACACACACATGCGTGCACACACACACACACATACACCTATTTCGCTGTGTGTACCAGAAAATATGTGTGTGTATATTTATAGATAAGCCTGCATTTATATTTTTACTAGTATGTCTGTGCTATTTTATCTAGCATTCATCTTTCTATTAATGTTTTTATATGACTCCTGACTACATAACTGAACTGACATTGTAGCAAAGGTTCCTCTTCGACATCATCACAGAAGGAATTTGAATTTAGTTATATGTAAATCTGTGGAGGCATCTTCTAACCCGATGGTCCACACTGGAGAATGGCGCTACTAGAAGCGCTAACACACATCTGAATGGCCTGGAAGGTTACAAATAGCACGATGCCTCACCCCAGCTCGGGTCTCTGAACCTGCTGACTTGGGATGATGTTCTAGCGTGTACGCGTCAAAAATATCCCCTGGGGATGTGGCGTGCAGATTAAAGTCCACTCTGAGGACGACTTGAGTCTCAGTAATGTAAGGCATAGAGAGGTCATGCTTGGTCATGAGTAGAGTGGAAAATTTTCTCCTGCCAGTTTTAACATTTTATGGAGTCAACGCAATTGCTTGTGTATAAACATTAGCAAAGAAAATGGTAAGTCTGATAGGTATTTAAGGTCTTCCTAAACTGGTATCTTCAGAAATTTCAAAGAGCCAGATGTATGTATGAAGGAGCTCATAAGCCGACTACAAAAGTCCCTACAAATGAAAGTCCGAGAAAATGCCAAGAAGAACCTGAAAACGAAAATTAACATAAGCTCAACCTTACAGAAGCAAAGGTCGCAGAAGCAGACATGTGCAATGAAAACAGACATAAAAGCAGACATGCGCAGTGAAACCAGACACAGGTTGTAAGTTAAGTGACTGTTGAACTAAAGAATGACTAAATGTATTTGTAAATAAAACTTTTTAAAAAGAAAAAAACAGCAGGGGGCTACTGAAGTGAGAAGTGAACTAAACATCACGTTGAGTAGTATTGGAAAGAAAATTACAAAACTTAATAACAGACTTGAAAAAAATAAACAGAAGGCTTCTGAAAAAGAGACAAGAAAAAGGGAGTGTGCGTTTGTGTGTGCATGTGTATGAATGCATATGTGTGTGTGTATGAATGTGTGTGTGTGTGTTTATGGGGGGCACAACATGGTTAAAATTCAGAAAGTAATGAGGAATAATAGACAGCAGTAATAAGATATTATTTTGGTATTCATTTGGTGAGGAAAAAGAGTGTGGAGTTTTAAAACAAGCAAAAGACGCTGACCCCCCATCCTGAGAAAGTCAGAAAATGTCAAAGGAATAAAAAGAATTGTACACCTAACTACATCGTATTGAAACCAGAGAATACAAAGGCACAGCGCACCTTGTGAAGCACTCAGAGGGGAGAGACAGTGAAGGAAAACAACAGCTAAGTGGGAAATCACTTCGCAACCATCAGAGAACAGGTACAATTTGAGGGAACTAGCTTTGAAATGTCATAGCATAGCTGCCAGGTTCTACTTTTTATTCAGAAAAAAAAAAAAAAAAGAAGTGAAAACAAAATCAAATTAACTACATTTCCCAGACAATAAAGTCAGAGAGAATCTACATGTGTAATTTTGCGAGATCACATGTTTGGAGGGGGTGAAATTGGACCACTGAGTCATACCAGGATGAGAGGATGGTGTTTCCCCAACAAAGCAATTTGAGGAGGAAGTAAAAGTCGTTTTAAAGAGTCACAAGGAGTAGCGTGGAAGAATAAGTCTCAGCATGTCTACATTTGTATTGACAGTAGACCCCAGCCCTGGAAAACCACCTTCAATGGAAACAATGCATTGGTTGGCAACCATCTTGTAAGGGGTAGCCTTTCCAGGGAAAAACAACTAGGGTTTTGCTCCTAAGTCTTCACAAGTTTGACCTTCAGAGATCCCGTAGGAAAAGGTGCAGCAATCACACCAAGAAGGGTGCACTCACTAGTTTCCTCCTCAGAAACTAGCAAGGCTTGCCATCTGGTCCTAGGCAGAGCCTTCGACCTTCACCATGATTCTACGAGTTCTGCAAATTGTTCTAACCATCTAAACACATTTCAGTGAGTGAGGACAGTGTTTAGTAACTGAGATAGTCATAAAAGTGACAGTCATCACTAACAGAATGCCAGACGGCTGCTAACCAGCTAACCACTCCTTCTTCTTTTTAATTTTAATATATATAAATATAAAAACAGCAACGATACTACCAGACTATTTTCTCACGAAGCACAAAGTGGAACTCCAAGTAAGCAAGCAGGAGATGTATGTATTCTGCAGTCCAGAAGCTACACACCAAAAACACACCCACATTCGCCTTTCAAAGACAGTTTGCATGATTGTAGGCTGTCCTCAGAGACAGCATCATTCCTTCTGAAGCCTGAGCCCAACAGGACTTCCCCACTGACCACTAAAAAAATAGAAGAGAGATGTTTGCAGCATCATTGCTGAGGTTTGCTTCTGGGAACCCTAAAAACATGTTCATGTGAAAAACAAATGATACCAATAAAACAATAGCCAGAGAACTGTTCGTCATGTATAGGCCTTGACACTAAGTTCCTCATGGTCTGAGGACTTCTTAGTTTTAACACAACTCACATAATTTCACCTTATAGAAATGAAACTATGCCATGTAAAGAACATGACTTTTTAAAACATGTTTTTTTCTTTAGCAACAACAAATCTGACTTCATATTCACAAAAGTTATTGCACATATAAAGAAAGCAAAATAGGATTGTTCTTTGTCATTTTGTAACCCTTAAGAATATGTGTCACCGGGCAGTGGTGGCATACGCCTTTAATCCCAGCACTAGGGACACAGAGGCAGGTGGATCTCTGTGAGTTTGAGGCCAGTCTGGTTGTCTAGTTCCAGGAAAGGCTCCAAAGCTACAGAGGAACCCTGCCTTGAAGCAACAGAACAAAAACAAAACAAAAAAATCTAAATGCGAAAGGTATGCATATACTTTACAAAGGAAATGAAAGTTTGTCTCCATGGCATAAGTTTTGAGAGGAAGCAGGACTTACCTTCACTGGAGTCCTTTGAACTTTCTGGTTTCTTTGCTTTGCTCTTCTTGTGAGGTGGGGAAAGGCCTTTAGGCTCAAGCCCTTCTGGAAGTACAAATTTAATAATTCTTTTTTAATATTTACCAGTAATGTCCAGAACGTGTTAAATTTTAAATATCTTTTTCTTCTTAGTAGTAATCTCACCCACCACATGCACACACTTACTGAGCCTTAACTACAGATCCATCTGTCATTGTGGCTGAACTAAATCTTGGCAAGGAACTTGTATTCTCCATCCTACTACATAGACTTAAACTTAAGCTCCAATATTTTTCTGTAGACATCATCAACGATTCATGCAAATGCCAAATCGCACACAAGTGCTATCTTAAAAATTGGGTAATTCTCCATAAGAACAGTCCAAAGGACTCCGCTCTAAATTTCAAGGCTTAGAAGATGCCATTACATCTTTCATCTTAGTCCTCAAAGGTCAGAGAAATGAAACACAATGTCACCTCACTTTTAAGGTACCTGGGGCTGGGAAAGGCTCTGCTTCTACTGAACGGACTTCTTTTGTATTCTAGAATCTAACGAGCACTCTCCTATGTCTCCAACTAATCTGTAGTTTTTATCAATTTTTTCAACATTTTCTTAAGTCTACCCACAGGGACTAGGAAAGACTGGAGGGCGTCTGGAGAAATAGCTCTCCATCCACCCCATCTGATTAGAACGTTTGCTGGCCTTGAGTTACAGTTTCTACTTAATCCTTCGGCTGAGCTCAATGTTGGTGTCTTCTGCCTTTGTTGTCTCACATTTTTGGCTTGGGGTTGGATGTCTGGATGTCTTCTGTTTGCTTTTCCATTCTATTCTCGACCAGTTAACAACCTTTCCTGCACCCTAAGACCAAATGTTCTCGCTTACACCAATAAACTTGTCAATACTCTATCTTCCTGCTAGTTTCTGTCAATGCAGAACCCACAAAATATACTTTATGGGATCATAGTATTCTTTGTGGGCTGACTAGTTCCTAAACTAAGGTTAGAATCACTATCAGCTGGCCTTCTTCACAGGTTACCAGTCCCAAAGTCACCCTCATTTCTACCCCATACAAGACTGGGACTTATATGTCCTACTTTCTCAGTCCGAATGGTTTCCCTTTACTCAACCCACATCAGGAATCTCAAATCTGAAACCAATCAGAACTACCCTTCATGTGTACAAACCTCTCTGTGGTACTCCATGTCTAGAAGAATGGTGTTGCATACAATCTACCAACCAGTTCAAACTAAAACCTAGGTATCGCCATTCAAACTTACGCTCACCTGTGTTCCCAAGCCAGCTGATCATCCCATCTTTGCTCTAGGAAACCCTAGACTCGTCTGTTATGAATAGTCCTGGCACCCGCATCAGCAGCACTTCTTGCTGTTTCTCAGTTCCTACAGCTAGCCTTCTAATCTTCCCTTCTAAGGACCGCGCTTCCACTGCTGAACACCGTGATCTTTTCAAACATCAATCAGATCTGGGTGCTCACCCTCTTCCACCGCAGAGCACAGTGTGCCATTTGGCTTTGTTGATGTCTGTAGTTTCATGGCCCATTTGCCTTGCAAGTTTTTCTTCAATTCCTTCTTTGCTTTTATTTTCTATGTGTGTATGTTTTGTATGCATGTATGTTTATGCACCACATAGCTAGTGTCCACAGAGACCAGATGAGGGTGTTGGAACTTCTGGAATTGGAGATACAGGTAGCCATGAGCTACCATATGGGTGCTGGGAATAGAATCTGGGTCCCCTGGAAGATGATGCAGTGCTCATAACTGCGGAGCCATCTCTCTAATCCACCTTCTTACTTTCATTTTTTTGAACCACAGACTGATTTTTGCCCCAGGACTTTGCTACTGTCTCCCACTCCAGTGCCTCTAGTACATTTCTGCCTAGTTTTGGGGTTTTCTTTTTACTCTTTTTATTTTTCCAGACTAAATTTACCCACTGCTCCCCCCCCCCCGCCCACACACACACCGGAGGCAGGAGGTGGGCGAGGCTTTCCCTGACTACACAATGCAAAGGGCCTAAAAGCAAAGTTTTTCAAAACCACATCACTTGTATCTGGAATTATCTTGCTCCCTCATTTGTGTCTTTATTGTACACATACAACTAACTCAATGTTTTACAAGAAAAGGGTGTTTCTTTTTTTCACATCCCTCCTGTATCCTTGGTGCTGAGAAGTACAATGAGACATAAAAAAGAGTCTGTTTTATTTTTTGCTTCACTGGTCCTTTCTTTAAGTCCAAGATATAACAGCTCTATGCCTAACTCATTCTCTTAGCAGCTGTTGCCTCATGCCTAAATTCTAAAATCACACTACAGGACTGCAGTTAACTCATTTCTCCCCTTTCCTCTTTTGTCTATTAAGAAAGAACCAGAACAACAATAAAAAATGTCCACGTTTGCTATTAAAAATTCTGGTGTCACAGACTACAAAGGCGTGGGGCATAAGAGCTAAGTTTTAAGTGGTCACAGGTCAGTCATGGCTAAGGTTATTACCAAGGCCCGGGTGAAAAACATTGCCAGTGACTGCCTTAGCAGCTTGCCGACTTCTGTCACAGGTATGAGATGCATGCTGATGCTTTAGAATGGTTCAGCAAAACCAGAAGTGGGGTCTTTGGAACAGCTTATTGCATACAAATATCAGGTCCACTGAGAGTCACGGACCAGGCAAAGAGGCATTGTGATCTCACCATTAGATCTAGTCCCATTGTACCCTGAAGAGTGCTGTTCTGGGGCTAGGCAAGAGCCTCCAGATATGAAAATGCAACTTCAAGTCAGGGTTTCTCACACCTGAAGGCTTTGTTGATTGCCTGCCAAGTTTGTGATTTCCCACCTTAACAGAAATTCTTAGGGTCTAGGTGAAGTTTTCAAAGACATCGGTTTGCCTACATTTATGTTCAATGGGCATGGAAGCTTGTTGCATAGAAAGGCCTGTGTGAAATTCATGAGCCTTTGATTGTTTCCTGATGCCCATGGGGTGTTCAAATAAAAGTCACTAATAAACATGACCTCTGTTCAAAGGTTCCTACCTGAGGCTCCACCTATATCAACCATCACACTCCCTGTTGGTCTAAAAAGAGCTGAAGGAAAAGCTGATTTTGTTCCTCTTTGCAAACAATGTCCTAAGCTTTCTTGATGTGTACTATTTTAGACTGCCTGTTTCTAACAAAGTCATGAATCTGGAGTTTGACTATGAGACTGAACTCTCTTTCCTCCTCTGCTCTAGGTGAGCAGCACTGTGATGGTTGATATAGGTGGAGCCCTGCTGCCTCAGACTGGTCCAAGTCAAGAGTGTGTGGCCTTTGAGATGGAAGGACATGGGAACATTTGGCATGCCTGAATAAGGATGATTAAAGTTCTACAGGGGGAGAATGTCACCTTGAAGACATATCAACTCCATTTGAGATGCTTCTGCCTCCATTTGCTCTAAGGGTCTGGAGACCACAGCAAAAAGTTAAATTGCATCAATTCTGGTGTAAGACAAACTTGGATTTAAACTTGGACTCTACTTTTTAAGTAAGAATTAATTGAAGCCCCCATAATCAAAGTCTTTCTTTGTCAGTTGTTGTAGGAAATAAACTCATGCACATCCAGTGATCTGCACAAGAGAAGGCCCAGTTGAAGTCTGGTGTGCTCAGAGGTATGCCAAGCCTGACTTGAGCCAGCTCACACCATCTCGCTCCAGCTCTGTTATGGAGAGCTTTGAAGAGTGTGTGGCTGATATTATCATACCTATGAAATCATCAGGAGATTCCCATTGCAACTCAAATCACCCACAGAGCCAGCTGAGAAGCATGGCAGTGCTTTTAGATATTGAAGTTGTTATTCACTGCCACTCAATAGCATCTGTCTATCAGGTTGAGTCTCTCGAGTAGCCCTTCACTAGGTCAACTGTATTCTTAACCATCGCTGTAGGTTTCCTACTTCTGTGAAAGGAGACAATGTATGGCAGAGGGAAAGCAAAAATGAGTGGTCTTAGGAGAGAGCTGGACTCATCTTGCAGACCAATACACTCCATCGTGAGATTATAACAAAACCAGCCAGCATACCAACGTCTGGCAGGGCCAGCTGGAATGCTATGGACCATCCAGCACACAAGTCTCCTATGGCTTCAGCACTCAAACATTAGGAGATGCAAACGAGCTCCCCACACCTATTCTGTCTTGGCATCATGGATCATTGAGTGTGACTCGACCAGATGTTGAAGGCAGAACTCCCTGGATATCTGATGGGACTGGAATCGGAAATAATGAGAATACTCCAGACTACAAATGCTGATTCTAGCTTGTAGAGACGTCCTTCCTTTCAATGATTTCTTTAAAATGAATCAATGGTTTGGGTAGTTAGCTAGCTCTGTTTAAGAAGTCAAGTCCCTTTGCCTAGAAATGTGTAGCTGTGGCACTGAGGCCAATGGTTCATTGAACATTAACCTGGCTGAAAGGGCAGAACCCCTGTGGCTGAAGAATCCTCCAAGGACACTTTATGCAAGGCAATGCACGAGAATAACTAAGAATAGCACCGAACTCATTCAAGCTAATCTAGGACAGATTTTTAAAAATAAGACATTTTACATGGACATAAGAATTGAAGTTTTTATAGAAATTTTATCTTGGGCTTTCTGTTTCATAAAATTCAAGTAGAGTTCTTGTCTTAGGTTGCATTCTCCCAGGTATAGATACTGGACAATGTTTTGAGTATAAGTTGCTAATTTGAGAATTAATCTCAGAAAGTATCAGAGAAGGACTAATGAAATAAGACAGGAGAAGGAAGATAGATACTTCTACATATATTCATGAACAATCCCCACCATGGGCATTATAGGCTAAACTCTATTAGGGACTTCTTGTTAAGGATATAAAATCATGATGTTTAATATTCCAGCTATATAAACCTTTTCAGTGAGAACTTGAAATGTGCTTACTTAATTTGAACTGAGATGTAGACCTGAGATATACATGGATGTCATAGGTTCAGAATTAAAACTTAGACATGACATCTAACCAAATTTCTATATTGATTATAGGTTGAACTGATAATGTTTTTGGATAATTGTGTTATATAAAATGTTGCTAAAGTTAATTTCATTTATTTATTTTTAATATGAGTGCCAGAAAATATAAAATTACATCTGAAGCTCATATATGTCTATTGGTTATACTGCAATATACCCTAGAATGTGTCTCAGGTGTGTGTGTGTGTGTGTGTGTGTGTGTGTGTGTGTGCGTGCGTGCATGTCTGTTTGCTGAGGCTTGAATCAATGTTCTTGTACAATGACACTACGGAGCTATACCGCCTTCACAGGAATCCTGGGAAGCTAACCCTTATTCATCATTGGTTTGAAGGGTACTTTATCCATCATTGGCTGGAGAGCTACTCCAGAGAAACAAACTCACTAGTACATTGAGTTTTCCTGCATGAATAGAGAAAGCCACTCAGCTGAGGACCATAAAAGCTATCATTAGAAAGTTTCCATTCAAAGCCAAGCATGAGTGCTGAGGGAACAGAGGCATGGCATCAGCAGCTGCTGCAGTCCCTCCTCTGCTACCTCTCTCTGTTCCTGCTTCTAACTTTCACATTCTTTATCCACCTCTCATTTTAGCTGAGTTCATTGTCCCTGTAGAGAAGGGAACCTTATAAATCAGGCATGTCTAAACTGGGGAAGAGAAGAGAAACTCTGCGGCTATTGGTCCAATGGACTTTTAAGAAGAACAGGAGCAGATGCTATTTCTCTAGGCAGTTAAAGGATCGCCACCAGAGGGACAGAATTAAACTAATGCAGAGAATGTTAACTTTAATGAAGCCTCAGTTAATGAGACCCTTCACACCAGAATTTGAAGCTTTGGTTATTGGAGATGCTGAGACCAAGATTGCCAGTAACTTATAGGCTGCTCTGGACTCAAATTGTAGGGCACCCAAGACTAAAATCTTTGAGATATCTGTTTTAAATTTTGAAAGCTAGGTCAATTTCATACCAAAAGCATAGTTGTTGTTTAAATGGGGAATATGGACCTCTTAATCTTATAATCTCCATGGTTGAGAAAACGACAGCAGGAAGTAATAGCATAGTGAATAGTCAAGCTTTACCGAGAGCCAAGCAGTGTGGGCAGCAGTTAAGGTACATCGTCTCATTTAATCTTCTAACTGAAACAATATGGTGACTATTGTTGCCCCAGAAGTGAACAAAGACTATTGAAGAAAGATACTCAAAGTCAACGAATGGTGTAGAGCTAGAACTGTGTTTGGGTCTATTAATCCATGATACCTATTTATAGACATAGTGAGCGACTCCCTTAGGCCAGAGCTTACATTTTTAACCACCAGGTTTCCTTGTGATTCTGGTCTCTCTTGAGTGGTTGTCATACATCTTAATAATAAAAATGGTATATGCTGTATTATATTCATCAAATAGGGCCACAGGAGCCGTTTAGGCCTTACAAGCTGTGAAGAACCATTTTGAAGGAGTAAGTGATACTATGGGATTTCTACACCTTGACCTTAAGAACGTGAAGCATCTCTCTGGCTCATTGATGCTTTCAAGATGAAATCAGCTGGTCACCATGTTAGAAGGACATCTAGATCTTCTAGATCACTTAGAGTGTTTAAGTTTGGAAATTGCCCCCAGTAAGGCTTCAGCTTATAGCTGAGTCAGTCATCATCCAGACAAGTAAATACGCCAGCTCCTAATGGAGGCCCAGATCGTATAGAATTGGGTGAGTACATGCCTTCTACTCTGGAATTCTCAGACCCAGTGTATTAGCAAAGCAAACGGTTGTCTTGAGTAGCAAGACGTGGTGATGATGGTTTCTTTACTTCTCTGCTGGTTACGCTACAACAGTAATGTACCTTTCTTTCATTTTTTCCCCTTTACTCTGTCAAGAAGCTCAAAGTTCAATTTAACCCCTAAACATAGAAACTATGTTTGCCCAAAGAGTTACTATAGCCACTCCCCTATTTTATGATGTTGAACACACATTTCTACTTTTTCATCTTATTCAGTCTTTCCTTAAAAATTGCAGGATCTGACTAAATCAAATTGGTTCCCGGCTTTACCCCAAGCAATAAAATTACGGTCTTATTACCTGCATCTTCTTTCATGTCAACGTCAGCTGCTCCCTCATTGTTATCATCTGTTGGAAAAGGAAAGATAATGAGCAATGCAAGAAGCACCACAATGCTCCAGTTTGATTCATCAAATAACGAAAGGAAAGTAGAAAGCCGAGTACCACATCAGCCATTTATCCTGTATCATCACAGCGGGTCACGCTGTGTTTGAGGAAAGTGCACCCACATAGCAGAAGCTAACACCGAGGGTTACATTCCCCTTTATAACAACATATAGCAGCATAATTTGTTTTATTTATACAACATATGTGTGGCCACATTGGTCATCTCAATTTTTCAAAACTGTTTCCCATGAACTTTAAATACCATATACTTCACACTCTGGGAAAGTATGTGCGCTGAGCTCCCGTGTCGGGACAGTGGACTCACTGACATTTGCTTCCTGCACTTAGCTATGAGCAGTTTCGCTTGCTCTGCTGCTAGGCAGACTTTCCACCATCGGCTCCACAGATGTTACTGGTGGTCCCATTTCTGTCCAGTTCCCTTCATTTCCCATAATACTGCTTTCTAAGTGGACAAAGATATGTGATCTGCACTCTGATGACATGCTTGCTGAGTGAGTCCCTCTCCTTCCCACATTGTGTGTGTGTGTGTGTGTGCGCGCTTGCGCACGCACATGTGTGTTGAGAAATGGTCTCTCTATGTATCCCAGGCTGTAATCACACCATGTAAAAATTGTCCCAATCCTCCTGCCTCAGTTGCATACCATCATACCCGGCTGTACTTACTCCTTTGAACTCAGAGCATGATACGTCTCTCCTTAAATGCTCCTCATACCAAATACCTTGGTCTGAATATTTGTCACCTATTTATATGCTGAGCCCTTTCCCCAAAGTCATGAACTTTGGAAGATGATTTCATCGCCAAAATGGAGAGCCCTAATGAATAAGATCAGTTGCCTTAAGGAAGAGGTCAAAGAAAGACACAGTCTCTGTTGTGCCCTTAAGGACATGGAGAGATGACACTCTCTCCGTAAGGAACTGGACCCTAGCAGGCAATAGAACTGCTGAAATCTGGATACTGGACTTCCAGGTTTTGATAAATAAATTTCTGATTTTTAAGCCTTTCCATTGATGGTATTTTTCTTTACAGCAGTCCAGACACTAAACACAAGTTAATGCCCCTGTGTTCGTTCCCCTCCAGTCAGTTTACTGTACTTTAATTCTAATCCTCTGCCTTGTGTGTCTTAGGGGTTTCCCGGTTGATCCTCTCTTCTGCTTCCTATGACACAGTTTCTTTTCATTAATAGTGCCTGCCAGTTCATCTTAATACAGTTCTGCTCTGGTCTACAGGCTCTGGTAACAGCCCCCTGTGCAAAGCACAAAGCACAAGCACACTCCTTAACCCTCTGACTCTTCCTTCTAATAGTTAAGGCCAAAGATATCTCATTCCAGCCAGCTTCCTTACTTCTGTGGTGTTGGTGTTATCACCTAGACAGACGGCAACACTCAACTATTTTCTGCTTCCTCAAGGTACTATTGCTCTTACTTTATTTTATGTTGCTATAACAAAATACTTGGAATGAGCACTTTACAGATATAAGAGGTTTATTTGGCTCACAGCTTTGGAGGATAAAGTTATAAGACAGTGTGCTCCCATCTGTTTAGGCCTCCACTGAGAGCCACTGGCGGTGTCATCATCTGGCAGATGGCATCACAAAATAGGCACATGCACATGTTAAGAGTAAGCAAGATGGCAGGGAGAGGCACAGCCCTCTTTCTCTCTCCTATGACTAAAGAATCTGAGCACTAACTCAGTCCTAGGAGGACCACACTACCTAGGGTAGTGCCCCATGATCTAATTATCTCTAAATGGCATAGAATCTTGGTACCATTACCCTGAAGACCAATAATCTAGAGCACAGACCTTTAGAAGATAAACCATAGTACTTCCCTTTAACTTCCTGTATCTACCTCATTCCTGCTGGTGAAACCATCACCCTCTCCTATCATCTATACCCTTCAAGACTTCAGTTCACATTTTCTGATGCAGGTGAGCAGAAGTGTCACCGAGAAAAGCAAAAGGCAGCTACATCAGAAGAGGTGTCCATGAAGGCTTTCCTGATCATCTATCTGATGCAAGTTTGAATTAACTGTATTCTTTTTTGTTGACTTACTTTTGCTATCTTATGAATATATACTTTGAAGACATTCGAACTCAGGTCCCTGCCTACTGGCCCTTCAGCCCACGCATTTACTAGGCATGTGATCTTGAAGAAGTTGCCTATTCTTCCTGAGTTTCAGGTCCCTTGATCATGATGAGTGACAACAATGTCTACTACATGGACTTGCTCTAAGAACTGAGTTAAATAATGTCTACGCAAAGCACTAGAGCAGGTATTGAAACATCATCAAGCACTAACATTGGTTATTATTTATATAAAATGTCAAATCTAGCACTGCCATCCAGATGGCCACTTTATGAATACTATGAGAATGAAGGCCATGTCTTGTGTTCCTTTGTTTTCCTTGGTAACCAGTACCATTCATCTTATGTAATAGAATAGATAAAAAACCTTTCCACTAAATGGCCAAACTACAAACAAGCATGTAATCTTGGGAAAGTGACCTAAAACAATATAACCCTCAGTTTCTTAATCTGAAGAACAGGGATGGGAAAGTAACCAACTTCTTACAACTGAAGGGTGTATGCACACTTGCGTGCGCATGTACATCTCCCCCCCCCACAGCTACAGAATAAGCTTTTAAAGCTACTGATATTTGGTGACCCGACACTGGTATTCTTTCTGATACTTTGGTAACCATTTAGTAAGCACTACCACACACAAGAAGCATAACAGTCCTTGAAGACTGAGGTCAAGAATCCCTTTCTTCACAGCAATCACAAAGGGAGTCACAATGAGCAGACTTCAAGTGGTAGACAGGACATGATAGGCTGCTGTAGGTGAGCAGAGGTTCTATCACTGACAGAAAAGAGGAAGTCCACGGGCGCTTTCCAGAGGAGCTGATGGGTCACCTAAAAGGTAAGCTGAGACTAACTTGAGGTAATGAGAGCCAGCAGTGTGTTACCAGGAAAGGTTGTCTCCTGACTATACACTCTATGCTCGCTGACACTTGGCATCAGCCATGCGGGTCCTTTGCCTAAGAGTTTTCTCTAGTTCTGGTTTCTAGAGCCCAGTGGGCTAAAGAAATTCTGTACAATGAACCTGTTCCAGGAGCCAGCCTACCACTTGTGATGGACAGCTTGCTGTTTCTCAAGCTCCTCCCACAGATACCACATGCTTGTTCCTTGTTCCACATGATTTCCATAAGTCTCCTTCCCTCATTGAACTTGAAGTGCTTGAGTTTGAACAGAGTTAGAGTATAAAGTAGTTTGGAACTTAACCCCTTGACCTCCTATACCACTCCCCCTTCCTCTCTCTTCTGCTAACAAAGATCTCTACACTTCTTTCAACAAAGGATCTCTACACTTGAACCCTTGCTTCAGGACAGGCTTTGGGTTCTGTTTATTTATTCTATTTTTAGCACCCTCAAACAGATGGGAAACTCTTTGAAATACATGTTCAGGAGCAGTCAAAATACCTTCAATGACATCAAATTTGTTCTGAATGGCTGAAGGGCAGAGCATGATAACCGGAAGCTTCAGTGGTCCTTTCTGGCTAAAGGTCCTCCCCTACCAGGAGTAAAGGTTCATTTCACAGGCCATGTGACTGGGCTACAAGGTTCCACAGTATCTTTCTGTGTGTGTCTTTGAGG
The DNA here is from genome assembly GCF_014885135.2 of Alexandromys fortis. Taxonomy (NCBI): domain Eukaryota; kingdom Metazoa; phylum Chordata; class Mammalia; order Rodentia; family Cricetidae; genus Alexandromys; species Alexandromys fortis. Next base: position 1,594,881 of record NW_026068118.1, on the reverse strand, counting down.
GTATTTCTGGAGACTGCCACTTGAACAGGAAGACTGAGAAAAGTAGACGGCCCTCCCTTATGTGGGTGAGCATTGGGAAACCATAGGAAAGTCCTCAGAAGACAGAAAGGCTGAACTTCGTCTGGACAAGGGCCATGCTTCACAGCCCATTACCCACAGTCCTGCCTTAATGGTTCTTGTGCTTGGACACTCTTTCCTCTCCACCTTTGAGTTCAAACTGAAATATTGCCTCTTACTTTGTTTTAAGCCTACAAGTACTCAGACTAGGGCAGTGGTTCCCAAACTTCCTAATGCTATGACAATTTAATACAGTTTTCACATTGTGCTGACCCCCAACCATAAAATTATTTCATTGCTACTTCATAACTCTAATTTTGCTACTGTTATGAATCATGGTGTAAATATCTTATATGCAGGATATCTGATTTGCGACCTCCAAAGGGCTCACGACCCATAGGTTGAGAACTGCTAGACTAGAAACACATCATTGGCCTTCTGGATCTCAGGTCATTGGCCTCAGAGGGGACCTGTGCTACCTATTCTTTGGGGTTACCTTCCTGTCTGAAGAGATGGAGACTTGTAAGCCTTCATACTTTTATGAGACATGCCTTGTAATATCCATTTTCCATATGCCATACACAGGTGTGTTCCTTTGCTTCTCTAGAGAAACACTAAGAAAAAGATTTTAGAAAGAAAATTTGCACCAATATGCCAGCGTTTGAAGTTTCTGACAAAAACTAGAACAGCCAAACAACTTTAGGCAGGCGAATGATGTGCCAAGTATTGAAGAAGAATTTTTGTCTTTGTCAGAGGAACTCACCATGATAGAAGATACATGCCTTGGCATTTTGATATTTGAATTCAAATAAAAGGGAAGTGCTTTTAGTCTGGAAAGCACAAGCTGCAGTTGATATTAATTAAATTCACCTTGCTTGCACAATCCATACAATGTGCTTGCTTGAGCCATATATATGAACTATTTCTGTTGGGGCTTCTTTTCCTAACAATACCAGGAACCAGAATGACATTATATAAAAACAGATGATACCCTCTGGAGTTGAGAGTCATGACACTGAAAATTTGGACATAGTTTGGGGACTGATAGAGCGTGGGCACAGAGCTCCTGTGCTTTAATGCAGTTTATCAAGCTTCATACGTCTTTGTTAGAGGACAAAAATGCAATAAAAGGTCTCTAGCAAAGAGATACAAATGCCATTTCAAAACAGAGAGTGATCCATCAGTTGGTATTGTTCTGTGTATACAGAAATGCCAATCCCAGAAAAATCCCCTTCTTTTCCTAGGTGTAGTGCACACGAAGGCTAAAACTCCATCTCCTCTCAAAGGGCCTCTTTGATGTTAATTTCATGAAGGATGTGGCTTTTATTCAGCCCATAACTCTCTGTCAGATTCCCCTGTTGAGTTCTACACAGGATGTCCAGTTATAACTGAAGTTCTTATTTTAATAAAAATATATGTGAAAACCAACTAGTGTCTCTTGAAGAACCAGTTTGGGATAACTAGCTATATTGACTTTAGGAGCCACTTTGTAAAGAAGAGGCTACCTGCTTTAGCTATGCACTGGGTATCTATTTCACCTTCTCTACGGGTGACAGAGTTAATAGAAATGTTTTTTGTCCAGTCATTAGACCTGCTTTCTGAGAAGCACTTTGTTCCCCAACCAGCAACAGTACATACTTTAATAACTTATGCCCCACTACTTCAAATAACTTGCAATTTAGATTTAATCTTCATCCTTTCCTTTAGGTCTACATTATTAATACAATATTTGGGAAAGTAGAGTATGTGTGTGCACAATAGACACACAGAGCACTTTATTCTGAAGCAAGTTTTAAATCTGTATCTCATCACCATCTGGAAACTTTTAAAAATGCAAACTTCCCATACTTATTCAAGACATATCATGTAAGAATCTATGGAAGAGAAATCCAGAAATCAGGGCTCTGGCCATCCTTGCATGAGATGTTCAGACATCTTGCAGCTCTGACTCCTTAATGCTAATCTAGTGCAGTGTATGCCCAAACAAGAGCTAAGCATAATCATACCTGTGCTTAAAATCACCTAGCTACTATGCAGCTGAATGGATTTTGTCATGGGTCATGTCTATAATCTTTAGATTGGCTCAGAGGCATATGCACGGATGGTGACCAACTTCAAAGAGGACTATAGTTGCGTGGGCGGGGGGGGGGGGGGAAGAGGTGTGGTGGAAGAAAACAGTTGGTGCAATTGAGCCATTCTCTTCCACCCAAGGAAATAACTTGAAGCATGTTATCCAAAACTTTTGTGACTATTTTAGAACCATCTATATATAAGGGTGAATCTATCAAGGCTGCCAGTTCTGCAACCCTTTGGTGGCTCACACTGCATGTGGTTACAGTTTACAGGCTTCTTGTGCCTTTTTGTGTATTCTTTGCATTCGATCATCAAGGGTTTCTGGGAACTATTTGCATATACAAAGGTAAAAAACATTATTAGAATAAATAACACTAAGATTTCCGTGAAGTGTAGGAGATGCTGGAATTCTCATGGCTTCCAATAAGACTTGGTAAACAGAAACTCTAGGCCAACATTGACAGATGAGGGACTGTCCTTATAGAGGCTTCACTTCTAACATTAAATTGAATATTAGAAACCATTGAATCTATCTAATGGTTAAATATACTTTCTGTAGAGCAGCTGAGAGGATTCATTTGTTTTCAATTTTAAAGTGAATAAAAACAAAAAAAAATGTTTTAACTTTGTTGTGGGTCAATATGAGCACTCAGTTGTCATTAATATATCTGGCTCAGTCAGATTAGCTCACAATGGCACCAAATTGCTAAGTCTGGGATTTGTGAAGAGGAGGACTGGGGAGTAAGTGGGAAGATTTTTTTTTTAAGTGGTTCTGAATGTGTTGAGTTAAAGATGGCTAAAAGACTCCCAGTGAGACATAGACTGGTGTCTATAGCAAAGAGTACTGTGCCAAACACACAGACAACAGGAAAGTAGAAGATGAAACATTCACTGAATAAATTATGACTAGTTAAGGAAACTAATGACTCCAAAGTGGTGTAGGAGGTCCTTCTGTCTATGTGTTGTTTTCATTGGTTAATAAAGGAACTGCTTTGGGCGTATAGTAGAGCTATAGGGGAACAGAGCTAGGCAGGGAAGACTAAATGGAAGGTTGGGAAGAAGAGGCAGAGAGAGAAGCTATGGAGCTGCCACCAGAGTCAGACATGCCGGAACTTTGTTGGTAGATCATGACCTCGTGGTGATATGCAGATTAATAGAAATGGGTTAAATTAAGATGTAAGAGTTAGCCAATAAGAAGCTAGAGCTAATGGGCCAAACAGTGATTTAATGAATACAATTTTTGTGTGGTTATTTTGGTTCTAAGGTAGCCAGGCAGCCGGGAAAGAACAAGCGGGTCCTCCACCAACAGTAAAGTATTATCAGAATTCATGTGATCAAATACACACTGGATATTAGTAGACATGGTCAATGCATTAAAGAGGTTCTAGATCTAACTGTTGTGGTATGTTCCCATGATCCTGGCACTCTAGATCAGAGGCAGGATGATTGTTACAAGTTGGTAAACAACTTATATAGCATAGTGAGTTCATCCAGGGTTACTACATAGGGAACCTGTTGAGAGGAAGGAGAATGGGGATGGGGAGAGTGGAGAGGAGGAAGAGCAAGCAGAAAGTGGGAGAGAAGTGGGGGAGACAGAATGATGAGGGAGGAAGAAAAGGAGAATGTGGTGGTGGAGGAGGAGAGATTGATTATAAAACCTCACCAAAGGCAATTACAAATTAAAGGTTGGGACAGTCATGTGACTTTTGCAGTTCCTAGAGTGAATAACAAATGAAGGAGACAAAGGTAAAGTCTGGTCAACAGATAAAATACAGGCTAGGGCATTTTGAGTTACTCCCTTGTTTTTGTTTTTTTTTGTTTTCCCTTCTGGAACCTTGGTAGAATTTTCTCATTCATATGCTATTCCTCAAAAGAAATTTATTTCCCTTACCTTGGCCTCTGTGCCTTCAAATAAAGAACAGAAACTAAACTATTGAAGTCTCTTGCCAAAGCACCCTACTGCTTTCTCCTTACAGCTACTGCTTCATTCCCCATTCTAAGTGGTATTTAGGAAGTATCTGTTTTTCCAGAACTTTCTAATGAGATCAAACTGTACTTAGTCAAGACTCCTGTTCCGAGGTCCTTGTTTGTCCTGCTGTTTATCAGTGTTCCCTCCATTCACTGCACACTCACCCCTCCCTGAAGGGACAGATTGCTTTCTGCCTATGCTTGGTGCTTGTCCCAGCATTCTGGTTGCTTGGTTACAGCAACACTTCACTGGATTTTCACTGAAGGCACAATGTGTTTGCAGCTTTTGGGGCCATCAAGTGGAAATAGTTAGGACTCATTTCTAAGAAGGCAGTAAACTCATTTATGTCACATTACCCAGTGACTGCCTTGTTGAGGTCTAAACGTCAGTGTGACCTGCATAAGAAGTGTGCACAAATGTGCCACATCCTGGTAAGTGATCATTATTAAAGAAACATTCTAATTCATTCACTCTAGTTTCTCTATACACTGGATATGCCATTTAGGGAGGGAGAAAAAAAGCAACTCATATTAGGTCAACAGGGCTTTTATTTTGTCTTTGTTTCAGTTACTTTTTTCAAGGAGTTTGACGCATTATTTTGACCACTCTGTAACAGAGTTCTAATTTGGTACTTTAAAAAGAAGCAGATTTTCTAGGGGTGGTGGCTCACCCTTTCACTCCAGCACTGGAGAGGCAGAGGCAAGTAGGTCTCTACATTTTTAATGCCAGTTTTAGTGTACAGAGTGAATTTCTTGCCAACTAGAAGCATATAGTGGGACTTTTTCTTTTTCTAGGTAGATTTATTGTCTTACAGTTTATACGGTGGAAGTCCAACAAGGATCCAGTTATGCTAAAATCAAACTATAAAACAGGACTTCACTCCATTCTGGAAACTGGGGAGGGGAAACATTTCCCTTGGTTTTGTACTTATAGAAACCACCTTTATTCCATGGCTCCTAACCCTCGCTCTCCATCTTCAAATGCAGCAATGCTGCATCTTTCTGCACAATCATTTGTAACCACATCTTCCACTGATCTTTCCTTCCAGTCTTAAAGGTCCTTTGAAGTAATTCTAAGGGCTCCATCTAAAAATTCCAGAGAAATTCCTTTATCTTAAGTCAGCTGATTGTAAATTGAATTGAACTTTCTCTTTTCAGTGTAACTTAACATATCCAAGCCTCTGCAGCTTAAAGTATGGATACCATTTTTTTTCCTTTATGATGGGGGTCCTTTTCCTACCTAATATGCCTGGAAAGTCAGAAACAGGTGTTGTTGTTAAAGACTATCTCAAGGTATTACTAAGAAGAATTCTATTGAAATTTAACCAATGGCCTGCACCATAAAATCCACAAGCTTTAACATCACTGTCATTAATGAAGTTTTGGTTAAATAAATAGAATCATATTTTATAAAAAAACTTCATTTCAACAACCTTTAACCTTTATTCTTTTCTACATTCTTTATGTTTATTTATAAAATACTTTCCCACTACTTTTTAATGAAAATAATATAACAAAGACAAATGCTGAAATACAAAACTATTTTTGCATATATTTAAGAGTTAAGATCCTTACTGTATAAAAACATTTTATATATCAATGAGCACATGATGTGATGTCGATAAAATTGAAACAAGGATATAACTTTCATACAAAAATATTGGAGGCCTGGTGCTGGAGAGATGGCTTCAGGAGGTAGAGTACTTGTTCTACAAGTCTATGTTTGATCCTTGCAACTCAGATGAATAAAGAGAGAGCTGGCTCCACAAAGTTGCCCTCTGACCTTTGTACATCTCCCATGGAATGTACGTGTACACAGAAACAGACACACACATCCATGCAGAGTTTTGAAATCTATCAACAATAAAATTGGAGAAAAGTGGCTAAAAAATGAATAAATGACATAGGTAATAAGAAACGCAGTTTCCATTAATTACCTTGTTTAATATAGGAAAATGTTCACATCAAAACACAAGAATATATACCACTGAGAAGAGTAGGAGGGAAGCGAGTTCTCATCAGCTGCTGGGGGAAGGGAAAGCAGGTTGTGTAACGCAGGTAGGATGGCTGTTTATAGTTTTGTCTGCAGAAATGGAAATCCCTGCAGTTGTGTAATACAGGGCACTTATCTACAGCGCTGCAAAAATGGTGAGCAATTTCAGAACTCCCAGTAAAAGTGTCTTAGTTTTGAATATATTTTGTGAAAGCAATTTCACTTTTAAAAAGCATTGAAAATTAGAGAGAATATGAATATTTACCCAAAGTATGGTTTCCTTAAGTTGCAAATACAGAATGATTTGCAAAAATAGTCCCAAGTTCAGTGACAAGGCTTTGAGTAAACTTTGGGTCCATTGAAATAAAGTAACTGAAGAATACCTGATCACAAAGAAAAATGCTCATTGTTTGGGTTGACTAACAGGTTCTGGTTGTATACATTTTCCCATTACTAAATATCAAAAAGATATAATAAAATGATTGATGTCTGGATTGTAGGTTAGGAAATAGTGGATGTTTTCTTCTGTTTGCTTGTGTGCTTTTTTTTTTAGTAAAAATATATGTGATTTTTATATGAAGAACTTTTATTTTCTCATAACAGTGATCACAAAAGCTAAACAATATATTTTGAATTCTTATCAAGAATCAGAATGCAAATAAATATATAAATGGATACATTGTAAATTTTGTGATGCTCAGCCGAGATACCTATCCGAGTAACATTGCTTCCCTTCTATTGGCCTTGACCTTATTTGTGCTTGCTCCTGGCAATCTGAAAACCATAAAAATCAAGGCACACACAGGAAGCCGTGGCTCTGAGGTTGTACCAGCACTGAAGCTATTTCTTGGGGTGACAAGTCCGACAGCTCTTTTCCTTATGCCGCAGATGCTTTTAATATCTACTGGACATTATGTTCACCAGTCTGCTTATCTTTCCCTGAATCTTGCCACTCTGTCATCAACACTGTGTTCAAATCTCTATCTCCAAACATGGGTTTGGCAAATCAAGGGAAAGAAAACCTTACTGGTTTGTGGTAACTGTGGTTCATGGCAACTGCGGTTCATTGCTGTTCTTGGAAAATGGATCAAAAAGGAGGAGAACAAATGAAGACCCAGCGTGACTGGACAGATGCCACTCTTCTTGGAACATTAACATATTACCACAAAAAGATGCGATATCAATTTGGATATGAGGAGAAGCATTGCACAGGAGAAGGCTGGAGATGAAACTTGCCTACTCAGGTGACTTTGGCCCCTGATCTCAGATTGTATTAACCTCTGTGTGTCGTTATTGCTATAAAGACAGATGGTGTCCCTATGATATTGGACTGGTTTTGGAAGGCCATATTTCAAGTCATGGACAGAGTTAAACCTTTTGCTGTTATTGTTAAGAGTGGGTCTTATGTAGTCGAGGCTTGCCAAAGTCTCATGATGCTTCAACCTCATCTGGGATTATAAGGTTGTACTCTCACATCCAGCTTAATTCCTTTTCTGTGTGGGCGTTTCTCTATTTAGGACGGGTTACATTCTGATAACCTCATTACAAACTGAAAGAATTTCTGGTTAAAGTGCATTTAACAAAACTAGTCTACTAGACATTCTAGTTTGGCCACATAGTTCACTATGGAATGACAGTCTTGTCCCCTCAGCTAGGTGGAGGTTATCAGCTCCTGAGGCTGTCTGCCATGGTTCTGCCATCTGATAAGAAATGGATAGCATTGGAATTAAAATTCTGAAGTCTTTCTATTAAATGTATAGCTTTATTTCCTTCATAAATATCTTGAGTTGAACCATGATAGATGAAGACCGTCTACACATAACCTACTATGTTTTTTCTTAACTCCAGGATATCTAGTCCTAATTGCTTATTTTGAAGAGGGAGAACATAACCTCCAGAGATCCACAAACTGGAAACAAGCATCCTGCTAGGCTTCACCATTCCTCCAGTTCCAAGACCTCTTTCCCTCTCTGTTGTTTATACAACACTGGACTTTTCTTCTCTGTTCTAATTCACTCTCAATGATCTCCACAAGAGCCACATTCTTCATGCACTTTGCTCCAATAAACCCAGTACTCATAAATGTTTGCTATGAATTCCTAAATACTATGAACATGCAGGGATGACTCTTGATGCCCTGCTACTACTATGTTCCAAGTGTACCTAACATCCTTGCATCTTCAAAGGTTTAGCGCTGTGTGACATGATATATGTAAGAATTCAATCCAGTTATACAGAGGAGTCAGAGTAGGACATCAACAGGCAGGACACCCTGAAATAAAATCAATACAAAGGTAAAGCCATCCAGTTCCCTGAATGACAAGAAGGGTAACTACCGCAGGCAGAGCTGCTAAGCCTCTGCGTGCTGTTCCATGGAGCTGCCAAGGACTCTAGGTTTAAGATTATCTGTGGCCTCTACCCACTGGGCAACAATAGACTTTCTTCTCCCACATTCATGAAAAACAAAAATATCTCCAGATGCTTTCATATAACAGTCTTCCATGGCTGGGAATCTCTGAAGTTAACAAATGTAGACTTTCCACAATTCATAGGTAGGTAGGTGTGTGTGTGTGTGTGTGTGTGTGTGTGTGTAGGTCAAACTCCAAACAACAGGATTTTTAAATCAAGTTAGAAAAATTTCAATGATGTATTGTTATATGAGAAAAATCAGCATTCTGAAGTTCTCTTGTAAGACGACGTTTTGCAAAACTTGGCTTCATCTCTCCACCAGAAACTCTCCTTTCATCTTCTAGTCAATGGAAAGTATATACGATAAATTCTACACCCTGTAAAATATGAACCTTTTATATAAAGAACAAAGAGATTCTCGGCAGAATCACAGAAAGATTATTTGCCTTAGGCCGCATAACAGTGCACCGCAACTATAAATTATTTGTAACCAAAGTGTGTGATAATTCCATAAAGCTGCCATATTCTACTTCCAAATAATACATCTGGAAGGAAAAAGTCAAATGTGCTTCACCCCACAGCAAGAAGTAAAATTGTTAGGGAAATCTTTCCTGAGTTCTCTCCTTTGCCATTTCTTTGCATTTTTCTGATAATCCAGTCATGGTATATCCCCTCTAATACCTGATTGTGTTCCTCACATCCTGGACCTCTGAGTGCGGTACTTTCAAAGTTTAGTTTGTTTTGAGATGTAAGGTTTTAAAAGTGTAATTAAGAGAAGTGATGTCATTAGAGTGGAATCTTTAATGTGACCAGTGTTTTTATACAAGGAGAAAGATAGATGACAAGCTATTCAGAGGGGAGGCCAAATGAAGACAGTGGTATAGGACCACGAACATGATCAAGAGAGAGGTCCCAGAACACCTCTGCCAACTCCCAGACTCCAGAAATATAATAAAATACATCTGGTTGGTTAAATTATCCACTCTATGATAGCTCCTTTCTGCAGCCCGACAGGAGCCAACAGTGGTGATTTCTATCTCCTTTTTTGTTGCTCTATACAGTCTCTCATTTCTCCATTGTTTCTTACCTGCTCTGCTGTCTGGATGATTTAGAGAGAAGTACACTTTGATGTCTCTAATGAAGCACCAGTTTGACTCATTGGGAATTTTTCCATGAGTGCAGTAGTGTGTATTGGAAGAAAGAGAAGCATGGTGACTTTGAGAAATTATGGGAAACAAACAGTTTAAGGGTGGGGTTTACTTGGTGCTCTGAACACATCCTGCAAAGAGACCACTAACTTCTGTAATGATGGTGTAGAGAAGACTATCCTATTGCTACTTGGGCAATGACAGATGCTGGGCTCAGTTTGAAATATATTGCTTGCCATAGTTTATTCAAATATGGCTCATTTCCTATAACTAAGGAGTAGAGTGTCAGATAATAACACACAATGACCCATTTGCCATCCATTTTCAGGCCTGCCATGAGCTGTCTGAAACCCCATTGTATCCTATCACCTTTGGCTTCCTTAGAACCCATACTCTCAATGTGGGTGTTTGCTATTTGCCTCATTGTTCTTTGTCCACTGTCCCCAAACCAAACACATCACACAGCTGCAGGTTCTTTTCAAACCACACCCAAGTCTCATAAATAGCTTTCCCCTTCATGAATGTTTTCTTCAAACGAGCTAACCCACTAATCCTTTGAGAAAACCTAAGGGACTCCAAGGAAGGTCTAGTCCTACAGTCTTTCTTCTTCTCCAACCCATATGTGCTGGCCAGTTTTATGTCAATTTGACCTGTTACAGTTATCTGAGAGAAGGGACCTTTATTGAGAAAATGCCTTCAGAAGGACACTATGTAAGCAAACAAGCCTGATGGGTATTTTCTTAATTAGTGATCAATGGGAGAGACCCCGACCATCGTGGGTGAGGCTACACCTTGGCTGGTGGTACTGGGTTCTATAAGGAAGCAGGCTGAGCAAGCCATGAAGAGCAAGCCAGTGAGCAGCCCCCCTCCACGGTAGGCTTCAGCTCTTGCCTCCAGGTTTCTGCTCAGTCTGAGTTCTTGCCTTAGCATCCCTTAGTGGACAATGATTCAGGATATGTAAGTCAAATAAGCCCTTTCCTCTCCAGGCTGCTTTTGGTCATGGTGTTTCATCACAGCAATAGTAACTTCAACTAAGACACCACTCATATGCTCCCTGAGTTCCCTGCTGCCCATGTAGGTTTCACTGCACCCACATCCCCTCTGGACCTGAGCCTAAGTCATTCCTATGGTCTCTTATGTTTTGGTTTTAGTTCCTTGCTTTATCTCACAGTGTGCACGCGCGCACGCGCACACACACACACACACACACACACACACACACACACACACTATTTTGGCTTAGGGAGCCCCTCAAGACACAAACTGGAAAGGTGAGATTGCTCAATGGGTAAAAGTATGTGCTGCCAAGTCTGAAAACCTGCGTTCAATTCCTGCTTAGACCCTCATGGTAGAAAGAGACAACTGACTCCTACAAAGTGTTCTCTGACCTCTGTGCACAGGTGTGTATGTGTGTGTAAATCCTATTCATGGGAATGGTGGTGTCTCTGACTCCTTTGCCTGCTCTTGGGACCTTTATCCTCCTACTGTGTTACCTTGTCCAGCCTTGACATGAGGATTTGTGTCAAGTCTTATTGCATCTTGTTAAGCCATGTTTGACTGATAACCCTGAAAGGCCTGAACTTTTTTGAAGGGAAATGGAGGAGTAGTAGGTGTGGGGGAGAGAGAAGATGGTGGGGGAGGAGAGGAGGCTGTGGTCAGAATGTATTTTATGAGAGTAGAATAAATAAAAACAACGTAAAGAAAAAATAGCAATGGTGTCTGTTTGAAAACAAGACAAAACAAACAAGTCTCTAAGTTATTCCTACAGCAAATACCGTAACTTTGATCCTATGCTAAAGGCCAGATCTTGACTGGGGAGAAGATAGTCTAAGGCAGTGGTTCTCAATTTTCCTAATGCTGTGACCCTTTAATATTTAATATAGTTCTTCATGTTGTGTAACCCCCACAACCATAAAATTATCTCATCCCTACTTCATATCTGTGGTTTTACTACTGTTATGAATCATAATGTCAATATCTGATACGCAACCCCTATAAAAGGGTAGTTCAGACCCAAAGGGGTCATGACCCACAGGTCTAAGAAAAGACACTTGAATCCTCTCCCATTGGCTATCAGACTGTCTTATTTTTATTTATTTATTTATTTGTTTGTTTGTTTATTTATTCTTTCAAAGTGAGTATGCTAAACAGACGTACAGGAGTTGGAACTCAAAGTTGACATCCAAAGAAAAATACAAAGGATGCCCACTATGGATTCAAGGAATGGACCAAGGGACAAAGAACTCTGGCAGGTCCAGAGCAGTGGGGGGGGGGGGTTGTCTCACATCCCACAGAATTCTTGTTCTGTTCTGATTAATTTTCTTACAAAAGTAAGGGACAGTTAAGACCCCATTTTCTTTAGCATAGAATAGAGGGAACAGAGGTAACCTGGTACCCAGGACCCCTTCCCACAGAGAAGGACTGAATAGCCTGCTTCACAATTAAAGGGCCACAGTTTCAGCCTCTGTGTCACAGCTTTCTGTAAGTGTCAGACAGCCCCAGGCACAAAGAGAAGGAAAATTGCACTTTTTTACTCCCACCCCAGGCCATATTGGTGCAACTATGAACAAATCCATCTTTCTTTGCCAATTTTTGTTTTGTAATTTAACTGGAATGCAGAAAAGCTGACAGTAGCGCTTGGGACCTAAGTTTCTGGACAACAGAGGCTTTGACTACAGCTTGTCTGCAGTGCGTTCTTTTCCACTTTAACTTGCACTGATGCTGCTGCCTTTGGTCTCAGATTTCTGGTTGTGGACTTTATAAACTTGAGCTCAGAGTATCCCCAAACAAAGAAGCATGTTTACACATTAAAAAAAATGACTTTTGTGAACTATTTTAACTATCTTTGTATTGGGGAAAACTAAACCCCTAGTTAGAGATAATCCGGGGAGACAGATATATCTATTTTATATAGGCCAAGTCAGAAAAAGTTTTTTTTTGAATCAAAGATGATATGGTTATGAATTAAGCATAAATTCAGATTAAAGACTGATAATATATACCATTTCTATTAGCAGTTACATATTCTATTAGACATAGTCTTAATTTCCCATTTCGAACAGGATTTACAAATTTCTGATACCTCAATATTTATAAATATGCTAGCATTGTTGGAGATTTTGACATTTAGCTTGAATTGTATTTACTATTATAATTATTTGGGGGAATAATTTCCTAAGCATAGTGTGCTTTGAAACATTTGTGTGAAACTGAGAATGATTTTGTTATTATTTTACTTGTGCAAGCACTGAGATGAGTTTTGGGATTCATCTAAAGCAGCAATGTTTCAGACGATAGTTTATTTGCACAGTTACAAAGAAACTTTAGACCCCAAAACTTTAGGCTGTCTTATGTTTTAAAGTTTGCAGTGGGATATCTGTGCCCTATATTTTTTGTAAATATCTTCGGGCTGATAAGACATGAAAATGAGTATGATATCAGTATTTCTAAACATCTTGAAGAGTCTAAAAGCCCATAAACTGATATTGACCAGGCATGAGAAAATTTATATTACACAGACCATAAAAGTTACAATTTCTCCCAATGGACACTTCCTTTTAAAAATAATCAGAAACACAAGCACCAATGAGCTCACCCAGGTTCTAGAGGAAATTTGGAGAACCCACAGAAAGAGAAGATTGAAACAGAAAGGAAACTACCAGGCTACAGAGAGAAGCATTTATTAAACTGATCTCAACTCAGCAACCGCTTATTAAATAGCAATTAGTGCCTAACACTATAAAGTATCAAGATACCAAAACATATAAATAAGAAAGGATGGAGAAAGGAGAAGAAAAGGGGGGCTATCAGTGCCACAACAAGCTTCTATCATAGGGGAGTCTGAGGAATTTACACTGTATTTCAGTAAAGAAAATTCTTTCCAGGCCTTAGTTGTTTTTTTTTTTTTTTTAAAGCAGATTTATCACTTAATTATAAGATTAGGGAAAGGACTGAAGAACTTGGTCCATCCACATAGAGCATCAGCAGAGAATTGACACTATCTTTTCACTTTATTTTAACCACTGCTTGACCCAGCTAACCCGAGTCCTCTTGGACCTGTGGGTGGAGCCTGCTCTTTCTCACTTGGCTGTGGAAGACTGCTTGAGAGAAGTATACACAACACCCTTTATTAGTTCCTTCCTACCAACCAGATTTACTGCTCACTGCATGAAAAACCACTTGTAATGGATCTAGAAACCAAAAAAGAAATGAAACGGGGTGGGGTGGGGAAAGCCAGCTTCCAAATATTTACTATGAATGCCCACAGAAGCTTGAAATTTCCTACAAGCAATGCTTAGCATGGCTGAGGAAAGCACTCTGGGCCCCATGACCATAAAAGTAACAAGGCATTAAACAAGCCTCAGCCTTAACAGGCTGTGAGAGGGAGGACAGGAAAATATTCAAATTACCCCAGCCCAACTAATGGTACATTCAGTCTGAAATCCATTACTCAAGGTTCTTTAGTAACCCCTAGGCCTCGTCTACATTCTGAAAAGAAGTGTGAAGTCAGGTGAGTGACGGCCATTCTCAGACTGGTTTAGAAAGGACCATACAGTCACTGCAGTTCAAAGAGAAAAATTGGGTAAAATGAGGAGGAAATACAAGAAAGTCTGAATTCTGACTACAAATACTAATGGGCTTCCTACAGTTTTCAACAAAGGAGCTTAACATGGTTGCTGTCTGCATGCAGTCTGGAAAAGTCTTGCAAGGTGAGGGAGAACTGGATTGTGCAATATGGGCTTGGAGGAATGCCCTTTAGGGATCATTTGGTCCAACCCTCAGTGGATGTGAGGAACTGAGTCAAGACATATGATAACTTGCCTCACACAATGCCATGACCTCATGGGGTGTGGTAAGTTTAAGGCCTGCTCACCTCTTGTAGCTCTTGGAAACTGTGCCATATGCTTCTGGGCTAACCATAAACACAGACACTACAGTCAGAATAGCTCTGGGGAGAGCAAATGAAACAACAGGCCAAGGGAGCTTAGCAGCTTCCACCCTTGATCCCAAAGGAACACGTGGCTTTACTCACCAACAGGGAAGAACTCGCTCATTTTCTTCTTGTAGATCTTGAAGTCAACTTCTAGGAAGACACAGAAGATGATTCGGTCCACCTGGAGGCAAACAATAAACTCTTGAAGTCAAAGGAAATACGGCAGGTGTTTACTCAAAGCACAGTGTTAGAACTGAAGAGTTCAAGAATAAAAATACAGAAATAAAGAAATACAAAGTTGTAAGTCTAGGAGAATGAGAGCAGGTTGTCAGCAGCTTTCTTGGCAGCTTACCAACTAACTGTTCACAGTGGGTTACTTTGCTTTACAACCCATAGCTCTGTCTGTGGCTGAGGCGGCTCTCTGCAAACTAAGGTTCAGCTTTTAGATATTTTAGATAACCTGCCTCCCCTAGCCACTCCTGACCAGCAATTGATGTGAACTGAGTTAACTTTTAAATGATGGGATATACCTGACTTTTTGGTTGTGCATTTTCCCATACCCTTCTCGTACATGAAACCGGCTATATCAGGGGAGTGCAAAGCTTTGGTGGACACCATCAGAAAGTGCCGGAGAGAAACAATGAACTAAATACAAACACTAGTTTAATTAAAAAAAAAAAAAACTCAGTTAATGAGAATTGCAAAGAAGGACAATTTGTGTCTGAGTTTTACCTCAAAATTATCAAAGTTCCTTTGTTATTGCCTAAAGCTTGATGTTTCTTGTTATAAAAGGGGGGAGTTCAGAAACTGTAATCTGCCACAACCTTACATGTCCATCTCTGGTTGTGGTCTCAGCTAGCTGATAAGTTTTATGTGCACCATGAAGATTTATTTTTTTTCAATTTTTAGTGTTTTTCCTGAAATAAATTTTCCTTCTGGTTTAATAGACTTCGGTGGTCTATCCCCTATCTATGTGTGACCCCCTTAGACCCAACAAGAATAGATAAAGATTATTATGAAAGCTTCGTACAGATATTTCATGGTGGAGTATGAACTGTATCAGATGGTGTGTAAGGGTGTGTGTGTGTGTGTGTGTGGACACTTGAGTTATGCGTGAGCATTCACTTGAGTGTGCATGCTCTGTTTATAAAGAAGTCAAGGGTGCTTTTAGGAGAGAGATGCTACATAAAGAAGAAATAACAAATGACGGTAAGCCACGTTGCAGCAAGCTCTAACTAATGCTGAGATTCTGACAGGAGTACCTGGACCTTATGGTCTCTAAAACAGCCACAGGAGAGGCAGACTGACAAGTGTCAATGAAGCACACCAGTAAACCAAGGACTCTTTTACTGATCTTGTTAGACAAATACAGACCTCAAACCCATGGCCTAAAAAGTTTCCATGAGTTTAATTTACATGAAGTCACTTGCTTCTAGCCAAACATATTCAAAATGGCTGCAGAAATTAAATGCTAGTCAATAGTAACACAGGGTCTGTGAACACTTAATTTGGTAGATATTATTAGGTAACAGTCACCTCAGAAGAAAAATGTGTGCATCATCTCCTGTGTTTTCTACTTTGAGAGAGTATCAGCACAGATGGGCTTTCATTGAAATATTCAAGAATAATGTGTCAACGAGAAAGAAGAAATGGACTACACACAGTAGCTTGATGTAGTTGGGTCTTCTTTCTATGTGTTGCTTTCATTGGTTAATTAATAAAGAAACTTCTTGGCCTGATAGGTCAGAACAAAGGTGAGTGGAGTAGACAGAACAGAATGCTGGGAAGAAGGTCAGTGAGGCAGTTGCCATGCCTCTCCTCTCTGAGACAGATACAGGTTAAGATCTTTCCCAGTAAGCCACCACCTCATGGCTTACTAAATATGGGTTAAAGTAAGATGTGAGAATTAGCCAATAAGAGGCTGAAACTAATGGGCCAGGCAGTGTTTAAAAGAACACAATCTGTGTGTTGTTATTTCAGGGCATAAGCTAGCCAGGCGGCCGGGAGCCAGGCGGCACCCGTGTCTCATATTAACTGGGAACTCAATTTTGTGTCAGTAACATGGATACTTCTCCATTTTCTTTCTTCAACAATGAGAAATAAAGTTTAGAAACACTCTGTCAAGGCACAATGGACAACTGAATAAAACATCAAAGCATTTCTTGTGGAAGTGGGGGGTAGATGTGGGATGGGAATGAAGCAGGACAAGAAAGAACCTAAATGGATGTCACCAACCTAACCCTTCCACTCTTCCACCATGTGGGATGCAGATCCTGCCACTCTGATGAGAGTTTTCATTCAGCAACAAAGATGTTCTGGTGTGAGAGATAGCAGGGGGTCACATGGAGCTGTGAAATCATGTGACATGAGTGAGTCCAGAGGCATCACTCACTAATCTTTTCATGAGTCTCTGCCTCAACATGGCTGGGCTGCCTCCTGACCAGTCACTGGAATTCCATTCCATAAAGAATAAGCTACCTTCTGATTGCCTCCTTGACTCTAGTACAAAACAAAGGAACCTGGCCTTAAAAATAGAGAGACAGGGTTCAATGAGTAGATTTCTTTTTTCCTACTTTCACTTTTGAGTAGGATGTCCAGTCCTACTTCTATATCATGAATACTGCCTATATACACCAAAAGTACAGGCTCCCTATCAAATCATTTTCCAGGTAAACTATAATTTTAGATAAAAGCCAGCGTTTAAGTGTTCATGCACATACTCCTTATGAAATGTTAACATCCAGTGGCAAAGCCAAAACCATGCTGAATGACAAAAATGTGTCATCCAAGGGCAGTTTGTATAAAACCTTTTCTACATCATTTTAAAAAACATAAAGTTACAACAATGTAGGGATCCATCTATGAGTAATAGTAAAATAATGAAGTGCAAGGACATTGGGCTAAGTGGTCCTGTGTTCTCTTATGAGCAACCCAAAGATGCACAGAAAAAAAGAAACTTGAACTCAACTAATCATAATCTGCCACCTGCCACCTAGCTCAGTTCTTCAGTGCAAAAATTTGGTAAGGCAGCAGCTCCACTATGGAGCAAACATTGTTTTTCCTTGCATCCATGTTTATCCTAGAAAAGCCCCCTTATGCTCTCTGAATGGTGGTCCACAGTGCAGGCAGTCTGCCCAACCTGTGAAATGCTGCTGCTGCTGCTCAGAACACCTCAGTCCTTAGTGCATTGTGTTTCTCTGTCATGTCTTCTAACATATGGTTTAAAGATGGCTGTGATTTCTGCAAAGGGAAGAGATTTGAGTCTTTAACATGTTAGTTATTAGAAAGTAAAGAGATTTGAGACAACATGACACATAGCTAGCAGCCATTAACTGTGGGAGGAAGTATATGAATAAACTATTTTCTCTATTTTTTTTCCATGTTTGGAAAACTTCACAATTAAAGACTCTAAAGTTGATAAGATTATCTTCTGTTCCCTGAGCCAGATTCAGTTTTCTAGCTCTGCAGAAGCACTTGGGGCTTCTGGAGCCCATAATTATTCTTGTGTACCTCTGAGTGTTGATTATTTTTCCTTTATGCTTCTAAATCATCTAGTGTGATCAGAAGTCAAAACCAAGAAATTTTGATTTACTAAAAACTTAAGGTGATTGAGTTAAACAATTTTGTGTCCTCTCACATTTATACTTAAGAACAACAAATCACATAATTTTTTAATCATCATGTCTCTTATGTGTGTGTGCAAACGAGTGTGAATGAGTGTGTGTATTCTCATGGTGGGGGCTCTTTTAGTAGCAATGCTATTTTCTGCTACCAACTTCAAATCCTACCAAGTTCAGATGAAGATTATCTAAATATTGCAAGGGATCATAATCTACTTCTAGATAAGATAGTAGGCTTGATGACCATGGGAATGATATGGGCCCAAAATTCAACAGCCCAGTTAATTTTCCCCAGGGGAAAAATGAATGCTGAAGTTTGAAAATTTTAATTTTAAAATAGTTGGATTCTCTAGTTAACTGTCCTGACTTACAGGCCTAGCTCTGTGAAAAGCAGCCTGCCAGCAAATTGAAGCCAAGCGTTGCCTTCATTCATTAGATACTGATTGCATATTTGTATTCTCTTGTGCGCATGTATTTTCTAGGCCACTATTGCATAAAGCTCCACTTAAAAAGTCTATTTTTAAAGTCCTTCAAGTACTGATACTTCCTTATCCCATGGTTCTCTTTATAGTACAATAAAGATGATGGTACTCCTCTTGCTGAGGGGTGGGATCTAAACTCCCATCTCTTAAGTCTGGGAGGCCTGTGGCCATGAAGGATTGATGTTAAGTGGCTTATGAGTAAGAGAATGCAGATCTCGTCTAGTACTCTTGAGAGGACACTTCCTATATACAAACTTCATAACTTGTACAAGTAACAAGAACATGTGGAGAACCCACATGCAGCTATTTTGTCAACAGCTCCAGCTGGAAGGGGGTGGCCTTTCCATGATTTCAGCTCCAGGCGTTTGAACCACCCAGCAGATGTACAGGGAGCAGAGAAGAGGTACTCCGGCTAGACACTCACTGCAAATCCATAAGCAAAGACATGGAAACATGTAATGACAGACTTGACATCTTCCCGACTAATCCTGGTACCCTTTCTGAGTCTTGCTTTTACAGCTCTTTGGTACTTTACACCTGTCGAGAAGCTCAGAGTGAACGGATCACACTGATAGAAAACACCTTTGTTACATGGCCGAGAGACTGGGCATCTGTCTCGTGTGGAGGAGGAAAGTCGTGCGTATTTCTTTCTAACCCTGGATGACTTCTAAGAGAACCTTTGACAGCTCAGAATGGTACCACTTATGTTTTTTCTTAAAGCCATTGGATAATTTCACAAAATGATGGTTCTTGAGAAACCATTTATTTGCCTTTCATCGAGTCGCCTTGAGTTCACAGGCATAGCCCACATACCATGCCGTGTCTATGAAAACAAAAGCCCAGCAATTGAGTGGCCTTTTTTGTAGTACCAGAAAATTAATTAATGATATAACTTGACCCGAAATACCAAATTTTCCTCTTTGATATTACCCGGAAGAAGACCTATGCCATTGAATTTCTAGGCCTGCCCCTAGATATAAGACAGTGGATGGGTCCTCCATTTTCAAGTTGTATAATACCAAAGGTCTCATCCATAGCTGGTGGAGTCTGTCCTTGCAGCTCTTTTGTACTGTCTGGATTCAGTAAACCAGACCTACACTTCTGTGAATGACTCTGGATTAGAGCTCACCATGGGACAGTTCCTTGGGATTTACAGATCAGAAACATAGCCACAGCTTGCACTAGGAAGGTGTTTTTAGAGCCCCAGGCAGGCTGTGTCTGTTCTTGAGGACCGCTTTGGGAAGCAACAACTGTAGGCTTCTACAGCTTTTGCTGATCTCTGCCTCAGCTTCTCTGAATTCTGAGCTTTGCACACATGCATCTCGAGTCCTTTTACAGAATGTTGCAGTATGGGTACCAAAGCAATGACGCAGGTCCACATGCCACTTTGTCCCCGTGGGTTCGAGTTTTCATCACAGCTTCCATGATGTTTTTCTTCTCTCCCATTAATTGTTTCTGGACCATACACTCTACTGACATATCCCAAGCATTCTTCAGGAGTCTAGCTTATAAGCCTCAGTTAGGACTGTTCCTCTGACCTGGAGTACCCCACTCTGAACATGTATTTCCCACTTTGCCATCATTGCATCAGGTAGTGTTAGTTAAAAAGACACACAGAGAGAGAGAGAGAGAGAGAGAGAGAGAGAGAGAGAGAGAGAGAGAGAGAGAGAGAGAGAGAGAGAGAGAGAGAGAGAGAGAGAGAGAGAGAGAGAGAGAGAGAGAGAGAGAGAGACAGAGAGAGACAGAGAGAGAGAGAGACAGAGAGAGGCAGAGAGACAGAGACAGAGACAGAAACAGAGAGACAGAGAGATCTTTACTCCCTATATAACTCACAGTATTATGCTTCTCTGGTTAAACTCCAACTGATATAGTCTTTGTATCAGTTCAATGAGTATTATATCACCCACAGAAACTCAGTGAAGAACAAAAAGATAATTTTCAGGGATATGTAACCTGTCAAGGAGATTTAGTTCCTAATTACTTCCTTCAGATGAATATCTGTGAGTCCTAGCCTAATAGGTCTTCTCATAGAACTTCCTAAAGTGTATATCTCCTCTTCTGTAACTAATGTCACATACTTAAAATGACTCATTTTGTATCAACAATTGACCGGTAAATTCCATTTGATCCACATTCTAAAGCACAACATAAATTTGTTCTGGAATTTACCACCTGACCTACTCTTCATGATACTGCAAACGAGTGTCTTTTAAAGAACCAGGCGACACCCACAGGTCCTTTGTCTCACTAGTTCATGGCACAGGTCCTCACATGTAATTTGTAACTTTAGACATATTTGCAAAGTTCACAGTTCGGCAAAAACACTTGACCAAGATGTGGCTATATACCAGACACTTTTTCAAATTGTTTAAAAAAAATAAGATAGTGACCAGGTAGACTCCCTGTTACATTTGCTAGAAGGCCTTTAAATAGACTTTAAACAGTGGAAGGGGACACTGTCATTTTCTCTTATGATACTGAGTCCCTTGACTCTCCAGTTCAATGATAGAATTTTCCCACTGGGTGTTCAATGGCTTTATAACAGCAACGGCAGCATCCTATACACTAATATGGATTAAAACCTAATAATAGCTCTTTAAAATAAAAATGCAATATCCAATAAATTGTCTGGCTAATGGTTCAGAATTACTACTGGCTAGCTCTTACATTTAAATTAACCCATTTATATTCATCTGTGTATCGCCACGTGGCCTGTGGCTTACCGTAGATGCTCTGACATCTTTTTCCTACAGCATCTGTTGGTGTCTCTTTAGACTCTGCCCTCTTTTCCCCTGTATTCAGGTTGGCATTCTAACCTAAAGCAGCTTTATTCATCAACCAATAAAAGCAACACATTTGCAACTTACAGAAGGACATCCCACATCATCTCTGAGAAATATAAATGAGTACAACCACTTTGAAAAGCTTTTAACAATACTAAATTAAGTAAATATATTCACACAACACAACCTTGCAATTTCAATCCTAGGTTCACACCCAGCTGATATGTTCTCCTGAAACGGGACCCCATAATGTTCATCATTACTCTTTTAATATCTCAAATTTGGGAGCTGCTTAAATGGTCAGAAATGTATAAACATACCAGTATATAGTCACAGAATATTACAAACTAATGAAAATGAAAAAGTTCTCAGGGACATATAAAACATGAATAAAGGGTACAATGCGGTATAAAAACCTATGGGGAGTGGAATGTACAGGATAATTCCATGTCTATGATGTCCAGATGTGTTTAGAAGTAGATTAAATCAGTTGTGCAGTTAGAAGTTATCATAGCAATTATTTTATGGTGTGTGATGCTGGAAGGCATGCTAGATAATGTCTATCATTTTTTTTTGGATGCTGGTTCCCTGGACATAATGTTCAGTTTGTAAAAATTTATAAAGTTGTGCATTCAGGAACTGTGAGTAAGCTATACTTCAACAAGATTTTTTATTGAAAGGTTGGAAGTCTATGCTGCAGTTGTCTTGGTCAACAATCAAAAATCTATTTTCATTGACTTAGAGGTCAGAAAAGTCCTTTAAAGTCTGACCTTCGAAAGGCGATCTCTCCATATATTTCCACTGATGCCAACTTCTGCTCACCCATCAAGGCATACAGGAGTAAAGATATATTTCTTTCACCCAGATATCCATTAATCCACAGTGGGGGGTTTCATGCCCCATAAATATGATGACATAAGTCCTATTAATCTTTTTCAGAATTACATCCACTTTGGTTGAGGAGGTTACACGGGAGGCATGCTGGGAGTATCTGGAGCTGACCTCCATTTTTCACAGCCAGCAGTTATAGGACAGTTGACATGCCCGAGATTAGCCTGTATTCAGTAAGAATGGGAGAATGCAAGGATTCGGATCCATGGAAGTGGCCTGCCCACTGCCATTCCGAGAATTGGTGTAAATGCTGGCACAACTGAGGGATACTGTGGACTGCTGGGGTGAAATTGCTGCCTTCCTAAAACCAAAGTGACAGCTTCATCCACACGGGCTGCTGAGGGGTAGGTCTCAAAATAGTGGTTTCTGCTAATAATTGATTTAAACTTTAGAATTTACCAAATTTGAGCAAAGACAGATTTTGAAAGAGTGTGGAATTGGGACAGGTGCTGAAGGGACAGTAGCTCACTTGAGTATGTGACTCTGGCAAACCTTACCCTTCTCCACTATTCCCTCTGCCTTGCTAAAGACCATTAGATTATATCCATAAATCCAAACACGGAAGTCTATTCTCTTATTTGGCTACTTCCTCCTCCTGAGGTTGACTATGAAGGTTCAGCTATCAAAGTATTGAAGTCTATGAGCCAGAAGACCCCTTTGGTTTATTTAATCAACATGCCCAATTAAAATTAAATACCTAATCCTAACACGGGGTTTCCCCCTTTACCTTTATAAACAGTCATTTTCCTATGTGCCACATCTGTTGCCCCTCTATTCAGAGGCAGTCCTTTGTCCCTCTCTGGTACCTTTTCCCTCTTCCCCCTGTCCCTCTTCTCTTCTTCATAGTCCCCTGTCTCCTTTACCACCACATCCTAGTTGGCTCTAACACAGACCTCCTGTCTTCTTCTCTTAAAAATTACAACTGCAAGATCACTTCCTGCCATGTTCTGCCGGAGTCAGAAAGTGGCCAGTTGAACTTTTATTTCCTGCTTAATAAAAAACCTCTCTGTGAAACAGGAAGTTGGGTGTGGTGCCTAATCCTGGGTCCAGAATGAAGCTCCCTACTGTGCAGGGTCTCCCTCAGTTGAAGTTTCCTTGATGCTTTGAAGGGGCCAAAGAAATAGGACAAAACCATTGTGGGTTAACTAAGAAAGCAATCCAGGAAGTTGGGAATCGTGGCACTTAGTCCCTACTCTCACACTAAGGGAAGCAATGAGCAATCTTTTCCCCTTCCTGTGGTCCAGCTTTCAGTTGTACTATAACGATTCACCACAGAAGCAAAGGCTCAACAACAGAATTTCCCATCTCAACTGTTCTAAGCACACCGGAAAAGCAGGCCCAGTCTGCCTGAGTCTTCTGGCCAGTCTCAAAAGCTGCATCATAGTCTTCACCTGAGGCTGGAGATTTGCCTCCAAACCCACCTTTCCTAGCTTTCAGCAGAATTCTACTCCACACACTTAAAGCTGTTGCCCATCAGATAAAACTTTTAGCTCACAGAGACTACATGTAATTCCTACCTGTGGGTATGGACATGGCTGCTTTCTTCTGAAAGACCTGGATAAATCCAGACCCCCCCCCCCAGCAGGAAAAAATAGAGCCAAAAATCTAAGCAGAGAGAGAAGAATCAGAAATCTAGGATTAGCCAGTTCAGTTTCAGGAACTACCTGAAGATAAAGTTAGATTGTAATCTTGAGTATAATCTTGAGAAACAGGGAGTTGCCTCCTATGATCATAACTGGTATTTTTGGAATTTTCTGTGACACCCTCCATAGCCTTTTCGGATTACTGGGCTGTGGTTTCTTCCTTTAAAAACTCCTTCTCCTGGTTACTCGGGGTCGAACTCCTCCCCTGCGTGGCTTATGAGTCTCAGCCCCAGTGCACTGGTGCCTGTCAAATAAACCTTGTGTGACTGCAGCAAGGAGGTCTCTTATGAGTTACTGGGGGAGTTGTGTTATCCAGAGACTTGAGTGAGAGTCTCCCAACACCGGGAGTCTTTCACTTCTTCTTGGCCTACCAAAAGTGTCTCCAGGCTGTTCCTTATTCCCAGACTCTATAGAGTCTATTTAAAGAACCCATCTGGCTGGGGGAGGGGGGTGCAAAAAGATAGTCTGTGGATGAAGATTTTTGTTGCACAAGCCAGGCTACCTGAGGCTGATACCTGGAACACATGTTAAGGTAGAAGTGAACCAATAATGCAAAATTGTCCCATTTCTACAAGCTCAGTGGAATATATTGGATGTATTAGTGTACAGATGTGCATGCATGAGTACACACACACACACACACACACACACACACACACACAACGTATTAAATAAAGCTAGCGAAGGTCAGGCCCACTAGGACAATTTCTCTTTTAATTAAGTCATTGACTAAACACCTTAGTCATTGCTGTAACAATCACTTTTCCTAATCAAGGGTGTTACTGAATCATTATGTTTGGCATATGCACATAGGGATGAGTACCCGTATCCTAGGGGCCATGATAGTCTTCTGCCTCCCTCATAGCTATTTCCACATTACCAACTGCCAGTGTATCAGTTTGTTTATACCACTGCCCTGTTATTTTTGATCCCAGAAAGCCACTTAACCTGTCTGAACATCAGTTTCCTCAACTCCAACATGGACATAGAGACATGGTAGGACTTAAGAGTCTTAAAGCCCTTCTTTAATTTCTGTGGGCCCAAGATCCAGCATAGTGTGATTGTTCAAGGCATCACGAGGCAGAAGTCAAAACACCCACTGGACTGGGCAGTTATCTAAAAGCTCATTTTAGTAGATGACATAGTTAGTTCTTTGCAGTTGTAAGCACAGGCCCTCATTTCCATGATGGTAGGCCATGGGTCATTCTCACTAGCTCTTTTGGAACTTCTGGCATTTTGGGGCCCTGTTTTTGACTCTATCCTCAAATGAGAAAAGGTGTGTGGACTCCTCCTTAGTTTTGAATCTCATGTCTTTCTCCATGGCTGACTCTTAAACTCACATGAAGTGGGGTGGTGACTATCTGGGTAAGCACCCAGCTCACTGGTGAAATGATCCGGGCCTTTGCTACTCAGTAGAGGTCTTTAGCAGAGGTCCTTAAGCTGGTTTTCTAAACCAGATCACAATAATGACCTAGCCAGTTGAGCCTACTAGGGGTACTTTTCTAGTAAAAGGAATCCCACCCCCAATTTTTAAAAAATTCTTTCTATCTTAAAAGCAACACTTATAAAAATGACTGATGAAATGCAATTCATTGAAATACAATGAAACATGTATGGGATGCGGGAGCTCTACAGAGTAATATACTATCACTGCATGGCTGCATGCTTTTGGGGGCTCTTTCCTCAGTTCACCAGCCCACTTGCCATTCTATAGGGCACTTTTTGTTTTTTAAAGAATATTTATTTGTTTTTATTTATGTGTAAACATGTGAGTGTATGCCCAGGTGTATGTGCATGCATGCCCACAGGGGCTAGAAAAGGTTTCTATACCTAGAGTTTCCAGTGGCTGTGAACCATCAGGTGTATGCTAGGAATGAAAGACCAGTTCTCTGTAGAAACAAGTGCTCTTAACCACTAAGCTATCTCTCAATCTGCTTGCTTTTTCTTTCTTAGTAATCTGTATCTATTTTGATTTTTTTAGTTATGTATGTAGACAGATATTTTTTTTGTCCCACCCAGTTCCACAGTCATTCAGTCCCAAATAAGCACACAGAGGCTTACACTAATTATAAACAGTTTGGCCTATTGCTCAGGCTTATTATTAACTAGCTCTTACAACTTAAATTAGCCCATAATTCTTATCTATGTTTAGCTATGTAGATTGGTACATTGTCTCAGTAAGGCATTCTCATCTTACTTCCTCTGCATCTGGCTGGTGACTACATCTCTGACTTTCCTCTTTCTAGAATTCTTCTAGTCTGGTCACCCTGCCTATACGTCCTGCCTGGTTACTGGCCAATCAGAGTTTTATTAAACCAATATGAGTGACAAATCTGTACAGTGTACAAGAGCATTACCCCACAGCATATGTGTCACTGGTGAAGTCTTTTGCCCCGGGACCCAAAAGCCCTTTGTGTTATTCCTTGGAAACTACAGCTCCCAGACTTCCCCTGGATTACCGTCACCTGTGCGCGCTGGCGCGCCCAGGTGAAGACCATTACTCCCAGATAACCTTGCGCCCGCAGTTAAAAGCGAGCGCTCCACGAGGTTTCGCTCTCTTGCTCCCTTGGTCCGTTCCCCCCCCCCTTGTGTGTCTGCACGTCCCGCCCTTATCGTGTTCCCCTCTCCCCATTAAAGCGCACCCACGTGGGAGCCGCGTGTCTGTCTCTTCCTTTGCGTGCCGTCTATCCCGTGTTTGTCCACACACCCACGCCGCCCCGCCGCCGTTTTTAAAGGAATAATA